>NC_086009.1:10861250-11169062 GCF_030014385.1 Trichomycterus rosablanca | reverse complement strand
TGGAAAAGCCCTACTACAGCTCTGTCAAAGCCTGGGTCTGTACATCGTAAATGGTAGGTTACGGGGGGACACGTTGGGTAGGCACACTTTTTGTTCACCTCTTGGCAACAGCACCGTAGACTATACAATTACAGACCTAGATCCTTCATATATCGATGCATTTACGGTAAAACCACTCACACCTATATCCGACCACAGTCAAATTACGGTATTTATCAAAAAGTCAAAAACTAATTTTACTATACAAGCACAGCCCAGTAGGTTGTACAGCGTTAAAGCGTACAGATGGGCCCAAAACAGCACGGAAAATTTCCAAAAGGCAATCAGCAGCACTAAAATACAAACATTACTAAATACTTTTCTTGACGCAGTAAAACATCTTAATAAAATTTTCATTGAAACCGCCCAAATTTGCCAGCTTAAACAAAAAAGAAATAAACCAAATAAACCAAAACAATTAAAAGATGAAAAGTGGTTTGACATAGAATGCCAAAATATTAGAAAAAAAACTAAGGACCCTTTCCAATCAAAAGCACAGGGACCCAAAAAAATGTCGATTTACGCCTCCAATATTGTAATATATTAAAATCATATAAAAGCATACTCAAAACCAAAAAAGCACTATATACTAGGGGTGGGTTTATAAAATCGATTTTTCGATTTTAATCGATCTTTATTTGAACGATCCGATATCGATTCATATAAATGCAAGATCGATTTTTTAAATACGCCCCTTTTTACGGTGCACACGGAAATCTATTACTATTGTTACCCCCTTTAATTTCGCGTGACCAGCCACTGTTTTTTCATGCAACGAGATCTGACCTGCACATCAGTTTAGCATGGCAGAAGCTCAAGTTATGACCACTACACAACTTTTTGCACTGATTTTCGCTCGGCTCTGGATTCGGGAGGAACTCGGTGTTCGCTCTGCGATCAAAACTCGGCTCTCAATCAATGTGAGAAACAGCGAGGGGAAACACAGGGGAGAGGTTGGAAACAGGTGGTGGAGCGCAATATAGTTTCTATCAGAATACATCAGCACACGCGAGATCGTTCTCTACAAAACAAAATATTTATTAACCTCCAACTCACTACAGAACGATCCATGCTGCTCGTGTTGCCAAATCCACTCAGATTCATTTATTTCATCAGCGCACAAACTTTGATTGCTCGCTACTTGTTGATGTGCATGTTTGGACGTGGTATCATTAAACCTTTCATCACTTCTCACGTGTGTTTTCGTGACAAAACGTAGTTTTGGAGACCAGAGAAGCTCGCCTGTGATTCCCCCTGGTGATGGATGGTGTAGTGTAAAACTCCCCATCGCCGATCAGTCGTGTAGTGTGAACATTACAGTGACCACGTGTTAATCAGAGTGTCGTGTAGTGTAAACTTGGCATAAGCTGTACAACAGCCAGGTGTATGTTTACATTACATTTACAATGTTGTAGCATGTCAGACAAATGGAAGAAAACAGTAACATTCATTTTTTATTATTATTTCATTTGTCTGACATGCTACAACATTGTAAATGTAATGTAAACATACACCTGGCTGTTGAATGTTACTGTTTTATGTTTTGGATTAATTATTTATGTAAACAAAATACACAAATATTTTTAATAATGAGTGTTCTTTGTACAATTATCACATTCGTTCTCTGAACATCTGCACATATGTAAACAAAACCTGTTAATGTAACTCAAATATGCCTAAATGTGTTGAATCGAAAATCGAATCGAAAATCGAAAATCGAAGATCGAATCGAATCGGGACCTGGTGAATCGGAATCGAATCGATCCAGGAAATTGGTGGCGATACCCAGCCCTACTATATACACACAGTTAAAAGAGGAAGAGAATCCGGCGGGATTATAATCTGGATTAAATCAGAAATATCAACGAAGATAGTACATTTAAAATCTGGAAAATACCATACATGGCTTAAAATCAGCAAGGACATACTAAACACATCAAAAGACATTTTCCTCTGTGGAGCATACATTCACCCCAGTGACTCCCCGTACTACGATGAGGAGATATTCACCCAGCTACACAACGAGATCTGCAGCTTTCAGGCCCAGGGAAACGTGCTGATATACGGAGACCTAAATGCACGCACCGGCTCTTTTCCAGACTTCAACACAGAGCAAGGGAACAACTATATATTTGGACACCAGTATCCTCGGAACACTACAAACCTTCCTCACCACAACTCCGACCAGCACATCAACAAGAATGGAAAAGCCCTACTACAGCTCTGTCAAAGCCTGGGTCTGTACATCGTAAATGGTAGGTTACGGGGGGACACGTTGGGTAGGCACACTTTTTGTTCACCTCTTGGCAACAGCACCGTAGACTATACAATTACAGACCTAGATCCTTCATATATCGATGCATTTACGGTAAAACCACTCACACCTATATCCGACCACAGTCAAATTACGGTATTTATCAAAAAGTCAAAAACTAATTTTTTTAGATCAACTAACTCGAATAGAAGAATCCATAAACACAAATAGCTTTTAGGAGCACTGGAACACTTTAAAGAAAAACAATGCAAAAGAATTAGCCATTCAAGATAGTGACACGTGGATCAATCATTTTAACTCACTTTACAAAAATATTCAACCCGATAAAAGACTAGAACAAAACAATATAGTCGAGAAACTTACCAACCTTGAATTTGCAATAAAAGACTCACAGAACCCACTCGACTTTCCAATTACTGAGCAGGAACTAAATGACAAAATTAAATCCCTTAAACCAAACAAAGCTAGCGGACCTGATGGCATCCTAAACGAAATGATAAAACACTCTAGCAAAAAATTCCAATTAGCTATTCTTAAATTATTCAACATGATCCTGACTGTCGGATACTTCCCTGACGTATGGACTCAAGGCCTAATAACACCTATTTTTAAAAATGGTGATAAATTAGATCCTAACAACTATAGAGGAATCTGTGTGAAGAAGTAACCTGGGAAAGGTTTTCTGCAGTATCATTAACTCAAGAATGATCGACTTCCTTATGAAACACAGTATCCTGAGCAAAAGTCAGATTGGATTCCTACCAAATTATCGTACCTCAGACCATATCTACACTCTACACACGCTAATAGACTTACACGTAAACCAAAACAAAAATAAAATTTACGCATGTTTCATAGATTTTCAAAAAGCATTTGACTCGATTTGGCACAAAGGTCTATTTTACAAAATCCTGGAAAGTGGTGTAGGGGGTAAAACATATGACATTATTAAATCCATGTATGCTAACAACAAATGCTCTGTAAAAATTGGCAAAAAAAGGACCGAATTCTTTCATCAGGAGCGTGGAGTGAGACAGGGATGCTGCTTAAGCCCAACACTATTCAACATATATATTAACGAATTAGCTAATATTCTAGAAAGCTCCACAGCACCCGGTCTCACTCTCAATGACACAGAGGTCAAATTCCTGCTATATGCAGATGACCTGGTCCTACTATCGCCCACTGCACAGGGTTTACAACATAACCTGGACCTGTTGCAGCAGTACTGTCAGACCTGGGCCCTGACAGTCAACATTAAAAAGACAAAATCACTTATATTTCAAAAAAGAGCCAGACATCAGACACACACACCAATATTCACATTAGGAACACACAAAATAGAAACATGTACAGAATACAACTACCTAGGGCTAAAAATGGTCTCAACCGGAAACTTCATCCCTGCAGTCAATGAACTAACAGAAAAAGCACGTCGGGCCTTCTACGCAATCAAGCGACAAATTCCCGTTAAAATCCCCATCCGAATTTGGCTTAAAATATTCGACTCATTAACCCATTATCCTATATGGCAGTGAGGTATGGGGCCCACTCACCAACCAAAACTTTAATCAATGGGACAAACACCCAGCCGAAATTATACACACTGAATTCTGTAAAAGTGTTCTTCAAGTGCACAGAAACACGACGCACAACGGCTGCAGAGCAGAACTGGGCCGATACCCGCTAATAATCAAAATCCAAAAAAGAGCCGTTAAATACTGGTTCCATTTAAAGAGCAGCGACCCCCAAACGTACCACAGCAAAGCCCTGCAATACCAAGAGGTGAACACAGAGAAGAGTCCTCTCATCAAACTGGTCCTGAACCTCACTACACACACACACTCTACACACACACTACACAAATACACAGTACACAAACACAGACTCTACACAAACACACACAGACTCTACACAAACACACATTACACAAACATACTCTACACAAACACACACAGACACTGCACAAACACACATTACACAAACACACACAGACTCTACACAAACACACACAGACCCTACACACACAGACACTGCACAAACACACACAGACACTGCACACATACACATAGACTCTACACAAACACACATTACACAAACACACAGACACTACACAAACACATACTACACAAACACACACCGATACCACACAAACACACACAGACTCTACACACACACACACACACTACACACACAGACCCCCCACACACACACATTACACACACAGACGCTACACACACACACTACACACACAGATGCCACAAACACACACAGACCCTACACAAGCACACACAGACTCTACACAAACACACACAGACTCTACACACACACAGACTCTACACAAACACACACAGTCTCTACACAAACATACGCAGACTATACACACACAGACTCTACACAAACACACACAGATACCACACAAACACACACCACACAAACCACACAAACACACACCACACACAGACTCTACACAAACAGACTACACAAACACACAGACACTAGACAAACACACACAGACTCTAAACAAACACACACAGACTCTACACAAACACACACAGACTCTACACAAACACACAGAGACTCTACACAAACACACACAGACTCTACACAAACATACACAGACTCTACACAAACACACACAGATACCACACACACACACAGACCCTACACAAACACACACAGATACCACACAAACACACACAGACTCTACACAAACACACACAGATACCACACAAACACACACAGATACCACACAAACACACACAGACTCTACACACACAGACTCTACACACACACACTACACGAACACACACAGACACTACACAAACACACAAAGACTATACACAAACACACATCACACAGACACACACAGACTCTACACAAACACACACAGACTAAAGTACAGTGAGTACAGTGACTGAGTACAGTGACTGACACCAAACTCAGAACCACACTGACAAAGTACAGACTCAGTGCTCACAAGCTGGCCATCGAGACCGGACGCTACAGGAACTCATGGCTCCCCACAGAACAAAGAGTGTGTACACAGTGCAACACCAACACCACAGAGACTGAGCTGCACTTCCTAACTGAGTGTCCAAAATATACTCACATACAGGAGGTGTACTACCAAAAATTCCAAAAACTTCACCCTGAATTCTGCTCCCTCACCAACACCCAGAAACTCTTCATCATGTTGGGAGAGGAGAAGAAGAGCAGCACAGTAGCAGCTCAGTATGTATCTGCCTGCCACAATCTGAGAGACACGGACTGATACAACCAAACACAGGAACAAGCCTGATGGACCTACACAGAGACAATGTTTAATCTTTATTCTTCTACATCTGCCTTTATTCTAATTTCCTTTTTATGCTTCTGTTTAATTATTATCTAAAATTTTATATTTTCCTAAAGTTATTTAGTTTTGTATAATTATATAAACATCTTTCCAATGCTTTAGCAATACTGTAACCTCTTCAACAGTCATGCTAATAAAGCTCTTTGAATTGAATTGAATAGTGGTAAATCAGTGCCCACAGCATGGGTGACTTGAAAATGTTTGAGGCTACCACTATTGCATTTTAGAGAGACATGCTGCTATCAAAGTGACATTAAAGTTTGTAGTAGTAAACTTTATTTCATTTGTTAAAATACAATCTTTCTTGCATTTTAGGCCTTCATCACATTTCAAAAAAAGTGGGGACAGTATGTATCACTTTGTAATGCTTTCGTCTTTGGTTCAGGGCAGCACGGTGGCTAAGTGGGTAGAACTGTCGCCTCACAGCAGGAAGGTCCTGGGTTCGATCCCCAAGTGGAGCGGTCCAGGTCTTTTCTGTGTGGAGTTTGCATGTTCTCCCTGTGTCCGCGTGGGTTTCCTCCGGGTGCTCCGGTTTCTTCCCAAAGTCCAAAGACATGCAAGTGAGGTGAATTAGGAACACTAAATTGTCCATGACTGTGTTCGATATAACCTTGGTGAACCATCTGTAAACAATTCACCTGCATAATGTGGAATGCTGTAACTTAAATATTCCATAAAGATTTCTTATTTTGCCTTTGCCCCAACTTTTTTGAAGGGTGTTGTGTATATATTTACAAATTGCAATGCTTAGTAAAAAGATCTTTCTAATCTTATCGGTTAAATAATGATTAAACAGAATTAATTAATGTATTTCACAAAATGTCCCAATGTTTTTGAAAATGGGGTGTGTACATGAAAAAATTGTTGAACTAACCTTTATGCAGTCCATATCTGTCTCCCCTATTGCTTTCACAGCTTCACCAATTGGTGTTCTCAATTCCCAAATGATTACACAATTCCACTACTTGTGTCTGTACTGTTTTAAAACCAATAGGTGTCAAAAAGGGTTTGTAGTTTATTATCTATTTTTACTGCCATTTAAGACATTATATTGTGGCAAGCTGTCATAGAAGGCAAGGGACATTCTTCCTGCTTACGTAATAAAATATCTTATGCTGGAGCAAGCTGGCTCCAAGTAGGCAACGGCTATTCCGCTGGCAGAGGAGGATGACCGCGGCAACAGAAGATGCCCAAATGCAGACAACGGCATGATTGTCAGCAAAAGAAGATGATCACAGACAACAGGCCGTGGTGCCTTCCAGTCAATGATGCTGTGGATAATGGCAAAAGAATTTGCCCAGTACACACCACTGTGTGATGGCAAATCAGCATGGAAGCCTAATGAGGCCCACCTGCAGCTGACGGCAAGCTATGAGTGAGGTGCAACTGAGGCTGGCGTCATGTCTGGGTGGCCGCTCTCGCAACACTTGCCTAGGCGCTGGCTAGGGCGGAGTGAGTGTAGACCATTCTGTCGTTCCATCCTCATAATTGCTCTTAACCCTGACTTCATTGTAGGATGTTTGGGGTGGCAGAAGGATTTTGGCTGGTGTCCACAGTAAAAGGTATGCAGGAGAGAGCACTGGCTGCAGCCCGGGGCCCTACCCAAACGGCAATGTCATGTCGTGCAGTGGACGTCCGCCAGCCAGAGTACAACTCAAGTCTGTTACTGGTGAGGCAGTTAAGATGTTCAGCAGTGGGCAACTCAAGCTGAAGGCTGGACAGTGAATGCTTAAGCATGAGTTCTAACTAGCACCCACTGTAGACAAATGCATACTGGGCCTTGATTTTTTTAAAAGCTGTGCACGGCACCATCGACCTGGAGCATAACACCATTTTTGTTGTCAGGGTTAAGGTGCCCATGGCAGGGCCCACAAAGAGCAACAGCTGTGCTGCGGCAGCAAACTGGTCTGTCGGTGCGGACAGCTCATGCAGCGAGTACTGGTGGGCTTCCTGTGGACTCAATGTATCTTGACCATCTGCTGGTACACAAATCCAGTTTCAAAGAAACTTTGACTACATTGGAGAACATTTTCTGCACAATCCATTTATAGGGTGTCGTTCACGCTACGAACGGATCACACATCACAAGTGTGGCTGCTGCAGTGCCAGGAGTCTGAGGGGCAGTTGCCATACTGGCTGGCGATGTTGCAAAAAAACCAATTCCACATTCAACATCGTTGAATATACATGGCAATGCTAACACGCTTTCTCGACGACCATGCCAGGAAGAAGCGTGCCGTTATTGTGAGAGGCTGGACACTGCTTAGAGCTGTGCAGAGAGGTGGCGGCAACTGAAACGGTAAGCATCAACTCGGACAAGTTGAAAGAGGTTTAGTTATCTGACCCTGAGTTGTCGACGCAACGGGACCTGCTATGGGCCCAACCAGTGCCAGAATGGTCGATTGTGACGCCTCACAGGCTGTTAGTGAAGGCATACTGGTACCAGTGTAATCGTTTAGTGGAGCGAGGAGGTAAGATGTACCGCTGGGCTAGCCCTCAGACATTGAGGTGTGGAAGCTGTTGGTCCCTAGAAGCTTAAGTAACTTAAAGAGTGTTTGGTGACCAAAACTCTTTGCCGTTTGCTCCAGTCGTCGAGATGTCCAACTGTTTTTGCAGTGCTACACTTGAAAAATAATGGATAATGTCCATTGCTTACTTTAATGTGACCATACTTACACACTCCATAAGGTAAAGAGCCTCCTCTGGAAACAAACACTGGTTCCCTCGATCTGAAAACCCCATTGTCTGCCAAAACTTCCCCTACAACACAAAAAGTGTAGATGCACTTAACACCATGCATAGAAAATGATGTTAAAAACAGTTATCTTAGTTATTTATAATGGCACCTACTGCTGGCGACAACAGTTTTACTATCCTTTCTTTGGGAATCCATTCCGCAATTACAAGGTTCCCACTACATAGGAGGAAAACAAATATGTTAATCATTAACATACATCACAGTTTTCTTAAAGCAGTTTGAAGATAATGCTTGTTTTAACCCTAAGCTGCAGGAAGACAACTACACCATGTTCCAAATTATTATGCAAATTGGATTTAAGTGTCATAAAGATTTAATTTTTTGTTTCTCAATTAAACTCATGGATGGTATTGTGTCTCATGGCTCTTTGGATTACTGAAATCAATCTCAGACACCTGTGATAATTGGTTTGCCAGGTGAGCCCAATTAAAGGTCCCTAAGGGTGTGAAAACGACCTCGGCAAAGTATATAGAGTTTCTGACTGACCACTATCTTCCATGGTACAAAAAGAAGAACTGTGCATTCCATAGCAAAATCATCTTCATGCATGACAATGCACCATCTCATGCTGCAAAGAATACCTCTGTGTCATTGGCTGCTATGGGTGTAAAAGGAGATAAACTCATGGTGTGGCCACAATCCTCCCCTGACCTCAACCCTATTGAGAACTTTTGGAGTATCCTCAAGCAAAAGATCTATGAGGGTGGGAGGCAGTTCACATCAAAACAGCAGCTCTGGGAGGCTATTCTGACATCCTGCAAAGAAATTCAAGCAGAAACTCTCCAAAAACTCACGAGTTCAATGGATGCAAGAATTGTGAAGGTGATATCAAAGAAGGGGTCCTATGTTAACATGTAACTTGGCCTGTTAAGATGTTTTTGATTGAAATAGCTTTTGATTTCAGTGAATGTGACCTCTTAATGCTGCAAATTCAACAAATGACCATTTTCAGTTCTTTACAACCTATAAAATTTTTTGAACCTCTGTTGTGCATAATAATTTGGAGCAGTGCATTTTAAGTTTTTTATTTTTGAGAAATATACTGTATTCATTGGGAGGTTTGTTCAATAAAATTCAGTTTAATTAAATATTTAACTGAAAGAAAACTGTGATCAGGATTGTTGACACATTTAAAATGCTTGAACTTAAAATCTTTTAAAAACATATTTGCATTTTCTACAGGTTATGTGTTTAAAAATATTGAAAGGACAATGTAAATGTTAAACC
This sequence comes from Trichomycterus rosablanca, assembly GCF_030014385.1. Taxonomy (NCBI): domain Eukaryota; kingdom Metazoa; phylum Chordata; class Actinopteri; order Siluriformes; family Trichomycteridae; genus Trichomycterus; species Trichomycterus rosablanca. The sequence continues at coordinate 11,159,405 of NC_086009.1, read as the reverse complement.
TACAAAAGACATGACCAACTAATTACTAAACGTGCAACAAGAATATCTCTTTAGGCACCTTTAGACATTTTTAAAGCTTAATGTTAAAAAGGCTAAACAGTGTGCCACTTACATCCTTTCTACTCGCTCCTCTGCAACCAACAACCAGTGCTCGTTAAAAGTCTTTTGCAAGCACACCCTCTGCTGCTCAGTGTCATTAGGGCAAAAATCTTTTTCGCCCTTTATAGGAATTCTATGGCTTCGGCTTCGTGCTTGAAATAGTTCTGATGGACTGCAAGGGAAGATGAGAGGTGGGGATACGGGTGAAAAAAAAAACAAGCAAAAACTTTGAAATCAGCTCTTTCTTCAAATCTTTCAAATCTTCAAGTTCAAGTGGATTCAGACAATATTTTGACCTTTTGTCTGAGCTGGTGTAAAAATGTATTTGCCACACATTTGTCACACTTCAAATTACCAAATCTCTTTTAATATTGGACAGAGATAACCCATGTCAACATAAAACTCTTTTTTAATGATTATTTTATTTATTGAAGGAAAAATGCTGTTCAGCCCTACCTGGCCCTGTGTTCATTCGTTCATTGTCTGTTTTACCACTGCTTTATCCTGCTCAGGGTGGCGTTGTTGTTTAATTGTTGTTTAAACGCCATGTCAGCTGCCATGGCTATTATCATGGCTGACTAATTGATTCAGTCTTTAAACGTCAAAGTGGTGGGTTGATTTGCTTTCTTTACTTGTGTGAATGGGGGTTAGAGTGTTTGTGTTTCTATGAGGGTGTAGAGTTTTAAGTGTTTTTTTCCTAACTTATATGGCGTTTTTAAGTGTAAGTGCAGTTTCTGGGAGGCTATTGAGGTGAAGATTAGCTGTTTGTATTGTAGAATTTTGTTCTGATGGTGTTCATCTGTTGGCATGAATAAAGGATGTGTTAAATAGAAGTACTTGATCCACAGAGGAGACAAGTGGGGACCAGGTCTCCTTTAAGCAATTAAGTATGGGTCAATTTGGTGTGTAGATACTTTGTTCCCATCATTTTTTGGGGTTTTCAGCTCTATCCGTTTTAGGGTGGATCTTGTAGAGTTTGTTGGTGGTATGAGTTTCCCATTCTTTTTGCCAAGCTGATGTGGTGTATGCTTTTATAATTGGTCTGAGATTGAATTGGCGCTTATAGGCATTGTTGGATCAGGGATGTTTACAAGCTGCTTTGCTGTCAAGTCTGCTTGTTCATTTTCTTTTAAGGCCACAGTGTCCTGGGATCCAGCAGAACTTTATGTCATGGTCACAGCTTTTTAGTTGCTTTAGTTTTTGGGTTATAATTGCTATTATTGAGTGTGTGGAATTATGAGATGCTAAATCTTGAAGACAGGTTTTTGACAGAGATTGTGAGGTAAGTCTATTTTTAATTTCCATGAAATGTTGCTTATATAATATTGGGCTGATTGATCCTGTTTTGTGAGGTTGAGGATGATTTGTCTCTGAGGTCCCAAGGGGAATGTGGGGGCTTACTCGCAGGCCTAGGTTAAATCTTTCTAGGGTTAAGTGTGTAAATATGGCTAAGTTTTGGGTGGATGACTGATGGGTATGCTGGGTTTGATTTGTTGAATGACATTTTAACTGCATATTTAGTTCCAGACGTCTGATTTCGAGAGGTAGCTCATTTGTTTAATGTAAAGGCTGAGCAGCAGGGAGGTTTTGAAAGCTCCCAGGGCTAGGCGGAGGCATAGGTGGTGAATGGGCATTTTGATGTAGGGTTTCCAAGCTGCTCAATAGTTCATGCTAGCATACTCGAGGCGATATCTTACCAGTGTTCTATGAAGTTTGAGAAGGAGAGCATTATCTGCTCACCACTTGGTGCTTGCTAGCAGTTTTATGATGTCTGGTGATTTTAGGCATTTTGTTTTGGCTTTTACATGTGGAATAAATAACAATCTGTTATCAAGGATGAGACCTAGGAATTTTGTTTTATTCACTACTTGAATAGGGTCTGAGCCTAGACATAGCTCAGGGTTGGGGTGGGTGTAACCCACTAGGCAAAAGGCAAGAAACACCCTGGACAGGTCGCCACTCTATCATAGGACACACACATACACACATGCACACGCAGACGCACACACAGCTAGGGCAATTGTTTATCTTCAATTAACCTAACTGCATGTCTTTTGAATGTCAAAACCCATGCAGACATGGCAAGAATCGAACCTAGGACCTTCTTGCTGTGTGATGACAATGCTACCCACCAAACCACTATGCCAGCCCTGGCCCTATGTAAAAAAAGTAATTGCCCCCTAAGCTATTAAAACAACTAGTTAATTAAATTCAATTGAAAATTGGGACAATTTCACTAGCCAGACCAAGGCATAGTAACTGCCAGACTGGTTCAATCTCAACATCATTTAAACAGAACCTGTCTGAAGATGTAAAGCAGGCTAGTTAGTCTCAAAAAGCAGCAAATGATGTCATTTTTTAAAAACATTTAATTACAAATGCAAAACAAAGTCATGGAAATCTTCCAGTAAGTGTTACAAAGCCTTTTCTAAGGCTCTGGGACTCTAGCCAACCACAGTGAGAGTCATTCTCTAGTTGGAGCAAAAAACTTTGAACAGCAGTGAACCTTCCCAGGAATGACTGACCTATCAAGAAATATCAACTGGTCTGGAGCTGTTTGCTTTCACAGGACCTGGACAACATGTCCTAATTGATGTAACCATGAGTTCTGCTCTCTATCAGAAAATCCTGCAGGAAAATGTTCACTCATCAATTTGTGACCTAAAATTCAAGCGCAGTTAGATTATGCATCAGGGTAATTCGTTTTTACATGGGTTATATCAATTTTAAATAAAACTTTTTTTATCCTCAATAAACAGAATGATGCTTTAAAAAAAATCTCTAAATGATTCATTATTAAAACTAAAAAGGTAGAAATGAATGGGTAAATTATATAGACAAACACAAAGTGTGCAAAAAGTCAAGGGGTCTAAATACTTTCTGAATTCACTGAATGTGCATTAAATGCTAAATTAAATCGTCTTGATTTTTTTATTATTATCATCGATATTATGTATTAATAATATGATTTATTGTTAATTTCACATTTTTTAATTAAATTGTTGAAATGTTAAAAATCTTCGCTCTTACAGGCATTGACAGACGGGCTAAGAAACCTTTTGAACCAAAGATGGCAGCATCAAGGACCCACTTCCTGGTGGAAAATGCGCCAGAGAGCAAAATTAATTCAAATGAATAGGTACAAACAATAAAGACACTTTCATTTGGTTATTTCCATGGACGCACCAGATAAGAAAAGTACATCTCGCAGGTACACGCGTTTTACTTCGCTTGACTTTGAACTGAAGTGAACACAATCTAACAGTTAATATGACTGCGCGCGTTGTCATTTGGCGTGTATGCAGCCATGTGTGCCTGTTGCTTGTTGCATGTATTGATCTAACGTAACATATAATTAAATTATTGATGTGTCCAAAAATACATTCAACCCCTTACTCTGACTTGACTTGTCAAAAGTGGAAGTGAGAACGTTTACTTCTCGTTGAGAGTTGTATTTAACATTTGTTACGCACATCAATGTGTCAAAAATTACAATTATTGTTTACTTCTTTTGATAATGCCATAGATTTTTACTTACCAGAGTAATTCATTACTAAACTCTATGCGAATTGGTTCTGTGATACTGCTTTTAGCAGCCATGTTTACCAATGATTATTGTCGGCGCCTGGGTCCTAGTGCATACAAGTTGAAAGGCTTATTGGGTACAGTTTTCACCAGAGGGCAGCACAGTACTACAGTTAATTTCACCGATTAATTTTGCGATGGGTCTAGTCCACCAGGAATCACGGGCGCTGAAATACACGCTGTATAGATTGACGGTCGATCGCAGATAAACAGATTTACTTACCTTTTCTTTTACTTTACCAATCTACTTTATACAGAAATATAAAGTATTTCTGTATATATAAAATGAAATGTTTGTCGAAAAGTAGCATGCATGTATTTAAATAAATCCTAACAAAAACAGATAACGAAATTTTGGCAATATCAAGCCAAAATAACTAAAGTAAAAGGTGAAGGTGTTTGCAAGCCACTTTAGCCTCATCTCAATAACAATTTATGTTGTATGGTTTGTCAAAATAAGTGGGTAAAAATATAACCACGCTGCTTCAAGAAGCTATTTAATTATTTCTGTAAATGTCTTAAAGCTGTAATAACCAACAACGGCGCATATGCGCACATAGAAAACACCAATTGTGAATCACATCATATTTACTAACAAGAAATTAGTATGCCATGACACAAAGTTAACTAATGTTACAGAACTTTTTAGACCACCAGACTAAATAATCTAAAGTGGCATATGTATAATTTGATCTCATTTTTTGAAACATTTTAATAATTTAATCAAAGGGGAAAAAAAGTTAAAAAACAATAAATTCCAAATACTCAATACTGTTACTACATACATATGCTTTACAAGTGTACGCAAACTTTTGACCTTAATTATTCTTCTTTACTCTTTCTTACTCTATCATGAACTGCACATATCAATTACATTTAGGTTTTTGGGGTAAAATGTAAGGTCTTTGAAAACATTTATAGAAATCCTACTATTCAAACTCAAACACTACTACGGTACAAAGAGCCACTTCTTTTACAGCCCTCACAACCCCTCCTTCCTTACTGCAGTGAACAATAAACCACATTTACAGGAAGCCAGATAGCTTCCCAAGTGCTCTACCTAACCATAGAAACAAATGCTTTGATGACGCTGGTGTCTCCTTGGGCCGATGTGTAGGCCTAAAGTGTAAAACTCAGGTCTCAAAGGACCACATACCTTAAAAAAATTATGAAAATCATGTTTTTAAAGGTATGCTATTCTGATAAAATGTACATTGATATGACTTAGTATTAAGTCTGTGATTTTGTAAGTGATCTTGAATTTTAGCCCACCAATTTTAGCCCACTGGTGTTTGTTGACATGGCTCAGTTACGGAATCATGTCTTTCTGCCTTTACTTGCTTCTGTGTTATTCTGGAAGCCATTTTGGAGCCAACAGATCATTTGAATCGGTTTAGCAAACTGACTCCAAATGGCATTTCTCCTCTCTCATTTTGTTTATCAGTTTATCTGGTATAATGTGCAAATATGTACAATGAAAGAGATACAAAGATGGCGGGCGATACAAAGGGGTGAGGGAGGGTATTTAAAGGAGTAACAAATGCTTCTGTTCACACACAATTACAGGTCCTTCTCAAAAAATTAGCATATTGTGATAAAGTTCATTATTTTCCATAATGTAATGATACAAATTAAACTTTCATATATTTTAGATTCATTGCACACCAACTGAAATATTTCAGGTCTTTTATTGTTTTAATACTGATGATTTTGGCATACAGCTCATGAAAACCCAAAATTCCTATCTCAAAAAATTAGCATATCATGAAAAGGTTCTCTAAACGAGCTATTAACCTAATCATCTGAATCAACGAATTAACTCTAAACACCTGCAAAAGATTCCTGAGGCTTTTAAAAACTCCCAGCCTGGTTCATTACTCAAAACTGCAATCATGGGTAAGACTGCCGACCTGACTGCTGTCCAGAAGGCCATCATTGACACCCTCAAGCAAGAGGGTAAGACACAGAAAGAAATTTCTGAACGAATAGGCTGTTCCCAGAGTGCTGTATCAAGGCACCTCAGTGGGAAGTCTGTGGGAAGGAAAAAGTGTGGCAGAAAACGCTGCACAACGAGAAGAGGTGACCGGACCCTGAGGAAGATTGTGGAGAAGGGCCGATTCCAGACCTTGGGGGACCTGCGGAAGCAGTGGACTGAGTCTGGAGTAGAAACATCCAGAGCCACCGTGCACAGGCGTATGCAGGAAATGGGCTACAGGTGCCGCATTCCCCAGGTCAAGCCACTTTTGAACCAGAAACAGCGGCAGAAGCGCCTGACCTGGGCTACAGAGAAGCAGCACTGGACTGTTGCTCAGTGGTCCAAAGTACTGTTTTCGGAAATCAAGGTGCCAGAGTCTGGAGGAAGACTGGGGAGAAAGAAATGCCAAAAGGCCTGAAGTCCAGTGTCAAGTACCCACAGTCAGTGATGGTCTGGGGTGCCATGTCAGCTGCTGGTGTTGGTCCACTGTGTTTTATCAAGGGCAGGGTCAATGCAGCTAGCTATCAGGAGATTTTGGAGCACTTCATGCTTCCATCTGCTGAAAAGCTTTATGGAGATGAAGATTTCATTTTTCAGCACGACCTGGCACCTGCTCACAGTGCCAAAACCACTGGTGAATGGTTTACTGACCATGGTATTACTGTGCTCAATTGGCCTGCCAACTCTCCTGACCTGAACCCCATAGAGAATCTGTGGGATATTGTGAAGAGAAAGTTGAGAGACACAAGACCCAACACTCTGGATGAGCTTAAGGCCGCTATCGAAGCATCCTGGGCCTCCATAACACCTCAGCAGTGCCACAGGCTGATTGCCTCCATGCCACGCCGCATTGAAGCAGTCATTTCTGCAAAAGGATTCCCGACCAAGTATTGAGTGCATAACTGAACATAATTATTTGAAGGTTGACTTTTTTTGTATTAAAAACACTTTTCTTTTATTGGTCGGATGAAATATGCTAATTTTTTGAGATAGGAATTTTGGGTTTTCATGAGCTGTATGCCAAAATCATCAGTATTAAAACAATAAAAGACCTGAAATATTTCAGTTGGTGTGCAATGAATCTAAAATATATGAAAGTTTAATTTGTATCATTACATTATGGAAAATAATGAACTTTATCACAATATGCTAATTTTTTGAGAAGGACCTGTATATACAGCAGCTATGTACAACATTTAATCAGACTTTTTTACACAGATTGCAAATAAGATTGCAAATAACTAAGCCTTTTACAATCTGCTGTTAATTTTATTGTTAAAAGACAATCAGGGAATCTTGTGAGATCTTAGCCAGTGTAGGGCAAAGCTGGAAATCACTGCTGAATGTGCGCAACCTTTAGCTCTCAGACATCATTGTATGAGAAACCTTCATGCTACTGTGATAAATATAGCTGCATGGGCTTGGGAATATTTCAGAAAACCATTGTCACTGTCTACCACTGTATTAATAACATGCAAATCTCTGTGTAAAGGTCCCATTAATGATTGGAATTTTAGAAAGACACATGCCATTAAACCATCAAAAAGTCTCAGTAATAGAAAAGGGGAAGTAACATAGGTTAAACATGCCTCTGTCCCATTTTTCTGGAGTGTGCTGCAGGCATTAAATTCTAAATGTGTTCATATTTACAAAATACTATGAACTTAAATAATAAAAACATTGGAAATCTTTTTCATAAGTTTACGACAATTAACAAATCACAGATTCTAATATTTATTGCGTTTTACAAAACGTCCCAACTGTTCTGAAAATGGGGTTTATGTATTTTGCTGCAAAGTAAGAATGTTTTAAAAGTAAAATAAAAGTTTTAATAGTTTATTTTTGTCAATTTACAAAATGCAAACTAAATGCACAAAATCTAATGACTACCTTTTGCCTTTCAAACAGCATCAATTCCTCTTGCACACAGTTTTTGAAGAAACCTAGCAGGGAGGTTGTTCCAAACATCTTGAGAATTAATCACAGATCTTCTGTGGATGTTGGTTGCTCAAATTCTTTTGTCTCTTCATGTAATCCAGCCCTTCAACAAACTAATTGCCATCTGATACCGCCAAATATTTAAAATTTTGACTCCAGAGCACCTGCTGCCATTTTGTGAACCCCAGTTCCTATGTTTTGTGCATAGTTAAGTCGATTGGCCTTACTTCCATGTAGAAAGTATGGCTTTTTGGCTGCTATTCTTCCTAGAAACCCACCAAATATTGATTTAATTTAGATTTTTCTTTTGATCATTCACTTAACATTTTGTTTATTGACAGTACAAACAATTACCACTTCTATTTTTGAAAGCATTCTTATTTTGCAGTATTTTTTCACACATGCTTAAAACGTTTGCACAGTATTGTATTGCTGCAATTTGCTGCCAGGCTTCAGATCAAAGTTAACAACCAGTCAGTGACCTTTAACACGACTGGCAAAGCAAGAGTTCATGGACTTTGTTTTAGCCAATAATGTGCAGCCTTTATCAGATATGTAGACTTTCATGTATCAATAGTACACTATCATGTACACTGTTAATGTGTAATGTTGACTATTTTGTTATCATTAAACAGTCCACTCCTGTGCTTCAGATCTCTGAAGGAGTATTTTCACACGTAAAGTCCCTTAAAGCAGACATAATATTCTCCAGGAGACACATATTGATCCAATGCATCAATGTAAGCTTAAAGCCAACTAAATATTGTGGAATAATTGTCTTATCTTTAATGTACTACTGGTTGAGAGAGTGGTCTGGCTGTTCTGTATTGCTAATAATAACTGGACCTAAGCCTCTGTTTATTTTATTAGTTTAAGAACCTCCTAAGTCTTCTCCTGCTTTTGTTTCAGAATTTTTAAAAATTACTTACTCAGCTCTGTCCTTTGTTTCCTACTGTAATAATGCTGGGAGTTTTTATTATTCACATTGACTCTAGTAAATGTGCTTTTTCAGTGGACTTTATTAATTTATTGCAATGCTTTAATCTAATTCTACATGTAAAATTTGCAGCACACACTAAATGACATATTCTGCATTCACTACAGATGACACTTCTCTCTCTAACTGGCATGGCCATAATTTTTACATGTCTTATTATAAAGCTGTTCTGTTTCTTTTAATACACAGAAACGCCATGCTCCTCGAAGTATCACCTTTAAGAATTACAGAAATGTCAACCTTATTGATGTTATAAGCACATTTGATCAATTTCCTATTCCTCAGTTATTGACTTTTCCTAAAACACTGGCTGGCCCTTATAAAAATATTATATTAACGACTCAACTTGCATGCCCCACTTAGATCATCAGTTGTGACATTTCACAAACCTGCCTCATTAAATACTTCAAAACTAAGACAGCTTAAAGCTAAAGGATGCAGGCTGGAGCGTCTTAGTAGGAAAACTTGTATGACAGTGCACAAGCTAGCCTATAAAGATTATATCCTTTGCTATAAGGATGCTCGGAAAAGGCAAAAATCTAAATTGCAGTCTCTCATTTCTTAGTAAGTTGCTTGAGCGCACCATCACTGCTCAGTTGAGAGCACCTGACCAACAACAACCTCTTAAGCATTTTCAATCTGGTTTTAGATTGCATCATATCACTGAAACTGCTTTGGTTAAGGTCTTGAATGACTCAGGACTGGTAAATGCTTGTGCTTCTGGATCTCATACGAGGGTTCTTCAAAAAGTTTTTGCACTTTTTTAAAAAACTCTATTTATTAAGAATTTAAAAAACAAATTACATCACTTTTCTATATAGTCACCTTGTTATTCCCTTTTTTCCCAGTGTTGTACAAACTTTTTAATGCCATCAGCAAAAAATCTTTTTGGTTGAGTGTGTAGCCACTGATGCACCGCTGCTTTCACATCATCATATTATGAAACTTTTCTTCCCCTTAAAGCTTCTTTGAGCGGTCCAAAAAGGTGGAAATCAGATGGCACTAAATCCATACTATAAGCTCTCTCAGACACAACCAATAACTACTCAACAAAAATATAAAAACTATACTATAGGATCTACTATAGGATCACAGAGAAGCCTATTGCAAATGTATGGAGCATCATGAAGAGGATAATCAGATACAGAAAACTACAGCCTCTTGATCAGATAAAGTCTTGTATCAAGCAGGAATGGAAAAAATTGTACTTGCAAAACTGCAACAATTAGTGTCCTTAGTGGTACAATTGTATAGTATTATTATTTATTTATTTATTAGCGCCTAATATTATTTATTATGTATATGAACCTTTTAAGATACTCATGGACACTGTACCACAAAACATAAATATGCATGGAATTAATCAAAGACCTAAATATACATATTTATGTCTGATTAATCCATGCATATTTATGTTTTGTGGTACAGTGTCCATGAGTATCTTAAAAGGCGCATATACAACCCTTAAGGGTGATGGAATCAAGCCATATTAACACCTTCTTTGTAATAGTGATTAATATCTATGGCCCAAATTTTGGAAACCTTTGTCATGAAGCATGATGTTAATTCCATAATGGTCATTGGTATGGCTTCATGGGGTGAACTCTACCTATATGCAGATGACTAGCAGTTATGCATTTTACACACAGCCTTTCTCAAATCTCTACTATTCAAAGTGGTAAACAATTAATTTTTTTTATCTGTCTTCAGATTTTAAGTTGTTGTTTAGGTTAATTTTCTATTTATTTAATTCATGGTGGGTGAAATTAATGCATTAAAATGGTCATACTTTCAAGATTAATTTATATACCCTTTTCCCTACCCATATCTTTCTTCAAGCAGTTGGGTACTATTTATTATATTGTCCTTCATCTGGGCCTATAAGATGCTTTTTATATCTAAAACCAAACTGAAGAAACCTGCCTCAATCATAGGACTGGGCTCACCAAACTTCAAACTCTATTACTGTGCTGCGTATGCCAAGGCACTCTCTTTTGGAAACTAGATTACGTACTTAGATGATTTGCTTATAAATTTGTCCCCATTGTGGAAACTTAAAGTTGCATTAGTCATTAAGTTTTAGGTTTTGCTTTTCTCAAACTACATCTACTAAAAGCCCAATAAACAACAAGATCATAGACTCTAAACTCTGATAAAGGAGTGCCGTAAGTTGTGGGCTTACTCTGCCCGGCGGCGCTATTTTGATCAAGAGATGAGACTGGTTGAGGCGAGATATCTGAGGGTATGCTTGGTCTTGGTTGACCCTCTCGGGGAAGGGGGGTTCGATGGAGGCAACAGTGGTCTATGACTCTGCGTTCTAATTTCCGTGCTGCTTGTTTAAGTACGCATGTGTGGTCATTGTACCAAGGAGCAAGTTTTTTCTCCCTAATCAGTTTAGTTTTGAGTGGGGCTACGTTATCTAAGGTTGTGCGCAGTACGGTCTCTAGGTTTTGAGTTGCCTGATCTAGTTCTTTAAGCTCTGATGCTGCTATATTTGGTAATTCTGGTAGGCAGTTTATGAATGCTGCTGCAGTTGCAGATGTAATAGTGCGCTTACATTTGAAACGATGTGGTTGCTGTATATTATTGGAATAATCTTCCTGCCTCTGTTCGGGATTCGGACACAGTCTCAATGTTTAAGTCTAGACTGAAAACATTTATTTTCTCAGGCTTTTGATTAGTAAAAGCTTGGGGGCTCTTGGTCATAGAAACTTGTGGTGATCAGGGATGTTGGGTTGCTGTCGTTCTGCCTCTCCTGTCCGATCACTCAGGTTTGGTTAGGAGAGGTGGGCGCTGATGTCCTGTGAAAGCCTTCATGACATTGTTACCTGCTCGCTCTCCCTTTTAGTTATGCTGTAATATTTAGGGCTGCCGGAGTCTAAAACCCTCTGTAAAACTGTTTTACTCAACTAGCATTGTACATTATTAACTACATTCTTTGTTGTTTTACTCCAAAGGCATTCTGATGGAAACCTGTTTACCCGTCGAGGTTAAGGATTAAAAGTCGAGACTGCCGTGACAACGATGCTGCTCCTGCCGGATGTGACGGGTCTGGAATAATTGCACCAAGAATGACAAGAAATCACTACAGACTTTATTGAAGACTAGAGCGAATAACAACTCTATTATTATTTATTTATCTATTTATTACCAGTTATAACTTTTTAGATCATTTAATTCTGTGTTTGTATGCTTTGTGTAAATCGTGTATTTATTTAAAGTATCCTCCAGACCACCCAAGAAGGATGGGCCCTGCTGAGTCTGGTTCCTCTCAAGGTTTCTTCCTGTAATTTTCAGGGAGTTTTTCCTTGCCACAGTCGCCCTCGGCTTTTTGTATCTGTTGGTCCTGGATTTTGTAAAGTTGCTTTGAGACAATGTCTATTGCGCTATATAAATAAAGTTGACTTGAGTGCAGGTAACACAGAGAAGCCTGGCAGTGAGGCTCGGATTATAAAGGGATTCCTCTAGTCATTTAGCATTTGATGATGCACACAGAGACTGCTGATTAAAGAAGCTGGCAATGTCAGTCATCTGTGCCTACATGTCCCCCTGCTGGCCATTAGTGGCATAACAGGTGGGCATGAGGCCTTCATCCATGGCAGGTGGGCCCATTACAGTACATTAACAGAAAACGAAATGAAGGAAAAAACATGCTCCAGTCAAACATAGTTGAGGTTCGCAGGGATGTTTAGGGTTGCAATGCTGCTTCTGGCACTGACTGCCTTGATCTGAAGACTACCAAAAAATTTTGGAGCATAGTGTAGGGCCTATTGTCAGATGTATAGTATGTATGGCCCAACATCTGGAATCTAATAGTTAGACTAAAAATGTTTTACACCTGTGAATTTGGTGGAGAATGACTAATGATCAGGGGTGCATTTCCCAAAATGTTCATAACACTAAGTACTTTGTAACCTCGTACTTAAGAACATTCCTAAATTTACGAGTGTTTCCCGAAACCCTTCGTAACTACCACAGTACTTAAAATTGTTCGTAAATTACGAGTAGTCTGACCCATTCGTAACTCACTAAGTACTTCTTAACTTGAAGTTTGTGTGCACAAAAACTATAAATTTAGCCAATTTGCCTTAAAAAAACCTCACAGATGCACTGGTTCTATACACGGCAACATCAGCTTTATAAAAAAATATTAACTATCATGAAAAAGAAAATGTACTGAATTTATGCAGTTTAATGTCTTCTTGTACTCTGAAATGAAAGCATAGAGCAACATAAAAAAACAACTGAAGTTAAAAAAAGAAATCATGGAATCAATTTATAAACCAAAATGTATTCTAAACTTTTGACTCATCAAAGTAGCCACCTTTGGCAGATATAACAGCTGAACACACTTGTGGCATTCTTACTACAATGGAAATTGAATATTCTTTAGAAAGTTCTTCCCAACTGGGACTTGCAGAAGTTCCCATAAATGTGTGGCACTTGTAGGTTGCTTTGCTTTCACTCTTCTTTCCAGTTCATCCCAAACCAGCTCGATGGGGTTTAAGTCTGGAGACTGTGCTGGCCACTCCATGTTTTCAGGCTTACCATCTTGTTCTTTTTTCCTAAGGTAGTTCTGGCATAGCTTGGACGTATGTTTTGGGTCATTATCTTGCTGTAGGATGAACCCCTGACCAACTAGGCGCATTCCAGAGAGTACTGCATGGTGCTGCAGAATGCTGTGGTAACCGTTTTGGTTCAGGGTGCCTCTCACTATACAAGTCACCGACCCTGGATCCAGCAAAACAGCCCCAGACCATCACGCTTCCTGCTCCATGCTTGATAGTTGATGTCACACACTAAGGAACCATCCTTTCGCCTACTCTACGGCGTACAGAAATCCTGTGTGATGAACCGAAGATTTCAATTTTTGATTTATCAGTCCATAAGTCTAGTCTTCAATAGTCCATTGGCGGTGTTTCATGGCCCAGGTAGGCCTCTTTTTCTTATTCTGACATCTTAGCAATGGCTTTCTTGCTGCAACTCGACCTGTCAAACCTGCAACTCAATCAGACCTCAGAAACTTCATTAAAACTGACAGTAACACCCTTCTGTGACTGAAGACTTTTTCTTTATAAAAGCTTAACAGCATACACCATTATTACATCCTTGCATGTTCATATTATGGATAGTTGGTATAGAATATGTAAATAAAGTGTAATATATATTTAATATGATTTGCTATTGCACATTGCTTTAAAATATTCGGAGCTGCTATTGGTTAAATGCCATTGCTATATTGCCTTGGTACTTGTACTTTGCACATGACACCTTACATGTAACTGGGAGTCTCTACTTCCAGGATCCTCTATTACTACCTCTATGCACAAACTCTCATTGTATACTTTATTGTATATATATATATATATATATATATATATATATATATATATATATATATATATATATATATATATATATATATATATATATATATATATATATATATATATATACAGTGTATCACAAAAGTGAGTACACCCCTCACATTTCTGCAAATATTTTATTATATCTTTTCATGGGACAACACTATAGAAATAAAACTTGGATATAACTTAGAGTAGTCAGTGTACAGCTTGTATAGCAGTGTAGATTTACTGTCTTCTGAAAATAACTCAACACACAGCCATTAATGTCTAAATGGCTGGCAACATAAGTGAGTACACCCCACAGTGAACATATGAAGTGTCAATATTTTGTGTGACCACCATTATTATCCAGCACTGCCTTAACCCTCCTGGGCATGGAATTCACCAGAGCTGCACAGGTTGCTACTGGAATCCTCTTCCACTCCTCCATGATGACATCACGGAGCTGGTGGATGTTAGACACCTTGAACTCCTCCACCTTCCACTTGAGGATGCGCCACAGGTGCTCAATTGGGTTTAGTCCATCACCTTTACCTTCAGCTTCCTCAGCAAGGCAGTTGTCATCTTGGAGGTTGTGTTTGGGGTCGTTATCCTGTTGGAAAACTGCCATGAGGCCCAGTTTTCGAAGGGAGGGGATCATGCTCTGTTTCAGAATGTCACAGTACATGTTGGAATTCATGTTTCCCTCAATGAACTGCAGCTCCCCAGTGCCAGCAACACTCATGCAGCCCAAGACCATGATGCTACCACCACCATGCTTGACTGTAGGCAAGATACAGTTGTCTTGGTACTTCTCACCAGGGCGCCGCCACACATGCTGGACACCATCTGAGCCAAACGAGTTTATCTTGGTCTCGTCAGACCACAGGGCATTCCAGTAATCCATGTTCTTGGACTGCTTGTCTTCAGCAAACTGTTTGCGGGCTTTCTTGTGCGTCAGCTTCCTTCTGGGATGACGACCATGCAGACTGAGTTGATGCAGTGTGCGGCGTATGGTCTGAGCACTGACAGGCTGACCTCCCACGTCTTCAACCTCTGCAGCAATGCTGGCAGCACTCATGTGTCTATTTTTTAAAGCCAACCTCTGGATATGACGCCGAACACGTGGACTCAACTTCTTTGGTCGACCCTGGCGAAGCCTGTTCCGAGTGGAACCTGTCCTGGAAAACCGCTGTATGACCTTGGCCACCATGCTGTAGCTCAGTTTCAGGGTGTTAGCAATCTTCTTATAGCCCAGGCCATCTTTGTGGAGAGCAACAATTCTATTTCTCACATCCTCAGAGAGTTCTTTGCCATGAGGTGCCATGTTGAATATCCAGTGGCCAGTATGAGAGAATTGTACCCAAAACACCAAATTTAACAGCCCTGCTCCCCATTTACACCTGGGACCTTGACACATGACACCAGGGAGGGACAACGACACATGTGGGCACAATTTGGACATGTTCACTGTGGGGTGTACTCACTTATGTTGCCAGCTATTTAGACATTAATGGCTGTGTGTTGAGTTATTTTCAGAAGACAGTAAATCTACACTGCTATACAAGCTGTACACTGACTACTCTAAGTTATATCCAAGTTTCATGTCTATAGTGTTGTCCCATGAAAAGATATAATGAAATATTTGCAGAAATGTGAGGGGTGTACTCACTTTTGTGATACACTGTATATATACAGTATATGTATTTGATGGTAGGGGATCAAATACTTATTTCCCTTAGTTAAATACAAATTAATAACTTTTATTTCATGTTTTTTTTCTGGATTTTTTGTTGATATTCTGTCTCTCTCTGTTAAAATAAACCTTCCATAAAAATTATAGACTGTTCAAGTCTTTGTAAGGGGGTAAACTTACAAAATCAGCAGTGGATCAAATACTTATTTTCCATATATATATATATATATATACAGTGTATCACAAAAGTGAGTTCCATGCCCAGGAGGGTTAAGGCAGTGCTGGATAATAATGGTGGTCACACAAAATATTGACACTTTGAAAAAGTGAGTTATATATATATATATATATATATATATATATATATGCATCAATCCAGAGGCATGGCAAGTCTACAGTGTAAACGGGGCACAATTTAGGAAAGAGAGGGCTAAGACAGGTGGAAGTCAACGAGATTCAGTGTGCTCTACTTAGGAAATAAAATAAAATAAAATATACAAAATATAAAAAACATACAAATAATTAATATATTATATATATACAGTATATATATATATATATATATATATATATATATATATATATTTGTATGTATTTTTATATTTTGTATATTTTATTTTATTTCCTAAGTAGAGCACACTGAATCTCGTTGTACTCGTACAATGGCAATAAAGGTATTCGTATTTGTACAAATTCCTGTTGATCAGGTGAAGCCATTTGACTGGACTGTGCAGAGGAAGGCTCAGGAGATGACCCAGGACGGTTGCACAGGGGATGTAGGCTGAGGTGGGGTAGATGGGTAGATGGGAACTTTAAACATACATCTACTTTCCCAGACATCCCTTTTGTCGCTGTTGGGCTTAGTATGCTCAGTGTTGTTTCCTCTTCCACTGTAAGGCCTGTTGCAGATAACTGACTTCCACCTGTCTTAGCCCTCTCTTTCCTAAATTGTGCCCCCATTTACACTGTAGACTTGCCATGCCTCTGGATTGATGCATGTAAGGTTAATTGTGCGCCAGTTTATAGGCTTGATATGCAATAGATATCGATTGCAAATGTAATGTTTTTATACCACTAATTTACAGATCTATTTGTTATTGGTTTTTAAAAATGTTTTCTTAATTAATTATTGGCTTTTTGTGATATACACCAATCAGCCATAACATTAAAACCACCTCCTTGTAAAAAAACGTTTTCTGTCTGCACGAAGCGCGTTTGTGTTTGGTTGTTTTTGTACTCCAGCACTTAAACATCTTTGTTTTGTGGGGAGTTAAAACCGTTTTCTGTCTGTAGGAAGCGCGTTTGTGTTTGTTGTTTTGTACACCAGTGCATAAACACCGTTTTCCTTCAGAATTACAGCCGGTTTTGTCAGAACGAAGCGCGTTTGTGTTTGTTTGTTTTTATATTTCAGCTTATCAACGTCTGTTTCTTCCGGAATTAAAGCCGTTTTTCTGTGACTACCAGCAGAATCGCCGGTGAATCCAACTTAAACAGCAACTTCAAATAATCTTCTAAAGCTAAGTACATTTCTCTGTTATAATGGCCCCAGCAGGAGCTTTATATCCCTGTGCCGAGTGCAACATGTTCAGTTATTCTTTCTCCGTCGTTACCAGAGGCGATTCAACCTGCCTGTGGGCCCAGGGGCTACGGCTGCTTGTGGGCCCCCACATATAGTTTTCATAATCAGTACACAACACAAGACAACAGAGTTCAGTGGCGCAACTAGGAGCTCATGGGCCCCAGTGCAAAAAAAAAAATTATATATATATATATCGGTCTAGTAACGTTAAGCAAGTTACAAAGATTCCCAAAATCCCTTGCTGTGCACTCACTGTGTATTGTGATTACATGTATTTTGATATTTCATTGTCTTTTAGTTATTTTTATATTTTACTTTACAAAAATATTGTCGTGTTTATTGTCATTAGCCAGATGCTACTGTAGAGGGTCGGCTCACCTAGCCGCTGTCCGGTGGGGATGCTACGGGTCTTTTGCTGTGCGGTGGTGGAGGTGTGGGAATAAAGGCACACGACAGGGTAGAGTCACTTTAACTGTTTAGTCAGGACTTCAATGAGCGTTACAACACTTTATACCGCGTAGTTGCAGAACCCGAACTTCATGCCGGGACCAAGGCAAGTCTAACTAAACTAACTGCAGGACGTCCGAACGCACATACAGTGTATCACAAAAGTGAGTACACCCCTCACATTTCTGCAAATATTTCATTATATCTTTTCATGGGACAACACTATAGACATGAAACTTGGATATAACTTAGAGTAGTCAGTGTACAGCTTGTATAGCAGTGTAGATTTACTGTCTTCTGAAAATAACTCAACACACAGCCATTAATGTCTAAATAGCTGGCAACATAAGTGAGTACACCCCACAGTGAACATGTCCAAATTGTGCCCAAATGTGTCGTTGTCCCTCCCTGGTGTCATGTGTCAAGGTCCCAGGTGTAAATGGGGAGCAGGGCTGTTAAATTTGGTGTTTTGGGTACAATTCTCTCATACTGGCCACTGGATATTCAACATGGCACCTCATGGCAAAGAACTCTCTGAGGATGTGAGAAATAGAATTGTTGCTCTCCACAAAGATGGCCTGGGCTATAAGAAGATTGCTAACACCCTGAAACTGAGCTACAGCATGGTGGCCAAGGTCATACAGCGGTTTTCCAGGACAGGTTCCACTCGGAACAGGCTTCACCAGGGTCGACCAAAGAAGTTGAGTCCACGTGTTCGGCGTCATATCCAGAGGTTGGCTTTAAAAAATAGACACATGAGTGCTGCCAGCATTGCTGCAGAGGTTGAAGACGTGGGAGGTCAGCCTGTCAGTGCTCAGACCATACGCCGCACACTGCATCAACTCGGTCTGCATGGTCGTCATCCCAGAAGGAAGCTGACGCACAAGAAAGCCAGCAAACAGTTTGCTGAAGACAAGCAGTCCAAGAACATGGATTACGGGAATGCCCTGTGGTCTGACGAGACCAAGATAAACTTGTTTGCCTCAGATGGTGTCCAGCATGTGTGGCGGCGCCCTGGTGAGAAGTACCAAGACAACTGTATCTTGCCTACAGTCAAGCATGGTGGTGGTAGCATCATGGTCTTGGGCTGCATGAGTGTTGCTGGCACTGGGGAGCTGCAGTTCATTGAGGGAAACATGAATTCCAACATGTACTGTGACATTCTGAAACAGAGCATGATCCCCTCCCTTCGAAAACTGGGCCTCATGGCAGTTTTCCAACAGGATAACGACCCCAAACACAACCTCCAAGATGACAACTGCCTTGCTGAGGAAGCTGAAGGTAAAGGTGATGGACTAAACCCAATTGAGCACCTGTGGCGCATCCTCAAGTGGAAGGTGGAGGAGTTCAAGGTGTCTAACATCCACCGGCTCCGTGATGTCATCATGGAGGAGTGGAAGAGGATTCCAGTAGCAACCTGTGCAGCTCTGGTGAATTCCATGCCCAGGAGGGTTAAGGCAGTGCTGGATAATAATGGTGGTCACACAAAATATTGACACTTTGGGCACAATTTGGACATGTTCACTGTGGGGTGTACTCACTTATGTTGCCAGCCATTTAGACATTAATGGCTGTGTGTTGAGTTATTTTCAGAAGACAGTAAATCTACACTGCTATACAAGCTGTACACTGACTACTCTAAGTTATATCCAAGTTTCATGTCTATAGTGTTGTCCCATGAAAAGATATAATAAAATATTTGCAGAAATGTGAGGGGTGTACTCACTGTTGTGATACACTGTATATAAACCTGGTGCTGCATTCTGATTGGCTGAGCGGAATGTCACTCACATACTAGCTCTAACGTTCACGTCGCTTAACTGAAACCACCAATCAAGCTTCCCCATTCTTATTAACCAAAATAACAAAATAAATAAAAAATAAAACAGCCAATCGGGGCCCTCAATTATTCGGGGCCCCTGGGCTGAAGCCCAGGTAAGCCCGTGCATTAAATCGCCCCTGGTCGTTACTGATAACTTTATATGTGATAAGTGTAGTTTAGTTGTTAGTCTGACAGAAGATTTCAGTGTTATAAGGGCGCATTCGGGCTTTAGAACAGACTACTAGTAGTGAGTGCTTAGATTTAGCTGTAGCAGTCCCGAATGCCAGCAGTTTAGGTATAGAACCCCAGACCCTGGCATTAGAGCCCTCACAGCGGGGCGACTGGGTGACGTCTCGGCAACATAGTCGTAGGGCAAAGCACCGACCATCTCAGTTGCACGTGTCCAACAGGTTTTCCCCACTCAGTGACCCACCCGCTGAGAAGCCTATTAATGTAAGTGCTCTGGTTATAGGAGATTCTCAGCTCCGACACGTGCGGATTGCAACCTTCATAGAGACACCAGCAACCGTAGTCACTTGTATTCCGGGGGCCAGGGCGCCTGACATCAGAGCAAGTCTAAAAGTGCTGGCTAACGCTAATCGTAGATTTTTGAAGATTGTTATCCACGTCGGCACTAATGATGTTTGTTTACGGCAGTCTGAGGATACTAAGAATAATGTTAAAGAGGTGTGCGAGTTAGCTAGGTCGATGTCCGAGGCAGTAGTGTGCTCTGGCCCCTTACCGATTCGACCCAGTGGCGAAACCTACAGCAGGTTATTGTCTCTGAACCGCTGAATGTCTAAATAATGCAGTTTTCTGAGCACCAATTTTGTAGATAATTGGTCCACTTTTGAGGGAAGGCCTGGTCTTTTGAAGCAGGATGGTGTCCACCCCTGTGGGAGGGTGCTGCTCGCATTTCTTGCAGCATAGATGACAGGCTTTACCACCGCGTTAGTGTTGTGGCAGATAGTGTTTAATGACTACCCAGAGCCAAGACCAGGCAGCAGACAAACAGGCCTAACCAACTGTCTGCGAGTCGCAATCGAACGTCACCCGAAATCCCTAGGTCACAAACCATTGAGACTGTATCTGTTTACCGTGGCAGGTGTAAGCCAAAACAAAATCAAAAAGTATGTCATAACAACTTAATTAAAATTAATCTAAATGAGCATCATGAAAACACTAGTAAGGTTAAACTAAAGTTAGGACTTCTAAACATCAGGTCACTTGCATGCAAAACAGTAATTGTAAATGAAATGATCACAGATAATTGTCTGTAAGCGCACTTTGTTTAACTGAGACCTGGGCTAGACCTGATGAGTATCTAGGTTTAAATGAAGCATCTCCTCCGGGTTACAGTTATGAACATAAGCCACGTCTTAGCGGTCGTGCTGGAGGAATAGCCACAATTTATGACAAAGACATAGGTCTTACTGTAAAATCATCTCCCATAACAAACTCATTTGAAGTTCTTATCTCTGACATAGCCAATAAATGTTCATCTGATAAAACTAGTATGTTTAAGCTGGTTACTGTTTATCGACCCCCTGGTCCTTACTCAGAATTTCTTAATGAATTTGCCGATTTTCTTTCTAAATTAGTCTTATCAACTAAAAAAGCTTTAATTGTTGGTGACTTTAATATTCATTATGAGGATAAGTGTAATCCCCAAAATGTAATGGGACCCACTCACCGCTGTAAACATACCTTAGATTTAATACTTACTTATGGTGTGAACATAGACAACCTGGTAATTGTACCACAGAATGACTTAATTTCTGATCACTCCCTACTAATTTATGAAGTGTCCCTATCCAATAATATACAGCAACCGCATCGTTTTAAATGTAAGCGCACTATTACATCTGCAACTGCAGCAGCGTTCATAAACTGTCTACCAGAATTATCAAATATATCAGCATCAGAACCTAAAGAACTAGATCAGGCAACTCAACACCTAGAATCCGTATTGCGCACAACCTTAGATAACGTAGCCCCACTCAAAACTAAACTGATTAGGGAGAAAAAACTTGCTCCATGGTACAATGACCACACATGCGCACTTAAACAAGCAGCACGGAAATTAGAACGCAAGTGGCGTCACACTACACTGGAAATGTATAAGATTGCTTGGAAAGATGCTCTAACTGAGTATAAACATGCCCTTATAAAAGCTAAATCTTTATATTATTCGTCCCTAATAGAGAAAAATAAGAACAATCCTAGATTCCTTTTCGAGACAGTGTCCAAATTAACTAAAAACGTCAATGAAACTGAATCTAATATACCACCCGACTGTACCAGCGATGATTTTTTAAAATTCTTTAATGATAAGATAGAAAAAATACGACTCTAGAGTCAGAGTGTGTCACCTGCCAATGTTAAGTATGAACTCACTCTGAGCAGCATTGGTGAGAATAGTGATGATAATAGTAACAAGGTAATTCAACTAAATTCCTTTAATCCAATCTCCCAAAATGAACTAACTGCGTTGATTAAATCATCGAAGTCATCATTGTGTATACTCTATCCTGTTCCAACTCGTTTACTTAAAGATTTACTCCCAGCTATTGTAGAGCCCCTGCTTACATTAATCAATGCATCCCTTAGCCTTGGGTACATACCTAAATTGTTTAAAAGTGCCATTATTAAACCCCTGATTAAAAAACCTAATCTTGATCCACATGTACTATTGGCCAATTTCAAACCTTCCTTTTGTCTCTAAGATATTAGAAAAAGTAGTTTCCAAACAGTTATGCTCTTATTTGAATGAAAATTGTATTCATGAAAAATTTCAATCTGGATTTAGACCCAACCATAGTACCAAAACCGCATTAATTACTTCTGATAATGGATGTGTCTCTTTTCTTGTTCTATTATATCTTAGTGCAGCGTTTGATACGGTCGATCATAACATTTTACTGGAAAGGCTAGAAAATACAGTAGGTGTTAAAGGACTCGCACTCTCTTGGTTCAAATCATATTTGACTGACCGCTCTCAATTTGTTTATGTAAATAATAAATGATCGGAAACAAAAGTAAAGTGTGGTGTTCCACAGGGGTCGGTACTGGGACCGCTATTATTAACACTCTATATGCTTCCACTAGGTGAAATTATTCATAAACATGGCATACATTTTCACTGCTATGCAGATGACACACAGCTGTATATGTCAGCCAAACCAAATGATACTGACACAATCAGTAAGATAGAAGATTGTGTAAACGACATAAAAAACTGGATGTCGTGTAATTTTCTTTTACTTAATTCAGATAAAACAGAGGTTTTACTTGTTGGCACTAAAGCTGCAAGAGACAAGTTGTCTAACCTGGTGCTAAACCTAAACACTTTCTCTGTTACTCCCAGCCCAGATGTAAAAAACTTAGGTGTCACAATAGATTCAGATCTTTCCTTTGATACACACGTCAATAATATTACTAGAGTGGCTTTCTAAAATAAGAAATATACTATCTGTTAATGACGCCGAAAAACTGATCCATGCATTTATAACTTCTCGGTTAGATTATTGTAATGCTCTTCTAACTGGATGCTCTGGTAGATCCATACACAAACTCCAGTTAGTTCAAAATGCAGCAGCTCGAGTGCTAACTAGAACTAGAAAATTTGATCATATCAGTCCTGTACGGTGGCCGTGAAGTGCAAAACCAATTTACATTTCAGAAAACAAAATTACAAAAAAACTAAAACAAATTTACAACGAAAACAAAAACAAATTTACAAGTGCTTGGGTACCCAGTGTTTGTAAATTAGTTTTGGCATAAGTAAAAGTGTTTCAGCACTTGTAAATTTTGTTTTCTAAAATGTTCATTTGTTTTGCACTTCTCGGCCGCACATTTCTGACGGAAAGGGTAGGTACAATAAACCAGAAGTGCGTGTTGCTTACCTGCTGTCAATCAAACTGTTTCTCAGCGGTAAAGTGAACGGAGTTTGTGATGGTGACGATAAACAAGGTTTTGTCTAGTTTGTGGAAATCATTTTATCCAGTTGACCCGCTATTGTTTTTCTTGTGGAAAGTTATTAGATTGTTTGTGCAGAAGTTTAGACGTGGCGTGTGCATCTCTATCTACCGTCCGCTCTTCTAAACATCTAAAGAATTCCCACAAGAACAACAAAAATGAAATAATGAAAATAATTAACAATAATTAACAAAATGGACAAAACATTGTTTATTAGGGACGGAACATTTGATACCGAGGCTTTGAAGCTTGTTTCACTTTTGTAACACTTGACTCGGAGCTTGTATTAAACCAGCAGGAATGTGCGGGACTGATTCTAAGCTTTGGTGCTGTGTTTTATCTCACTCACTATATAAGAGTCAAACCAGGGTTACCAATCATCCTGTAAAATACAGAATCCTTCTTTATTTGGAGACTAAACGCCGCGTTCTGTATTGAACTGATACAGGATGCGCTTTGTTCCGTATTTTTATCAATGGGAGACGGGTGATGTGTATGAAACAGAAGGAAACTGCTTCAAAAGCTTTAATGAGGCTTCATCTGCACTCTGCCCACTGCGCTGCTCATACAGCGGTGTATTAAACAGGTTATGCTGCTATAACCAAAAGTGAACACTACTTAATATAATAACCAAACACTTTCTAATTCCCATAGCAGCAGTTTCCTTCTGTTTCATACACATCAACTTTCCACAAGAAAAACAATAGCGGGTCAACTGGATAAAATGATTTCCACAAACTAGACAAAACCTTGTTTATCGTCACCATCACAAACTCCGTTCACTTTACCGCTGAGAAACAGTTTGATTGACAGCAGGTAAGCAACACGCACTTCCGGTTTATTGTACCTACCCTTTCCGTCAGAAATGTGCGGCCGAGAAGTGCAAAACAAATTTACATTTTAGAAAACAAAATTACATATGCCGAAAACAAATTTACAAGTGCAGAAACACTTTTACATATGCCAAAACAAATTTACAAACACTGGGTACCCAAGCACTTGTAAATTTGTTTTTGCTTTTTTTGTAAATTTGTTTTTGTTTTTTTGTAATTTTGTTTTCTGAAATGTAAATTTGTTTTGCACTTCTCGGCCACCGTAGTCCTGTTCTATCATCTCTACACTGGCTGCCAGTTAAATTCCGCATTGATTACAAAATACTTTTACTAACCTATAAAGCGCTACATGGTCTGGCTCCACAGTATCTGAGTGAACTTATTAATCACTACAACCCAGCGCGTCCACTTCGCTCACAAGATGCAGGGTTCCTTATAGTTCCTAGAATTAAAAAGATCACGGCTGGTGGAAAAGCATTTTCTTACAAAGCTCCACAACTTTGGAACAATCTTCCTGCCTCTGTTTGGGATTCGGACACAGTCTCAATGTTTAAGTCTAGACTGAAAACATATTTATTTCCTCAGGCTTTTGATTAGTATAGACAAAGGTGCAGAGCTTGGGGGTTCTTGGTCATAGAAACTTGTGGTGATCAGCAGGGCTGGACTGGGAAGAAAATCCAGCCCTGGACTTTTTTCTTGACCAGCCCACTACAAGCAAGTCGTGCCACACATATCATACCCTTATCATACCCTTCATACACATACAGTGTATCACAAAAGTGAGTACACCCCTCACATTTCTGCAGATATTTAAGTATATCTTTTCATGGGACAACACTGACAAAATGACACTTTGACACAATGAAAAGTAGTCTGTGTGCAGCTTATATAACAGTGTAAATTTATTCTTCCCTCAAAATAACTCAATATACAGCCATTAATGTCTAAACCACCGGCAACAAAAGTGAGTACACCCCTAAGAGACTACACCCCTAAATGTCCAAATTGAGCACTGCTTGTCATTTTCCCTCCAAAATGTCATGTGATTTGTTAGTGTTACTAGGTCTCAGGTGTGCATAGGGAGCAGGTGTGTTCAATTTAGTAGTACAGCTCTCACACTCTCTCATACTGGTCACTGAAAGTTCCAACATGGCACCTCATGGCAAAGAACTCTCTGAGGATCTTAAAAGACGAATTGTTGCGCTACATAAAGATGGCCAAGGCTACAAGAAGATTGCCAACACCCTGAAACTGAGCTGCAGCACAGTGGCCAAGATCATCCAGCGTTTTAAAAGAGCAGGGTCCACTCAGAACAGACCTCGCGTTGGTCGTCCAAAGAAGCTGAGTGCACGTGCTCAGCGTCACATCCAACTGCTGTCTTTGAAAGATAGGCGCAGGAGTGCTGTCAGCATTGCTGCAGAGATTGAAAAGGTGGGGGGTCAGCCTGTCAGTGCTCAGACCATACGCCGCACACTACATCAAATTGGTCTGCATGGCTGTCACCCCAGAAGGAAGCCTCTTCTGAAGTCTCTACACAAGAAAGCCCGCAAACAGTTTGCTGAAGACATGTCAACAAAGGACATGGATTACTGGAACCATGTCCTATGGTCCGATGAGACCAAGATTAATTTGTTTGGTTCAGATGGTCTCAAGCATGTGTGGCGGCAATCAGGTGAGGAGTACAAAGATAAGTGTGTCATGCCTACAGTCAAGCATGGTGGTGGGAATGCCATGGTCTGGGGCTGCATGAGTGCAGCAGGTGTTGGGGAGTTACATTTCATTGAGGGACACATGAACTCCAATATGTACTGTAAAATACTGAAGCAGAGCATGATCCCCTCCCTCCGGAAACTGGGTCGCAGGGCAGTGTTCCAGCATGATAATGACCCCAAACACACCTCTAAGACGACCACTGCTTTATTGAAGAGGCTGAGGGTAAAGGTGATGGACTGGCCAAGCATGTCTCCAGACCTAAACCCAATAGAACATCTTTGGGGCATCCTCAAGCGGAAGGTGGAGGAGCGCAAAGTCTCGAATATCCGCCAGCTCCGTGATGTCGTCATGGAGGAGTGGAAAAGCATTCCAGTGGCAACCTGTGAAGCTCTGGCAAACTCCATGCCCAGGAGAGTTAAGGCAGTTCTGGGAAATAATGGTGGCCACACAAAATATTGACACTTCAGGAACTTTCACTAAGGGGTGTACTCACTTTTGTTGCCGGAGGTTTAGACATTAATGGCTGTACATTGAATTATTTTGAGGGAAGAATAAATTTACACTGTTATATAAGCTGCACACAGACTACTTTTCATTGTGTCAAAGTGTCATTTTGTCAGTGTTGTCCCATGAAAAGATATACTTAAATATCTGCAGAAATGTGAGGGGTGTACTCACTTTTGTGATACACTGTACATATCATACCCTTCTATATGTAAATATTTACATATAGAATACAAATTCTACAATATTTCTTAAAATTTACAGTTTCTTAACTATTGTATGTATAGTTTTCTTATTCTATTGGATGTATTTAAACCTTTAACACTGGTAAATATGCTTTTTTCGCACTTTTATTCACACGTGATTCACGTTTGTTCCAAATTAGCGCATTGCTCCGATGAGAAAAGAAATAAATAGCATGTGTAAATACTTTAATACAGGGGTGGGCAATTAAATTTTCGAAGGGGCCACATAAGCAACTGGGACTGTTGTGGAGGGCCGGACCAATAAGGTGAACTTAATTCTGCTCAATATTAATTTTATCTTTTTTATTTACATTTTCAGCATTTAGCAGACGCCTTGATCCAAAGTGACTTACAATAAAGTTACAGTATACAGTCTGAGCAATTGAGGGTTAAGGGCCAGCAGCAACCTGGCGGTGGTGGGGCTTGAACAAGCGACCTTCTGGTTACTAGTCCTTAAGCACTAGGCTACAACTGCCCACTCTTTATTAAAAGCGGTAAATTGTGCAGTTCTAATAAGTTGTTAATGTTTAGATGTCAATCAGACAATTAGAAGTAGGCAGAGTAAAACATCAACATTATTTTACTATTTAAACAAACAAATGCAAAAAAACCAAAAAACAAATGTGAACAAAATGTGCAGGTTTTTAAACTTTACACTATTTTGTTTTGAGTCTAATTACCTCATTTATTTTTCAGTCCTTTGTTATTGTTGGATATTCTTATTAAAATCACAAAGCTGGTGCTGACTGCTTCAGTTCTGGATGTGTTAAACTTTATAAAAAGTCCTTGTTGCTTTTGCAGTTTAGTTAGTGAAGCTTCAGGTGTGACGCTCCGCATCGTTCATGTTCATGTATTTCTCAGTTTAGTACCATAACAGCGATTTAAACCCTAAAGTGTGATCGTTAAGCAGCTTTACACCTGACTTCAGTACATAAATACTTCAGAAGTTCACGTCTTGTTAAAAACTCAACCGTCAGTCACACTCAGTTGTGTTCGCATTACGGTGAAGCTGATACACTCACACACGTAAAACGAAACGGATATTTAAAGACACAGCGCTCCCGTCAAAATCAATTCTGTTATATTGCATGTTTGATGTACATTTATTTACGTCTAATTTTTTATTGCCACGAACCTCATGCGGGCCGGTTGGGGATGTTGGGCCGTACAATGCCCAGGTCTGCTTTAATATGTTCACAAGTGAAATTAACCATGTGAGCTATGCACATAATCACTCTAAAATTTCAAGATAGTGTTTACTTGCAGAGACTAATGGTACCATCTCAAATTATATCCACTGCCCTATGTAGTGCACTATGTTGAACATGACATAATAGAACTTTCACAAACAAAAAATAGTCCTTAAAACGGCTGGTTTAAAGCCCCTGGTATCTAACAGTAGCTTAGATAACTACTTATTAATCATTCAGTGACTGTTAAAAGAAATGTTTTGTACTGTTAGGAAGTACCCTAAGTAGGGCATAGGCGATATTTGAGATGGGCCCACAGTCTAGCGCTTTGGCTATGCTGTAGTTCCTCACTGCCAAACAGGTTGTCCAGTTTCCTGCACTTTTCTGCATCTGTTTGCAGCTTTTTCTGCACTTCCTTTACGCTTTTTCGACCCTTTCTCCATCTCGCACTCATTTACTATGTATTTTTTTGAACTAGTGGTTGTGATTACGGTTTATCCTGGGGGAGGGACATTTCTGTGATTGGCCAATGGATATGCAGTGAGAATACTGTGGCGGGCCAATGCACACTTCAGGATTATTATTCAGGAATATTTAAAACAGAATTTATTTTTCACTCCCTCAGCGGCCCACATACAGAGCGGCCCAACGGGAAAACTCCCGACCCTCCCGATGGCCAGTCCATCCCTGGTGATCAGGGATGTTGGGTTGCTGTCGTTCTGCCTCTCTTGTCCGATCACTCAGGTTTGGGTAGGGGAGGTGGACGCTGATGTCCTATGAAAGCCTTCATGACCTTGTTACCTGCTCTGTCTCCCTTTTAGTTATGCTGTAATAATTAGGGCTGCCGGAGTCTAAAACTCTCTGTAAAACTGTTTTACTCAACTAGCATTGTACATTATTAACTACATTCTTTGTTGTTTTACCCCGAGGGCATTCTGATGGAAACCTATTTACCCGCCGAGGTTAAGGATTGAAGTCGAGACTGCAGTGCCAACGATGCTGCTCCTGCCGGATGTGACGGGTCTGGAGTAATTGCACCAAGAATGACAAGAAATCACTACAGACTTATTGAAGACTAGACCAAATAACAACTCTATTATTATTTATTTATTTATTTGTTTATTTACTGCCAGTTATAACTTTTAGTTCATTTAAATCTGTGTTTGTATGATTTGTGTAAATCCTATTTATTTAAAGTATCCTCCAGACCACCCAAGAAGGATGGGCCCTGCTGAGTCTGGTTCCTCTCAAGGTTCCTTCCTGTAATTTTCAGGGAGTTTTTCCTTGCCACAGTCACCCTCGGCTTGCTCAACAGGGGTTTTTGTATCTGTTGGTCCTGAATTTTGTAAAGTTGCTTTGAGACAATTGCCTATTGTATTTTTACCTTGTTTCTACACACATTGTCCATTTTATTGGCTCCACTTACCATATAGAAGCACTTTGTAGTTCTACAATTACTGACTGTAGTCCATCTATTTCCCTGCATGCTTTGTTAGCCCCCTTTCATGCTTTTCTTCAATGGTCAGGACTCTCCCAGGACCACTACAGAGTAGGTATTATTTGGGTGTTGGGTCATTCTCAGCACTGCAGTGACACTGACATGGTGGTGGTGTGTTAGTGTGTGTTGTGCTGGTATGAGTGGATCAGACACAGCAGCACTGATGGAGTTTTTAAACACATCTATGTCACTGCTGGACTGAGAATAGTCCACCAACCAAAAATATATCCAGCCTACAGAACCCTGTGGACAGTGTTCTGTGACCACTGATGAAGGTCTAGAAGATGACCAACCCAAACAGCAGCAATAGATGAGCAATCGTCTCTGACTTCACATCTATAAGGTGGACTAGGTAGGAGTGTCTAATAGAGTGGACAGTGAGTGGACACGGTATTTAAAAACTCCAGCAGTGCTGCTGTGTCTGATCCACTCCTACCAGCACAACACACACTAACACACCATCACCATGTCATTGTCACTGTAGCCTAAATAATACCTGCTTTGTGGTGGTCCTGTGGGGGTCCTGACCATTGGAGAACAGGGTGAAAGCAGGCTAAAACAGTATGTAAAGAAACAGATGGACTACAATCAGTAATTGTAGAACTTAAAAGTGCTTCTATGGTAAGTGGAGCTGATAAAATTGACAGTGAGTGTAGAAACAAGGAGGTGGTTTTAATGTTATGGCTGATCAGTGTAATAATGAGAAATTGTATGATAATCAGATTCAGTTTTCGACTGGCAGTGCCTTTTCAGAGGCGAAGTCAACAAAGTACTACTTAAATCTCGTTTGTAGTTTCGGAGACTTACGAGGGCTTTTGGGAAACACTCGCAAAATTGGCGTTCTTAAAGTTACGTCATTCTTAAAGTTGTTCGTAAAACGCTAAGATCAATCGTCATCGGGAAACGCACCCCAGATTTATCTTTGTAAAGAAAACATAAATCAAGTCGTGTACAAGGTTTTGTTTTATAGAATATAAATGTTAAAATGACCTAAATGCACTACAACGAAACAAGAGAAACTGATCATTTTGCAGTAGTCAATTTTCCCCAGAGCTGTACATTAAAAATAAACATTGGAGTAAAACTGAAGTGCTTTGTTTTTAAATTTGTTTTTGTTATAGCACTGCAAACAATTTAGGCTAGTGACTAAATAAAGTTTTTTTGAGCTCAGATGTGGTCATGCCTTTGTATTTTGGAGCTCTGTCCTGTTGTATTTCCTAGTTACACCTCAGCCTTAGCTCAGTGAAATGTATCCTTCCTTTTGTAACAGGAAATCATCCAGATTCTTATGCAGATAGACAGTGTCTTACTAATACAACAATAATGATTCATATTATAAGTTCTGTCTGTTTTTAGAGCAATAATCCAACCATGTACATAATCCATGTATTGGTCTCTATGTGCTTTTTAGTATAAAAGCACTGTTTCCCCTAGTGTTGTTCTTATTGCTACCCTTCCAAAGTTCAGTTTTTGTCTAGAGTCCTTTACATAAACAGTGACCTTAGCCATACTGAAATTTCTTTACAATACGGCATAGTAGGTTTGATTAAATAACCATGGGGGCATTTAACTGTTTTACAAAATGTACTTTGTACATGTTTCCTTTGTGTAGTATAATGTTTAAATATCTTAAAATTTTTCAGTGTGACAATTTATGTAAAAAAGAGGCAATCAGAATGAGACAATTGTTTCCCCCCATACCACTGTAATGCATAGTCTTCTGTAATTGTAGCACATTCCCTCTGTGTTAGTGGTAAATGTGCAGTAAAACATCCACCCCCCTCCTCCCCGCTTTCTTTTTTACTTTCTCCTTTAAGAGCTAGCTTTTTTGCATTCTCCTTAGTTAATAAATGTTTGTGTAATCCTTGCAGGGGCTAAAGATCACCCCATGCAAAACAAACTGGGCTTGTGAAAAAAAGTAATGGTAAGCTAATGAGTATCATCCAGTTTGTTTATTAACTATTAAAAAATAGGGGTTGCAACACAGAAAAGATTTCCACATTTGGTCAACCATTTTGCATGGTAATACATATAGACTTTTTTTATTTAACTGTGTTGCAGTGTTTCTTGTCAAAGCAAAAGCAAAGAATCATTCTTGTCAAAGAATTATTTGCTCCTATTACATTTGGACAAACCTGGAGTGCGATTCCCAATAACGATTGATCTTAGCGATTTACAAACTGCTTTAGGAACGACATAACTTTAAGAATGCCAATTTTGCGAGTGTTTCCCAAAAGTGTCTCCGAAACTACGAACGAGGTTTAAGTAGTTCTTTGACTCCAGTCGAAAACTGAATCACCAATTACCATTCAATTTCTCATTATAATATCACAAAAAGCAAATAATTCATTAAGAAAACATTTTTTAAAAACTAATAACCAATAGATGTTGAAATGAGTGGTATAAAAACATTACATTTGCAATTGCTATTTATTGCATATCAAGCCTATAAACTGGTGCACAATTAACCTTTTATGCATCAATCCAGAAGCATGACGAGCCTACAGGGCAAACGGGGGCACAATTTAGGAAAGAGAGGGCTAAGACAGGTGGAGGTCAGTTATCTGCAACAGGCCTTACAGTGGAAGAGGAGGGAACACTGAGAATACTAGGCCCAACAGCGAGTGAAGGGATATCTTAGGGATAGTAGATGTATGTTTAAAGTTCCCATCTACCCATCTACCCCACCTCAGTCTACATTCCCTGTGCAATCTTCAGCAGTCCATCTCCTGGGCCTTCCTCTGCACAGTCCAATCAAATGGCTTCACTTGATCAACAAGACTTCATGGCCAATGGCAGAGTTCTAGCTAACCAATGACATCTATTTCTTTTGAATTTTTTTTATAAAGGTCCTGTTGCTGTGTATAGAACCAGTGCGTCTGTGAGGTTTTTTTTAGGTTTTTTTTTTTTTTTTACGAAGGGTTTTCTTAAACACTCGTAAATTTAAGAATGTTTTTAGGTATGAGGTTACGAAGTACTTAGTGTTACGAACGTTTTGGGAAATTCACCCCAGGGATAAAGAAAATACGTATTAAATGTGGTAAAACCAATAACTTTTTATGCTTTATTACTAAACAACAACTATTTGTTCCATCAATAGTACACATCAGACAATGTCAAATGTTTAAATAAGCAGATTGCTAAACCACACAGAAGTATTTGGAAACTGACCATAAAAGACATATTAAATGCTTTTGGATCAAACAACCCAATATATATATATAAATATAAAGAATAACTATATATTTTCTGCTCCTTTGATAATGAACAATTGACATAAATGAATTTAGTAGTTTTTGTGAAATGCCTATAAAAGAATAATTGGTAGAATAAGAATGAACTATACTAAGACTTTGTGTGTTGCCTTGAATGCAGATGAATAAGTGTAAAGGATATCTTTAGATTTTTATAAATTAGTATATAGTTAGAAATAAATTATAATACGTTATTGGTTGCAGAAAGTTACTACATCTGTGCATAACCTGTTTCAGATTTGTTAAATAGTTCTTAAAATAATTAAAATAAAAAATATTTATTACATTAACTTCCGACAGACCAAAAATTCCTTTAAATGTTCACTAGTCATTAACGTTCATTAGCTTTCATTAAAGGATGGTTACATATAAAATATATGCTCATAAAACTGTCTAATGTGTATATGTAAAATTATTTGCATTATTTGCATTATGCATTATTTGTTTTGCACTTTTGACGAAAATACTTTTATATTACAAACAAATCAAGCATCTACACTTCAGCCTTAAACTAAAAATATAAGGTCTGTGGGAAATACCCCAGAACATTTTCTTTATAGCCTCCTTCTTTTTCAGTTATGTCCTGGCAAAATGTGTGTCCCTTTGCTTGATGTTAGATGACTTGGAATGTCTAGCACTTTGTTAGGCTGGGCTACTCTATGAGGGGGTCCCAATTTGGATCCAATGTTTGGGCCTTTTGTTGGTTTTTTGTCACCCCAGCTGCTCACCAATTGAAGGCAAAGCCTAAGATATGTAAAGTAGCAACATTTCAAAGTCTTTACTCTGCTGGGAAACAAACAAAGCCACAAAGAATTGAAATTAAACTTTTAAAAAATTCTGAGAGTGTAAGTGTTAAGAAAAAAGAGTGTTTTAAAATTACAGTGGAACAATAGAAAGCAAAATATAAAAAATCAGTGAATAAATGATTATTCAATGAAATGTATGATGCAAAAAGCTTACTAGGCATGTGTTGGTTTACAATAGTAGGGCTTTTTTTATTTAAGCCTAGTGACATCCTGCTAGGGACTTGGTAAGCCTCCCATCCTGCATTGAAAGGCAGGTCTGGGCTTGCCCTTTCAAACTCAAGCCATGACCAGCATGATCAGGCACAGCAACGCTTTAACCTGGCTGCTATGGCTTTTGTTTATGTTTTATTTTTTTCTTTCAATGGAATTATTACCCTCCCTACAACCCTAGGAACAATCATTAATGCTAATTCTTTAACGTGGGTCCAGTAAGATCATGTTCTGGTAAAACTGCGTCTCCCCTTAAATCCTCCTTTTTAAGTCCTGATTTGCTAATGATGTTGCTGCTTTTTGCTCACTGTTACATAATTTGCAATACAGTGTTAATTGGCATTTTAGGAACCTGAGACATGCACCCTAGGTCTTCCTGGTATTTGAACCCTAGAAAACCCTACTTCCTTGCCTTTGGATTCTAGGCCACATTTACTACTACTAGGAACATTTAATAAAAATGTTTGGAATCATAGCTTATCACTCTGCTGGTACATGTTAACAGGCCAAGACAGTTTTGTCATGGCAATCTTGCAGTCTAGTCACCCTTCACTACTTAAACATCTACAAAGAAGTGTCACAGCTTTGTGTAATGAATAAGGGGCCTCCCACAGTTTCACTAGGTATTGTTCCTTCTTCACTTGCTTGCTGTGTGTATTGCCCACTAAGCTGGTGATGGATGTCAGATTACCCTGCTGCTACTGTTTCACTCACAAAGAGAACACACACACCAAACATAAACCCACCACCAGCAATTCTGCATACAATGACAAACTGGTCTTGCCTGACCCCAACATTTCATATGCAGTAGAGTTCATGTGGTGAAAATGTTTAGACTATGGCTGAATTATAGTGGGCAACGGGATGCATAACACATTACTACTTTAAATTACAACATTATAAATGTTATAGCTTTTTACTTTGTGGCAACATCTAAAAGTACTACAAAGTAAATTAATTATATCACTAAAATGCCACCAATCTCTATATATAACCAGGGTTGGGTAGGAACATAATACAACTGTTCCTACAAACCTCAGAATGACTGAAGTTTTTAAGGAGAACAAACTTAAAATATAGCATGTTTTATTTACAGATGAGACAATAGCTA
Organism: Trichomycterus rosablanca; assembly: GCF_030014385.1. Classification (NCBI taxonomy): domain Eukaryota; kingdom Metazoa; phylum Chordata; class Actinopteri; order Siluriformes; family Trichomycteridae; genus Trichomycterus; species Trichomycterus rosablanca. The sequence continues at coordinate 11,124,577 of NC_086009.1, read as the reverse complement.
AACTTCCTGAAAGAAAAGTATAATGTTTAACACTGTACACCAACACCAATGACCTTATCCCAACTTACTGGAGAAAGTGTGCTTTGGGCTGTTAAGAGGACTATGAATTAAAATTGCATATTTATGGGAGTGTATTAAACTAGGGCAAGCCGTAGCCTAGTGGTTAAGGTACTGGACTAGTAATCAGAAGGTTGCTGGTTCAAGCCCACCACTGCAAGGTTGCTGCTGTTGGGCCCTTGAGCAAGGCCCTTAACCCTCAATGGCTCAGACTGTATACTGTAACTCTACTGTAAGTCGCTTTGGATAAAGGCATCTGCTAAATGCCGAAAATGTAAATGTAAATATTAAACATTGGGAGAAACATTTACAATTAGTGTCATTATGAATAAACATCAATCAATTGTTCAATTAATTAAATCAATGTAATATTCTTCCACTGAATACTTACTGAGTACTTTAAAAGGTATCTTGTGTGTACAGTCATTGATTACTTTTAGCCTACATCTACCATACAGATAAACTTTGTGGGTATACAATTATTGTTGCTATGCTACTCTCCTCTACCCTTTATCAGTCAAAAGGGATTCTTATAGGACCCTCTTGTCATTCTTGTCTTTTTAAAATGTCCAGATTTCATTTCTAAGATTAAATTGTCCTCTAATACAACCCAGTACATCTATTTATGTTCTACAGAATAATGATGACTCGGTACCAGTTCCAGGAAGGAAGGTCTACATCATAGTGCTCCAACCTCCATACTTACATGTGGGTATGGTATTTTTACAAACTGAATTATTATTATGATTTATATTTTTTGTTTTATTTAATTGTTTTAATTTGTTTTAGTGTTGCTATGACTGTACTTTATCCATGTAAGTGTTGCTTCATTACATCTATTATTTATTACCTTTTAAATATAATTTAAGTATTTGTATACTTAGGATTTTTTGGGTTAAGACATTGCCTTGATAACAGCATATGTCTCCCTAGAATCTCAAATCATTGCCTTGCTAAAATTGCCATGGACTTTTTGGGTAAAGACATTGTCTTGATAACAGCATATGTGTCTCTAAAATCCCAGTATATGCCTACACGTCAAAGTTACACATGCCATGGGCACCAATGCCCACTCACAATGTCAATAACTCACTGTCAGACTTTATTATACCACATACTGAACTATAGGCTGATATCTGTTTTGTGATAACTGTTGTTATAATTAATTTTATTTTTATTTATTATAATTCATTCAAATTATTCTTTAGGCCACTCATGAGGATAGGTCCCTTTTAAGTCTGCTTCCTCTCAAGGTTTCCTTAGTGTAACATTAAGGGAGTTGCCTGTCAGTGTTGCCTGCAGCTTGCTCATTTGGGGTTTTTTGTTTCGGAATCTGTAAAGCTGTTTTGAGAAAGTTCATTTAAAGAATACTATACAAATAAATTTGACTTGACTTTGAGTGAATTTTTTATTTGATGCACCACCATACCATGATGGATGACACAATACTGTACAATACTGTGACTTACAAACAACCAAAATTAATATTGGAAAATAATTACTAAAATAATAAACAACAACAGAACTAACAAACAAACACAAAGAGATGAGTTTGGACCCAGAGAACTTGGCAGCATTTCTGCATAGAATTGATGTATTGCTTTATCTTCGAATAATAGTGTTTCATTTTGCATTTCTTAATGTGTTCGGTGACAACAGTTTTAAAAGTACTTCAGAGCCCGTTTGGCTATATTTAGCATTACACTTTCTCATGCAATACTGTCTGAGTTTGAAGATTGTATTCAACAGTGGTTTTCAGCCTTTAACCTACATGATGAATTCTGCAGATTCCATTAATCTTTTCAAAACAGTACAGTAGATAGTGAAAGACCTATCCAATCTTGTATTGAGATAAACTGATTGGCAATTCTCTTATTAGGTTAGCACAATGTGGTCAGCCAGAACCATACATTGCCTGCAAAGACTGAGCCTTTTGGTGGACCTAAGAACGGTCTTAATTAAATATTCTATAAATAGTTGGTTTGCTGATCATTTAAACACAGAGAAAGCACTCTTGACTACTTACTCTTGTCCATTGCTATGTGTTGTCCCCAGACAACACGAAAACATTGCACTTATCTTTATTATTTAGACAAGTTTTTTAATTGTTGGGTATTTTACAGTTCATTTTGGGCAATACTGGATTGGTTGAAAATGTTAGGGTTAACATTTGATCAGAAAGCTCTTCTTACATAAAGCCTTTAGCAGAAATGGGCAAAAATATTAATATGTAATTCTTAAAAATATTTTTAAAAATCCCTTCACCACACAGTTTGTTCTGGGTGACTTCATGTCAAAAATGTCAAAAACTTTGTGACCTATACATATCTGCTAATATCTGTGATGGGTTGGCACATTATCCACTGTGTTTCCCACTGTGTTTCCTGCCAGTGAATCAGATCCACCACAACCCTGACCATTTGTCAAACAGACAATGAATCAATAAATGAATATCTGCTAACAGTATACCATTCAAAAGTAACAAAATACTCTTTTATGATGTACTAAACTGCACTGAGAGCATAAATAGATCAATTACAGTAATCACCCTGCTAAACACTATACCACCACCGCTTTAGTCTGGATCTGTTTAGCCAATGATAAATGATGGTATAGGATACTTTTTCATTAGACCTCACACAGTTCCACATAGAGAATGACAGGGGTTACGAGAATTTTAAACACAGAGAAAGCACATGTATCCCTTACTCTGGCCTAGCAAAAAAGTCATTTGTAAAATGTTGCAGGAATAAGTGTTGAAATTTTGTTGAATCATTTTTAAAAGCACATACAAAAATTACAAACATACAAAAATCATTGCAAAACACTGGCAAGCTGTTTTAATTACAACAAATGCTCAAAAATATAGCAATAGTATATGTGATCTTTTTGAAAAAACTTTGACTATTGTCATGACTTTTATTATTGACATATCACTGGCCATTTTGTTGTTTTGATCTGACAAGTAAAAGACACAAATGCTGTCCTAAAGCCACAGTTAAACCATTAGTGTTATCAAATGCTAAATTATTAGCCATAAAATCTATTTTTCTATTTATAAGATGGCAAAATAATAAAAATGATAATACTGTGCTAACCATATGCCACTATATCAGAATAATGTAAAGACTAGCTTTAAAAGTACAATCTATTCTCTGGCATCTGCCATGATACAGATCATAATAAAATATACAGCAAAAGGTTAATTAATCCTAAAGGACAAAATTATCTTTCAAAGGTGAAAAATAAACAGCTGAATTGGGATCAGAAAAGTTTGGCACTGTATTTTTTTACACATAATAATCCATTATATTATACAGCCTATAATGACATCTATTACAGCCCTTTTCTTAGAGAACACATATATAGATTCCATCTGAATTTTATTGTATCGCATTTAATAAATCAACAAGTATTAATATAAGGCTTATTTAATGACACCCAGTTATACATAAACACAGAACACTACAGTGCAACTTTTTTTACTGCAAGTTCATATTGTCATATTGTCATGCCATTACATGCAGGTAACCCAAATACCAAATAAAAAGGGTTTAAGTCTGGTTTTATATAGTTTTTACTGTTATACATAATTCATTTCTGACAATACAGCTGGTCAAATTATTGCTTGTTGATGTTGATTTCAGGTAAAAATATGTTCAGTTCCGCAAACTGTTTATTAAAATGTTTATTTTTTGTAGAGAAAGTTTTGGTTATTTTTACTTAAACAAACCATGTACTATGACCAGTGCAATTAATTACATAATTGAAAAATGTAAACTTGTTAAACATGTACAGTCTCTGTAATTCCATGGCTTGTCAGTTCTAGTTTGACATTCCAGTCTTGAGGCTGTTTATAACAACCTAATATCTTTAGGTAGGCCTTTAGGTAAAACAGTGAATTACTTGGCAAATATACAATCCCAAATTGGACAATATTGACACAGTATGGAAAATGGCAATAATAATAACAATAATAATAACAATTATGTTGATAATAATAAGTTTATGTTGTGTCTGGTCAACTTCATTTCATTTGTTGTTCCTGCAACACATTCCAAAAAAGTTTATGTATGTTTTTTTTTTACCTCATTACTAGCCCTAATTGGCCCATCCCAAATTTTTAAGAATGCTTTGTAGATCTGAAATGCAGGAATGGATGTATATTAATAAATGAAATGAAGCTGACCATACCAAACATAGATATCTTGGATTCATACTGTCTGCAATAAAATAAAAGTTAAGGTAAATATAAGAAGCACTGCAGTTTATTTGCATTTTTCATACTGTCCCAACATTTTTGACTTGCTGTTGTAAAATTACAATAATTAAAATTGAAATAAGAAACACACAAAGCATGTAAAATCTGTTTTAACAAATGGTAAACAAAACATTTAAAAAAATCCCCAAATTCCCAATAGGTTGGTTTGGGTTTGTTACCCATGATATTTCCAGGTATTAGTTAATGTGTCTCAAAAATGTGTCTCTTCCAGATCAAACAGCTGATTAATGTTAACAGTGGAATTACAAAGAAAGTCTTGATGAAGCCTCTCTTCGTCCTCTACCCAGGAACTGTGTAATAATTCAGTAGCTAAAAAGTTCTCCTCAGTAAAGTCATCAGCATTGCTTTTTTGAGGTTCTTTTAGCGTACTGTGTACAGCAGAATTGACAGTGGTCTCCAGGCTTATTGGGCTTAGGGGACCACCCTCATTTAAGTTAAGGTCTCCATTTAGGGCAGAATTCAGCAAAGCATCCCAGTCAAAATTGCCCTTTAGAGAGCTTAAAACCTTAGGTTCCTCTACGGCCAGAATTGGGGAGCTGGAGCGACGCAGCACTTCCGAGTGGTGCCCAAATGACTTTTTTCTCTTTTGCCTCTTTTCTGAACCCCAGAAATCAAACATAGTGACCTCTGCTAGGCGAGGATCCCAGTTCTGGTCAATTCCAGTGATCTCCTCAAATTCATTTAGAAGCTGCTGTGACTCAGGATTAATATTAAAAATGTCAGGAATGCTTGTTGGCACAGTCACAGCAGTCTGTGAACCTGCTTTAATTCGGTTTTGAAGAGCTGGATTAATCTGTACTGGAGGCATCTTTCTCTTCTTATAAGCCCCAGTTAAAAGGCGCTCAGCATACTGTGGGTCAATTTTCCAGAAACCCCCTTTTCCTGGTTCATCCTTCTGTCTTGGAACTTTTATGAAGCATTTATTTAGTGACAGATTGTGTCTGATGGAATTCTAAAATATTATTGGGGGAAAAAAACAAACAGGAAATATTAGTCAGGCTTTATATTAAATATGGTTCTTTATAGTTCTCTATAGTATCTCTCTTTTTTATATATATATTTTTTATGCATTTTCTCCCCTTTTTCTCCTGACTTTTTAGCACATCCAATTACCCAATTGCAGAGGTCGTAATTGCCTCAATTATGAGGAGTCCCTATCCGGCTCCCACCCTGTATGAACAACAGCCAATGGTTGTTCATGTAGGCGCCCAGCCCAACTGGATGCGTGTTTTACAGCTGCGCCACCTGAGCACCCAGTATCTCTCTTTTAAGGAAAAGTAAGACTGATAAATAACACTAAATTTAGCAACAATTTTAATTAGCTGCATTAAATACAAATTTTACAGCATCGAAGTTTTTTGTTGCTTTACCTTATTTTTTTCCAAATAAAATATTCTAGTCTAGTGAAGGGGTATTTTACTTAAAATATCATCATCTTGTGTAGCCAAAAGAAGTAAAGAAAGGAAGGAAGTAGTTGGGAATCCTTGCATTACACAGGTCATCTGCACTTTAATCAATGCCACAATGGAACAACCACCACACAGAATATTTATTTAAATAAAGCACTGATCCGTCAACCTTGGTTAAACATTATATGTTATTGTTTTGGGTCAGAGTAACAAAAACCGAGGAAATGGCTAAGGTTTTCTCAGACAGCCACAGGGTTATTTAATCATTTACCAACTAATGAAAATCCTATTTTCTTCCAAAATCCAAATTTTAACTTTAAATATGCACTTCCTCACTTCCTTTTCAGTAAACTTATTTATTCATTCTTACTGACAGTGCTGTGAATTGTATTTTGTTCCCCTTGCATTTTTGTCACACATAGAAAATAATTGCTCCCCTACTACATAAACGAATTGCAACACTTAGTAGCAATGACTGCAACTAAACAGATTCTGTGATTTGACATAATAAAAAAGGGGTTTAAAATTACCTCTTTAAATCATATGTTTTTAGTAGGGCCATGTGGTGATTATTTTTATTCAACGTTTTTGTCTGCATTTGCATATGTAATCGAAACTACACTGTATTAAAATATCTCACATACAACAGACTCTTGGGGTCTGCTGACTTTCTAATACATAGACTACATTAAATGAACTGTTATTTCCAGCTGGTAATGCTGTTTGTCAAGCATTTAAATATTTCTATGAGATCATTGGTTTCTATTTTACACCCAGAGTCTGCCATTGCAGATATTATAGGAAGTCTTTTTCTTACAATACCAAAATGCACAAATAAAGCTTATTTAAATTATGTGAGTACATTATTTGTCATAAAAAGACTTTTTTTTTAGCCCCTTGCTGATTTATTTTACTTTCACATATGTGGTACAATTATTTGTTTTATATCTTCAGACAAAATTTAATATGACAAAGATCCTGAGTAAAAAGAGCATACAATTTCTTTATAAGCCTTTGATTAATTAAATGTAAAAATATCTTTCACCCACTGGCCCTCTGTTAAAAGTAAGAGCCTCAACCAACTGACTAAACCCAACCATCATTTACTTTATAATTTTATTGTAATATATACTGCCTGGCCAAAAAAAAAAGGTCACACACTCTAATATTTCGTTGGACCGCCTTTAGCTTTGATTACAGCACGCATTCGCTGTGGCATCGTTTCCACAAGCTTCTGCAATGTCACAACATTTATTTCTGTCCAGAGTTGCATTAATTTTTCCCCAAGATCTTGTATTGATGATGGGAGATTTGGACCACTGCGCAAAGTCTTCTCCAGCACATCCCAAAGATTCTCAATGGGGTTCAGGTCTGGACTCTGTGGTGGCCAAGCCATGTGTAAAAACGTTGCTGAACCTAGACCTGACCAACTGCAGCAACCCTAGATCATAGCACTGCCCCCACAGGCTTGTACGGTAGGCACTAGGCATGATGGGTGCATCACTTCAGCCGCCTCTCTTCTTACCCTGACATGCCCATAACTCTGGAACAGAGTAAATCTGGACTCATCAAACCACATGACCTTCTTCCATTGCTCCAGAGTCCAATCTTTATGCTCCCTAGCAAATTGAAGCCGTTTTGCTGGTTAGCCTCACTGACAAGTGGTTTTCTTAAGGCTACACAGCTGTTTGGTCCCAATCCCTTGAGTTCCCTTCACATTGTGCGTGTGGAAATGCTCTTACTTTCACTTTTAAACATATCCCTGAGTTCTACTGTAGTTTTTCTATGATTTGATTTCACCAAACGTTTAAGTGATCGCGATCACGATCATTCAAGATTTTTTTCCGACCACATTCTTTCCTCGAAGATGATGTTTCCCCACTGTACTTCCACTTTTTAATAATGCGTTGGACAGTTCTTAACCCGATTTTAGTAGTTTCAGCAATCTCCTTAGATGTTTTCTCTGCTTGATGCATGCCTATAATTTGACCCTTTTAAAAAAGATTAACATCTTTTCCATGACCACAGGATGTGTCTTTCGACATGGTTGTTTAACAAATGAGAAGCTACTCACTGCATTAGTTAGGGTTAAATAACTTGTTGCCAGCTGAAACATAATCACCCATGCAGTAATTATCCAATGGGAGGCTCTTACCTGTTTGCTTAGTTAAATCCAGGTGGTGACCTTTTTTTTGGCCAGGCAGTGTATAAAGATAAATAATTCATCATTTTCTAACTTTCCAGCAGTGTAAAAAAGGCTGAAAGGTATTAACAAGCAATACACTATGTAAACTTAAGACTTGTCACAGAAGACTTGATGTCTCTTAACAATTTTATAAAAAACTTACACAACACAATAAGAACATCATCAAATAGTCAAATAGTAAAACTTGGATGGTGTCAGAATTGCTGCTTCTGGAAGACTTGCAATAATTGACAAAATTCTGAATTCTGAACCACTGAACCAGAAAATCCTAAAGAAGAATGTCCTATCATCAGTCTGTGATTTCAAGTGTAATTACAAATGAGTTTCGCAACAAGATAAACAATAAAAACAAAAGACCAGGTCCACATCTAAATGCTTTAAATGCAGGAGGTTTTAAAGTGACCAGGTCAAAGCCCTGACTTAAATCCTATTAATATGACACACTAAGACCTTAAACGACCATTCATGCTTCAAAGTCTTTGAAAGTGACTGAATTAAAGTACTTCTGAAAAAGCCAAGTAAGCCAAGTTTTATCACTTTAATGTGAAAGGCTGATTTTTAGTTATTAGAAGCATTTGGTTATATTTTTGCTGCGAAAAAAAGGCAGAACCAATTATTAATGAAAGAGGCAACTACATTTTTAAATGTTATATATCATAGACATTGCGTAACCTTCAATCATTTACAAACTGTATTTTTCATTTTCTTCTGGATGATTTTCTATAGAAATTCATTTAAAAATCTAAAACAACAAAGTAAGATAAATATACACATATGGATATAGAATAGTCTTTAAGGCATCTGTGGTCAACCAGTCCGATCAGCTTAAAACTTACCTGCCAGGTAGGGTCAGCATGGCGGAAGTAGCAGAAGTTGTCAGTGATCCATTTGTAAATGCTGGAGAGTGTGATTTTGCTTCTCTTGCTTGCCTGCATAGCCATGCAAATAAGCATGGCATATGAGTATGGGGGCTTAATGTGAGGGTTGGTTTTGTAGTCAACTTCATCTGGGCAATGGCCATGAGCAACAAAGGTGGGCAGAGGACTCAGGGGGGGCATCCGGCACACAGCTGCTGCTGTGGGCTTGCCTGGAGTTAGTGGCATGCCAATAGACGCAGGGTCGCCTGCTAGGGGAGATGCAGGAGCTTCTGTGCCCAGCTGGTCCCCAAAGAATATGCTCTGAAGTTGGCTGGAACTTACTTGCTGTTTTTCACTGGCATTAAGGATTGAGAACTCTTGTAACCACTGAAGACTAGTTAGGCTGTCATCTAGGTTGTCAAATCCAGCACTTGTACATGTAGCTGTGCTTTCATGTAGTTCTTCGGCCTGCATTGCAACAGTAATCACCTCCTCCTCCAGTCCTAGAGAGCCCTCAGAACAAGATTCTGCACAGCTCATTGACCACATGGTCCTTGGTCACCTCTCAAGGTCTGTGCCAAGACCTGCATTGGCACACACAATCACAAGCCATACTATTCATGCATTAGGTAACATAAGAGTTCAATCTTTTTGTTATTTGTTTTGTCATTTAATACAAAACCAACAAACCCAAATCAAAAAATGTTGGCAGAGTATGAAAAGTGTATTCAGTCTGACTTTAATTTAACTGCAGACAGTATGAACACAAGATACAGTATATTATGTTTTGTATGGTCAACGTATTTGTTAAAATGCATCAACTTCTGCATTTTAGGCCTGCAACACATTTAAAACAAGTTGGGATGGTAAAGCATTTACGACAGTGTAAAGTTGCCATTCATTATAAAAACACCTAAAAGATGTTTTGGCAACAAAGATACCAAGTGATGAAATGTTTCAGGTAATATTTTTAGATATTTTTCCTTCAAACATGTCTTAAGATGTGCAACAGTACATCGTCACATTTTTCAGTTCAAAATTCTCCACACATACTTTATTGTGCAACAGGAAGGCCAGTCCACCCTCTTCCTCTGTAGCCATGCCTTTGTAATGTGTGCAGCATGTGGTGTTGCTTTGTCGTGTTGAAAAATGCATGGACAGGCCTGGAAAAAATGCCATCTTGAAGGCAGCATATGTTGCTCTAAAATCTTAGTCTACTTTTCTGCAATAATGTTGCCATCACAGATGTGTAACAACCTTTGTCAAGGTCACTGACACAACCTCATACTATGACAGACCATGTTTTTTTTAATTGTTGCTGATAACATTTTTGGTGGTCTTTTGTCGTCTTTGGGCTGGTCCAAAACAGACAGTGTCTATTTCTTCCAGAAAAGCTCTGATATATATTTCGTCTGACTTTTCACTGTTCAGCTCAGGTTTGCACCCTTGTCCTTTATGCACTAAAATTCTTTCAGATTCCTTGAATCGTTCTATAAAATGTACTGCAGAGGAAGAAATATGCAAACCCCTACAATCGTTCTTTAAGGAACAATAAGGAAAGTTTTTAAACATTTCAATAATTTTCCCATGCATACTGGGAAACTGGAGACCTCTGCCCATATTTGCTTCTCAAAGACTTAGACTTTGGTGCATACTGCTTTAAATCATGATTACAATTACCTGTTGATGTAACCTGTTTGAAGTCACATCATTATTTAGTCCAATTTTGAATGTGTTAAAGCTCTAAAATGCAGAAATGGATGTGTAGTAACAAATAAAAAATAGGTTGACTAGACAAAACATAAAATATCTGTCTGCAATGACATAATAGTTAAAGTAAATGTAAGAAATGCTTCATTCATTCTTAATTTATTTCACTCATGTATTTTCCATACTGTCCTTACTATTTTTATTTGGGCTTGTATATTTTTGGTGCTTTTGCATAAATTTAAACACAATGCATTTTTCATAGTACCTATAATTATGAAAAAAAAATATAACAAAAAGGTGTTATTTATAAGCATATATAAACTATATGGATAAAGTATTTGGACAACCCTTCTAATTAAGAAAATTAATCATTTTTGTGTTTTATCTACAACAATTGCTAACAGGTGTAATAAATCAATTATATAAAGGAAATTATGTGTTTACACAGAATTTAAAACAACAGTTTAGGAAAGACTCATTTATGATCAGCATTATAATGCCCCTGTGCACAAAGCAAGGTCTGTAAAGACATGAAAAAAGCTTGCTTTAAAGAAACTCTAGTGGCCTACACAGACTTTAGCCACACTGAACAGCTATGGTATTAACTAGAATATCAATTGAGACTTTCTTGGCCAACATCAGTGCCCAGCCATATAAATTCTCTTTTGACTTAATAAACACACATTCCCACAGACCTACTTCAAACTCTTTTCAAGTCTTTTCATAAGGGTCACTCAATTTTAATAATGTTTGTTTTTGATATGGGGTGTCCAACAACCTCATGGTCAGTCTTCCAAATAATTTTGGTCTTGGATACAGTTATCCTAAAACACAGAATTGATGCAGAAGCATTTTATTTTCAATTCTTTTAAAGATTGACTATATCAAAATGTATATGATCAATAAGCCACAGTCATGACAGAAAATAGACAAACTGACTGGTTCTACAAGAGTTTGACAAGGCTGTATTCGGTCACCATACCTGTATATCCTGTATTCTGAACATATAATGCGAGAGAAACAGGGCTAGAGGATGATGATCAAGGATTCAAGATAAATAGCGGACACATCAATAACTTTTGATATGTGGTTGACACAACACTTAAACGTAAAACAAACTTGAAAGTTCTTCTAAAAATCACTGACTTTACTATTGATGGAGAAGATATGTAAGTGATGGACAGCTTTTGCCTACCTGGATCAGTTAAAAACCGCAAAGAATTCAGCAGTCAGGAGTACAACACAGACTGGCACTTGGCAAAACAAGAAGGAAAGAATTGGAAAAGCTCTGCAGATGTAAGGATCTGACTTTCCAAACAGAAAAGGTCTTCTCTGTAATTTTTACTATGGTTTTCTTTTCTTTCTTCCTTATGGAGAAAGATGGACAGCAAGAAAATCGGTCTCCCAACCAATTGTGTGTGTCACAACACGGACAAGTATTTTGGTCTTTGAGAGGGAGCTATTGAGGTAGGCTGTGCTGTGTATTGTAGCTTCCATTAATTCGATCATTCAATTTATGAGTTGACTGTTGTGAAATGTGGCACTTTTGTTTAAAAATCCATGAAATCTAGGATTTTTGAAAAACGAGGTTGAATAAATGAATTTAGTAGGGCCCTAGCTATATTCATCACTTTAACGTGAAACAGTCACGTTACAGTAATGAATATAGCCACATAGGTTTGGGAGTATTTTGGAAATTGTTGAATCATAACTCAGTGTATACAATCTAAAACTCTGTTGCACAAGCTGTACATCAATTCTATGCAGAAACACCACTAAGTTATCAGGCCTAAGCTGGATGGACCGAAAAGCAGTGGAAACATGTGCTTTGGTCAGATGTGTCTAAGTTTGAGTTTGTTTTGTTTGACATCATGCCAAAGATAAAAAGAACCATCTTATTATCATGTTATCAGAAAAAAGTACAAAAAGTCCAACATCTGTTATGGTATGGGCTTGCATCATGCCCACATCATGGGGAATTTACATATGTATGAAGAATGCATGTTGGGGTTGTAGAGTGACACGCTGCTGTAAAGGCGTCATCCTTTCCCAGGAAGACCAGTTATTTCAACAAGACAATGTCAGGTTTCATTCTGCATGCACTACAACAGTGTGACTTTGTAGACAAAGTGTGTGTGTTTGACTAGCCTGCCTGCAGTCAAGATGAAAATGTATGGTGCAAGAAGAGAAACACAGTGTTAAGAAACTGATTTCATTTATCAAACAAATATGGACAAAAATTCTACTTGTAAAATTGCATCAATAAGTATTTTTTTTAGTTCACAAACATTTGAACAGTAAATTTGTAGAAACACAGTAATAACATGCCTCTGTCCCAACAAGAGTGCAAGCATCAAATTCCAAATTTGTTTACATTCACAAAATACAATAACATTGGAAATATTTTATTTGTACTTTTGTCAGTTAAAAATTCAAGGGAATGTTAAAAATAATAGATATTTGTTTTTCACAACATGTCCCAACTTTTCTGGAAATTGAGTTTGTATATGTGGTATGTAACAATTAATCAAGTTCCAGATTAAAAAAATACAAATAATTTAAAGTACTGTAATAGCAATAGCAAATGTTTTATTAGAAAATATGTTGCTACTGGATTGAAAGATTTTATTGTGAAGGAAGATTTTCTCTGTAAAGGTTTTAGGGACAAAATGAGCAAATAACTAATAAATAAAAACAAATAAAAAATCAAAACAATAGTTACATGGAACAAATATATTTAGTTGGCAATAATTTAGCTCATAATTTATTTGTTGTTTAACCATAGCTCTTGCTTGCCAACAAGAACAAATGTTACACAAAGTAACAGTTGCAGTGCATTCATCTCTGTATCAATACTGCATGCAAAACAAATCAAAACAATATTTGGATGATACAGGCAGTAATTTAGCTTATGTCTGAAGAAAAAGGTAATGTGTAACATGCTAAGAATCCCATAAACCCATAAACAGTGAAGTATGGAGGTGGCACAATTAAGATTACTTATTTAAACCACATTGACAAAAAAACAAACAAACAAAACAAAAACAAAACATAAAGCCCAAATACCCTGACTGTTTTCTCCTGACTTAACACTTTTATTAAGAATTTCTAAAGTCATACATGAATAAAAAAAAAGTTAACGACAATTCTGAAGAAAACGAACTATTCTTTACTGCACCGGTACTGCAAATACCAATAAAAAGAGCACAGTTTCATGCACTTTTTAGTGGGTGCAATCAAACTGCTCTTTATTCATATGGGCACAGATAATGAACCGTTAACTGTCAGTCAATTAAAAGGGCATGCCACAAAGCAAAAGAATAGAGTTAGAACAACTGAATCCTAACTGGATGCAATAGAATTTTCCTTAGTGTAAAGTGTAACTTTAAGGGAGTCTAACCTTTCAGCAAAACAGCCATTAGTGCAACTAGTAAATTAATGTTCACTAGTTGTTGTGTCCAAGCTGGTTTTACGCAATGTATGCAATTAGGCCTGAATTTTTGCCAAAATATTGACCTAAATAAACATTAATGACATGTGAATAAGAGTGTGATTAAAATAAATTATAAGTCTTTACTAAAACTAAAAAATAATACTAATTAAAAAGTATTAATCTCAACACGTTAATAATTTAATTTAATGATTGATGCACAATAATTGACCGCCACAACAACCTTAATGTAAAAGCTTTTTTTTATTTAACGGGATCATTATGAGCCTGTATTACCTTGTTAATTACTAGATATAGAAAATACTTCATATTACTGCTATATTACAAAAAGTATAACTTACCTGTTATGGATTTGTCTTAATTTAAAAAAATCAACAAGAGGTCCTTTTTGTCCCTGGCTTAAAGTGAATTGTTGACTTCATGAAAAATGTCCTTAATTCGAGTGGTTTGTACTCTCCGCTGCAGGTGGATATAAATAAGCTCTTGGCTCTCTTTTGCGCTCGCGTACCCACGGCGCAGAGTGGGGTGGCTGATACCTGCAACAGGAGGTTTTTCAGGCAACCATAGTAACGCAACACTGTCATGTAAACAGGTTTTCGTGCTTCCATTGGCTCGCAGGTTGCTATGGAGCTAAGTTTTAAATCACACCCTTACACGCACTCACAGGTTAGCTTATTTCTTAGATGAATATGGTGGTCTGACTAGTTAAACACGAAGTGGGAAGAAGGTGAGAAGGATACGTTTTTGCCATTTCTTTCTTAACACACGAGAAAATTTGTCCAGCTTTCTTTAACTCCGTTAGATCCTGACTGAATGAAGTCACTTACTAGCACTTTACCTATAATGTAGATTAGCTAAAATAAAGTTGTGAACCACTTGAATGATCTGATTTCTGCATTTGTAACGTATATAGTCAAATCTGATAGACCTTGGTCGCTCCCGGTTGTTGGTCACGATTTCTGATTAATACGGCATATCCAGCCAACAGCGCCCTGTGGGCAGCGTCCTGTGACCACTGATGAAGGTCTACAATTTTTTTCCGAGGTTGTGGAACAGTCTACCTTTGGATATCAGGGCCGCTTCCTCCATTTCTGTTTTTAAATCTAGACTAAAAACGCACTTCTACCAACTAGCGTTTCCTGGATGAGTGTCATGGTCTGCGTTTCTGTTGTTCTACTGTTTTATACTTTGTGTTGCTTTTTTATATGTGTGTTTTATGTTTCAACATGTACAGCACTTTGGTTGTAAATGTGCTTTATAAATAAATTACTTACTTACTTACTTACTTACAAGATGTCCACCTCAAACAGCAGCAACAGATGAGTGGTCGTCTCTGACTTTACATCTACAAGGTTGACCAACCAGGTAGGAGTGTCTAATAGAGTGGACAGTGAGTGGACACAGTATTTAAAAACTCCAGCAGGGTTGCTGTGTCTTATCTCATACCAGCACAACACACACTAACACACTACCACCATGTCATTGTCACATTGCAGTGCTGAGAACGATGTGTGTGTGTGTGTGTGTGTGTGTGTTTGTAAACTGCATGTTTAGGCTGTTGCCCCAGTTTTATGTGAGCCTACATATGTATGGCGAAGGTTTTTACCTGCTTAATAAACCCTTTTTGTAAATTTAATTAATTTGCATTGGTACTTCTTAAAGGTAAAAAGTTTTGTTTTGCTTGGGTTAAAGATATGTTTTCCTGTATTTTTTTTTTTAATGCGAATAGAGCAATCATAAATATATTCTAATTATTCAAATCTAAAAAAATGTAAGTACATGAAGACGGAAGAAGACCCGCCGCGACCCTGACCAGGATAAATGCATCTGAAATTATAAATTAACAACATACACAGATCAGTAGTATTCAGGGTATTCATGGCAATGTGTAAAACCTAACAACAGAGGGCAGACATAGGGCAGACATAGAACAGACAGAACAAAACAGACATAGAACTTTAAAAAATAACATTTGAATTTAAAACAATTATTTATTGCATTTACAGGTGAAAACTGCAATATAATGTTCGGAGGGATCCAACGTGATGAAGAAGGAAAGAATGTTTTCGCAAATTTGAAGTCATTACAGCACAAGCCTGCCCAGCACGTCTTTAATAACAGTGTCCACAACGGGCAGAAACACTAGATGTTGACATAGAAAATCATATTCAAAATAAATCAATACTTTCATGTCTATACTGTGCGAACAGAGAATCTGAAAGAGTGCATCTAGGGAAATAAGGGATTTTTATGGCATATAAATTAGCTTGTGAATGTGTTGTGAACATTAAGGCCTATTAACGTCCCACTGGGCCAGGATGTTAATAAACTGCTGTGGGTCTGTTATTAAGGCCCTCGATTGCTTGAATTGAATTAATAATAACAATTAAATAGCACCTTGTGTACAGTAGTATAATGCAATAATTTAAATAAAAGAACAAAAAGGCAAAATTCAAATTGAAAAGAAAAGTTTGATTCTTTGATTCTGAGAAAAAAAAATGAACGAATGAATGAATACACTGTAAATCAGCATGTTACTGATGCCCCAGTATTTTACGCTAGTCATGCTGTTTTGAAAGGCCTGTATTTGTGTTATGATGGGGAATTTAACCCCATCCCTGAAAATACCTTTGTGTGACCCTGTGATCTCATGGATAACCTGTATTGGAGTTATGATATGGGGATTTAACCCCATCCCCAAAATACCTTAATCAGACCCTATATTCTTATAGATAACCTGCATTTCAGTTATTAAACTTCATCCCCAAAATACGTTTTAGATACTGTGTATTCTCAGAGATAATCTGTAAAAACATCTCTGTGTTGAAGGAAAACCATCTCACTATAGAAGGAAAACTGTAGAAGGAAGAACTGACTGTTTGAGAAAAACTGTGGAGGTTGCAGAGCTCAGGAATTAATGTGAGGTCATGTAGGAAAGAATGAGGAGATGCAATATCAGAATACTGGGAGTAACTGAGATGAATCAGAATCAGAATCAGAATACTTTATTGATCCCAGAGGGAAATTGCAGATGGGTTAAGCTCTACTTTATTTGTTTCAAAGCTGCTGAGAGAAGCTTTGCACCTGAATTAAAGAAGAAAAGAATGTTTTCGCAAATTTGAAGTCATTACAGAACAAGCCTGTCTTTAACAACAGTGTCCACAACGGGCAGAAACACTAGATGTTGACACAGAAAATCATATTCAAAATAAATCAATACTTTCATGTCTATACTGTGTGAACAGAATCTGAAAGAGTGTATCTAGGGAAATAATGTATTTTTATGGCAACTGATTTTTATTTTATTGTATCTATGGGCACGAAAAGAAACAGTGATTATTGATTATTCTCCGCCATGGGCTTGTGTATGTGAGCATGAATGTACAAGGGATGTTAAAAAAATTCCGCACTTTTATATTTTCGTTGGAAATGGTGAGGGCGTAGTAGTAATTTGTTATGTCTGAGAGGCTGAGGGGGAGCTTATAGTCCGGATTTAGCACCATCTGATTTCTACCTTTTTGGACGGCTCAAAGAAGCTTTAAGGGAAAGAAGATTTTCATGTAATGATGATGTGAAAGCAGCAGTGCATCCGTGGCTACACGCTCACCCAAAGACATTTTTTGCTAAATGGCATTAAGAATTTGGTATGACTATGGAAGGTGATTGTGGAAAAGTGATGTAATTTGTTTTCGAAATTCTTGAAAGTCCATGAAAGTCAACACAAATCAGACTTTAACTAATCTATTAGAAAAATTGTCTGAGATTGAAAATTTATAAAAATTCTGATTTTTGTTTTGTTTAGTACTGGCAGATAAGTAAAAAAAAAAAAAACTGTTAGCAGGTTGCTAACTATTCTTGAGAAAAGAACTTTAGGGTTTCTCTGACCATTACTGATGACAATAATGTAGTACTAGTCACCACTTCTAATGTGTTTTACTTTTTTTTTGACCAGCAGATTTAATGATGCTCAAGAGTTAACCAGCTAGCAGAATGAGTAAACATATCAGCTTGTCTTCAAAGAATAGACAAATGAAGGACAGCCAGGGAAATGTTATTATAGTGGTTGACTGAAGCTTCAGCAGACAAAATTTAGTCTCTAGGACTAAATTTAGAAACTCCTCAAGCATGTATGTTAAAGTATTTTTGTCATGTACCTTATCCTTTTATTTTTTGTTTTTATTTATTTATTTATTTATTTTTTATTTATTTATTTATTTTTGTTTTATTTGTCTGTGAAATTGTTTTTGTTTTATGTGTATATTTGAATCAATGTACAGCACTCTGGTCAACGTAAGTTGTTTTAAGAGTGCTTTATAAATAAACTAAACTAAAAACGCTAATGATTTTTAAACAATATTGCAATGTTTAAGATGGCTGTGCGATTAAGAAAGTAATAAATTGTTTACATATTTACTCTTGAAATACATAAATAATTTCATTATGAAACTCTGATAAGTAATGCCCTTACACAATAACATAATATCAGACATAATAACATAATTTCATAATATCCTTTTCATAATGACTTTAAAACATTCAAAAATGTTGCCTTAATAAAACCAATTTACTAACAAGTTAAAACATTCAAACGTCATTTAATAATAAATTTCCAATAATGTACAAATACATTTGAAAAACATCTTTAATTTGTATTGATTTTTATGACAACGATATTTATGTTAATAGTAAATAGCATTAAATCACTTTAAGTATACAGAGCGAGACAACCTACATATCTCAAATTACAGCTTATAGCCATACTATATAGTAGTAGTAGTAGTAGTAGTAGTAGTAGTAGAACTTTATGTGACAAATCGTCCACACTTAATTTTTAAAAGCTTTTAGTCATCCATTGTAGTAAATACTATCTGCAGTTGACCAATGCAAACACTGCAGGCACACACTGATAATGTAGTGCCAACAAGTAATTAAGTATTGTCCATCATGACAAGAAGAAGAAACGATGATAAAAAAGTTTTACACAACCTTGGCTATGGTACATAAAAAAAAAACATAAAGGTAAAAGATGAGTTTCTGATAAAGCAGTTAAGAGACAGTTCAAATAAAGTACACAAATATGGCTAGGTGAGAGCTGAGAGAATGTTACTTCCCTAAATTCTAAAAACACATAATGAAAAACATTTGTTGCCTATGCATATTTACCCACATTTTAATCTTTTGTGTTACAATGCATAGGTATATGTGAGGTTTACAATTACGAATACGTTCAGAGCCTGGTGCTAAAAAACTGGCTTCATAAAAAATAGCAACTGTCAGCATGATAATGCCAAGGCACAAAAGCTTAAAGAGCACCACATGTCTGCCTTAAAGGCAAAGAAAGCTTGATCTATCTAAACCCACATTATGGCACAAAGAAACATAATCCATGTGTGTTAAATGGACAAATGAAACATGCATATACATTCAGGGTGTAATCAATTAACTGTGATTTATCTTCACTTTTGTTTGTCAGTCATAGACATGGGAAGGTAGTGTTGTGCATTATATTATAATACAATGATTACATGTCATTTTCTAGGGGAACTGGTCAGCTCAGTCAATGCTCAAATGCATAATCCTGGATTGTGCTAGTAATACAGAATAATAATAATAGAGTGGCAGGGGGAAAGTAAGGAAATGAGTAGAACGAGAAATGAGACAAGAGAACAAATGAAGTCTTTAGATTTCGTGTGATGCTGGATGGTGCTTGGTCAGGCCACTGGCCTGTACGTTATTCTCGTTTAGGCGTTGCACACGGTACTTTTCATAGTGGATGCTACTGGTGATGTCCTTAAAATTTTGCATGTGGGTTCTGTATAAGATGTAGGGAAAGAATACACAGAAAAAGCAGACTTAGTCTTTTACAAAAAAAGATTCTTTGGGTCCAGTTTTAAGAATGGTAGACAAAATTGTCAAAAGAGTTGGCATTGTTCTCTGAGGTATACAAATTATTCACCTAATAAGGAGGTCTTGCAGATAGGCAAACTCACAGTGAGCAATATTCTCAACTGAAAAAAGAAGAAAAAAAGATATTAATCTTAAACTACCTAGAGTTGCAATCAAAATTATACAACCCCCATTACAAATTAAGTTTATCAGCAAATTCTACAAAATTTACAATAAACCAGTTACACAAGAACAATTTAAATAGCTCAACACAACTAATATAATAAGAGATTCCCCCAAATTAATCACAAAATGCCGCTTACTACTACTACTGCAGTCTCAAAATAAAATACTTTATAATAGCATACATTTGCAAATCATGTGTCTGTAGCAAACACATCGAACACATCAAAACCTGGACTGGCTAGGGGTTTGCTGACAATGACGTTAGATTGCATGTTAGAAATATACACCCAAGAGAGTTCACAGAACTCAATAGAGTTGTCCAAAAAGTTAGGAGATGAGATAAAGGATACAAAAAGATAGAAAATATTTTAGAGATAGAGTTGAAAGCATAGTTTGCAAATTCAAATTTAAAGGATCACTGGATATGGGGGTGTGGCAGAAAGATGAAGCTATTACCGGTTGCCACCAAATTCCTAAAGAGGCAGGTGGTCGAAAACCCTTGAGTGACTGCAAAAGACCTGCAGCAAGATTTGGTGGCAGCAGACAAATGACTCTATGTCTGAATTCCAAAATATACACTTCTACTAACCCAAAAACACAAGAAAAGTCAGCTTAAATATGCTCAAAAACGTATAAATAAGCCACAGAGTTTTGTAATTCTGTTCTATGAAGCAATAAAACAAAACTGATTTTTTTGGGCCTATGGATCAACAGTATGTGTGGAAGAGGGAGGACGAATGAAGCAAAGCATAGGCTGAAATTAACACTTTGTCTACAGTGAAGCATTGCAGTGGTGCTCTGGGGCTGCTTTGCTTCCTCTGGCACCGGAAACCTGTAGTGGGTGGAGGGCAAAATGGATTCAGTCAAGTTTCAGGAAATCCTAGGAGAAAATGTGAGAAGGCTGAAAACTGGGCGCCATTGGGCCTTCTAACAGGAAAATGATAAGTGGCCATCATAGTTACTTGACTTAAATCCCACAGAGGATCTTTGTTGGGATTTGAAAAAGTGGTTGTAGCACACAAACTCAAAAATATTAGTAAACTGAAGGCCACTGCAAATAAAAAATTATTCCTCAGGAACCCTGCCAGAACCTGGTATCTGGCTATGCAATATGTCTGCAGCAGATCATAACAGCACTACAAAGAACTAAAGTTGCTTGTCATAAAAAGGTTTAAACAATAAAGCTTTTACAGGAAATGTAAAAAGATTTAACACTATTATTACTAATATTTTATTGTAAGAGAGTAATTTTATACAACATAAACACACCAAGTCATTGCTAATTGCTGAAGGTCTTAGACTGGAAACAGCATAAAATTAAAAAATTGCACAGACACAACATTAAGAGAATATGGACAAGTCTGAGTTAAAGTTGAATGCTATGGCTGTATGCACGTCTGTTTGCTGTATCTAGAAAAGGATACAAATATTTTAACATTTCGGTAGGTACATACTAGGGCTGGCTCGATACCACTTGTTCAGGTCAGATACTGATATCGATACTGCATATTGAATATCTGCTGATACCGTTAGCATACCGATACCGTCATTTCTCCTCAAACAACTAAGCAGTAATAATACGTCTCAATGCATGGTTAATCTAGCTATATAAATAACAATGCTCAGACTGTAAAACAAATATTCTAAAGGAATAAATACATAACCTACAACATCACAGCTATGCAAAACTGCTGTTTTTATTTTAACTTTTTATTTAAACACAGAACATTTAGCAGCATTTTTGGTTTCACTTACGTTCGAGCTGTGTAGGAAACTGTGTAGTTTGTTTTATTTCATAACAGTAATGGATTAAACAAGATCTTTATCTCAGGTGAGCGATTTATTATTTATAAAGCAATTTTTATTGTTTTTAAACAGTGTTTTTAGATGTGGCAGTAGTAGATGATTTTTTTAAATGTGAAAAGTTTAAGTAGATCAGTGTGTTTTAAGTTCTGAATGGCTGTTGCGGAAGAGTTGTAGATCAGTAGCACATGTTAATGATGTCATCAAGATGCATCTTGAAACGGCAATAAAGGGCACTCTGTTGGAACGTATCTTTGTGTGTTATTTGCTTTACACACAAACAATGGCATTATTTACATTAAGTGTAATTTACATTAAGCAACAGTATCGGATTGGATTACACGTTTTTTCCTTCCAATATCCGATCCAGTGATTTGGGCCAATATCTGACCGATACCGATACAAAGTATCGGATCGGTGCCAGCCCTAGTACATACTAGTACCTTCAATGGTTCCCCATTTAGTTTTTCTTCCTAAGAGCCTCCTCCCATTGACCTGGTACTCTTGGTCACTTCCTACCACTGCAAATGGGATAATCTCCTAAAGAACCAAAGAAAAAACAGTCAACACACATACTTTATGTGCAAATTAATACAATAAAATACTTTTTGACATTCCAATAGTATATTCACATTTGTATAATAACACTGAAGTTTCCCAAATAAATAATTGTGCCAGGAGACAATTACTGTCATATGCAGTTTATACATATAATTAGCACTTACTCTAATTTTTTCATTGATCAGTCTGTCCTCTGTATCCTCATCAAACTCTTTCTGGGGATAGACATCAATATTGTTGACTCGCAAATCTTCTCTGATCTAAAAAGAGGATTAGAGTATTAAAAAGGCATTGATGAATGTGTGTGACCTTTCAGCCCTTAGAGGTCATTGCATGTGAAACCGTCATGATACTGTAATAAATATATTCACATGGGTTCAGAAGTACTTTAGAAAATAGTTCTCATCTAACAGTCCACCGCTGCATTAATAACTGAAACTGTATTACACAAAAAAAGCCAAACTTCTATTCTATACAGACACTCAGCTTAATTCTCTGGGCCCAAGCTTATCTCAGATGGACCAAAAGACAATGAAAACATGCTATGGTAGGGTAAGTCCACACCACACCTTTTAGCTAAAACAGATGGTTTTTCGTACCAAAGTTGAAAAGGAACATCCTGACTGTTATCAGCAAAAGGTGCAAAAGCCAACATCTGGCATGGTAAGGGGATGCATCAGTGACCATGGCATGAGTAACTTGCATGTGTGAAGGTACCACAGATGTAGAGGCAAATATTGGGATTTTTAAGAGACACATGCTGACATCAAGCCAAAATCATAATAATCCGAGCAAAAAGAAGTTTTTTTTGCTCTTATATTGTTTTAGTCATAAAAGACGTATCTTTTTTGCATTAGCATTACAAATGAAAGCAGTTTTGTTTCAGTATGCAGTCTGATTGCATAATAAACAGCATGTGGATCTCTGTGTAATGTGTTACAAAAATTTGAATAATACAGTATACCGTTATAAAGTAAATCTTATAATAACTGCACCGATGTTGTCAGGAAGAGTTTTATTACACCAACTGCATTTTTATAAATTATGATCAGCTTATTTTGTTAGTGCTTGTAAGGAACTGTTACTAAGACTACTGGTTAAAATCTACATTATTAATGCTGAACTGGTTCTGCTCACAGTGTTTATGTTCATCTTACTGTAGTACATTACTGCCATGTTGTCGGTCATCGGTTATCTACCGACTAATAAAGGTCAGTTACCAGTTAAAAGAAATTGGAATTATTGCATTCCTATTACTTAAACTTTCATGGGAGATGTTCAGGGTCAATGAACCCTTACCTCTTTTTACCCAGCTCCAACATTCACATCATATACCAAAACTCTATCTTATCATTAAGATGAGTTAACTCCAACTCTATCATTATTTATTTATTTTAATACTAAATATTGATCCTACACTATATGGCCAAAAGTATTTGGACACCTGACCATGAGCTTGTTGGAAATCCTTTTTCAAAAACAAATTTACCAGCCGAGTGTACTGTGTCCTATTACTGCATTTTAAGGTCGCTGTTAAAATGTTTTTTTTATTTGACTTCAAGAATAAAGTTGTTATATTTAGATTCTGAGAATAAAGTTACAATACTTCATAGACGCTGTTGTGAAGTTGTTTCAGCATTCTACTAACAAATGCTGATGTGCCAGGAGACAGAAAGTATAACTTTATGTTCAGCATCCCTCATTTGTACAGAGGTTGCTTGTGTATGTTCCTGTAGTACACCCTTTGCCCATAAAATTTTTGAAGGTAATCTTGAAATATTACAACTTTATTATGACTTTTCTCTCTAAATAATACCTTTTTTCTCAAAATATTACAATTTTATTCTTTAAGTATTTTGACTTTATTCTCAAAATATTATGACTTTATTCTCAAATGTAAAAAAAAAAATAACAGTGGCACTAAAACATTGTTGTAGCCCTCTCCTAAAGTACTGCAAAAGTTAAAAAACAAAAATTAGGATGATAGTTCAGCCTTAGAAATGCAAACAGCAGAGATAGTTATCACCTAAACAAAATAGCTCATGCTCCTTACAAATAATTGCTTTATCACACAAGTTCCGTGTACAGTACAATGCACACATTGGTTCATTTTGTTTTTTTTATAAATAAACAAAAAAGAGGTTAGGTCTAATGTCTACTTTATATTTATTAATTGAAGAACAGCTGTAGCCATAGCCATTTGTTTTTATTAATGTTTTTGTTTTTTTAGGGCAATTCTGACCAGAGACCTATAAAATGTCTTCCTATTCAAATGACAGTGGTAAAAATAGACACAGATATTAAGGAAATAAGCCCATTTCATACTATCATACTACACTGTATATCAAATCATCTGTATCCACAAGTTCAACTTCTGTTGGTTCTGTATTGTCAAAGCATCATATTAAAATCTCAGCTGGTTAACAGCCTAAAACCCACCCAAATGTGTAGTTCAAAATCATAGCTGAGAGGCAGATGATAAATTTGTGGAGCAAGAATTATTTTAGGGACATATTTTAGAAAAAAAAAAGAAAGCTCACCTTCTTTTTGAAAAAGTCCCTCTCTTCCAAGGTCAGGGTATCCGCCTTGGCAATGACTGGAACAATGTTCACCACTTTACCTAGATGCCTCATGAACTCCACATCCAAATGTCTCAAACTGTAATAAAAAACAATTTCTTTTTCAATTAAACTTTCATTTAGAGCACCTGGGAAAATACTCCTTAGGCTAGGTGTGCAAAGCTATGTGTTCACTTATTCCAAGAGACAGGTCTGGACTTCAGGCAAGCATCTGCATTATATTTCTATAATGCATTGTGACAAGGGCGATATGGCTTGGCTTTGTCTTGCTGAAACAAACTGGTCTTTTCCTGAAAAAGAAGTCTAGATGGCAGCATATGTTGTTTCAAAATGTGCACGTACACCTCAGCATTAATAGTGCTTTCACAGATGTGTCCATGTCACATGTGCTTTCGCATGCACATATCATGACACTGGGATGATTCTTTTTGTCTTTAGCCCAAAAAAAAGAGACATTCATTATTTTCAAAAATAACTTGCAATTGTTAAAGCACAGCTTACACTTCCACTTTGCGTCAGCCCATCCCAGATGAGCTTGAGCCCAGAGAAGTCAGCATCAAACTGTTTAACGACAAGGGTTTTCCAAATATTTTTAAGCATATGTTATTATATTCATTACAAAAGCTTGTTATTTTTTAATGTAGTGCCATCCGAGAAATCGAAGGTGGCAGGCAATTGTACTTGTTTTTGGTTTTTCCCTTTCTCTGAATTATCTTAATATTTGCATGTTGTTAGGACTGTAGATGGTAAAATTCCTAAATTTATTGTATGAAGAGAAACCTTTATATCTATTCACATAGTTTTTGCAAAGTGATCTTTTGTAATGCAACTTTAAACCCCAATCATGGTAGCATCCTCTGGTACCTATTCATCAATGGAAAGATCCAAATAAGGTGTTTTTTAAACCTTTTTACACATACTATACGGATAATACACAGGGTGTACCCTAAAAATGTTAAATGGATACAAAGCACTGGAGAATATTTAGAAAAGCAGCAGTAAAAGTACATTTATTTTGTAGAATATTTTGCACTCCAACATCTCCCAGGGGTAGGACATTTTGTAAAATGCAATAAAAACAAGAATCTGTAATATGTTAATTTACTTGAACAAAAGTAAAAATTGCTGTCTTCTAATGTTTTGACCGACCAAATGTATTTTGTAAATATGAACAAATTTAGAATTTATGCCTGCATAATACTCATACATACTCATCTCAAAGCAACAAAGTTTATTATGGGTAGACTAAAACGCAGTGGATCGTGGTGTGGTAAGATGAGTCCACTTTCACCTTGTTTTTAGGGGAAAAGCCTTTCTGTGCTGAAGGCAAAAAAGACCTGTCATGGTAGTACAGTGTATCACAAAAGTGAGTACACCCCTCACATTTCTGCAAATATTTCATTATATCTTTTCATGGGACAACACTATAGACATGAAACTTGGATATAACTTAGAGTAGTCAGTGTACAGCTTGTATAGCAGTGTAGATTTACTGTCTTCTGAAAATAACTCAACACACAGCCATTAATGTCTAAATAGCTGGCAACATAAGTGAGTACACCCCACAGTGAACATGTCCAAATTGTGCCCAAATGTGTCGTTGTCCCTCCCTGGTGTCATGTGTCAAGGTCCCAGGTGTAAATGGGGAGCAGGGCTGTTAAATTTGGTGTTTTGGGTACAATTCTCTCATACTGGCCACTGGATATTCAACATGGCACCTCATGGCAAAGAACTCTCTGAGGATGTGAGAAATAGAATTGTTGCTCTCCACAAAGATGGCCTGGGCTATAAGAAGATTGCTAACACCCTGAAACTGAGCTACAGCATGGTGGCCAAGGTCATACAGCGGTTTTCCAGGACAGGTTCCACTCGGAACAGGCTTCGCCAGGGTCGACCAAAGAAGTTGAGTCCACGTGTTCGGCGTCATATCCAGAGGTTGGCTTTAAAAAATAGACACATGAGTGCTGCCAGCATTGCTGCAGAGGTTGAAGACGTGGGAGGTCAGCCTGTCAGTGCTCAGACCATACGCCGCACACTGCATTAACTCGGTCTGCATGGTCGTCATCCCAGAAGGAAGCTGACGCACAAGAAAGCCCGCAAACAGTTTGCTGAAAACAAGCAGTCCAGGAACATGGATTACTGGAATGCCCTGTGGTCTGACGAGACCAAGATAAACTCGTTTGGCTCAGATGGTGTCCAGCATGTGTGGCGGCGCCCTGGTGAGAAGTACCAAGACAACTGTATCTTGCCTACAGTCAAGCATGGTGGTGGTAGCATCATGGTCTTGGGCTGCATGAGTGTTGCTGGCACTGGGGAGCTGCAGTTCATTGAGGGAAACATGAAATCCAACATGTACTGTGACATTCTGAAACAGAGCATGATCCCCTCCCTTCGAAAACTGGGCCTCATGGCAGTTTTCCAACAGGATAACGACCCCAAACACAACCTCCAAGATGACAACTGCCTTGCTGAGGAAGCTGAAGGTAAAGGTGATGGACTAAACCCAATTGAGCACCTGTGGCGCATCCTCAAGTGGAAGGTGGAGGAGTTCAAGGTGTCTAACATCCACCAGCTCCGTGATGTCATCATGGAGGAGTGGAAGAGGATTCCAGTAGCAACCTGTGCAGCTCTGGTGAATTCCATGCCCAGGAGGGTTAAGGCAGTGCTGGATAATAATGGTGGTCACACAAAATATTGACACTTTGGGCACAATTTGGACATGTTCACTGTGGGGTGTACTCACTTATGTTGCCAGCCATTTAGACATTAATGACTGTGTGTTGAGTTATTTTCAGAAGACAGTAAATCTACACTGCTATACAAGTTGTACACTGACTACTCTAAGTTATATCCAAGTTTTATTTCTATAGTGTTGTCCCATGAAAAGATAGAATAAAATATTTGCAGAAATGTGAGGGGTGTACTCACTTTTGTGATACACTGCATATAGTATGTATAAGGGTACAGTTGATGCAGCAGCATAGGATTAGCAAGTAATTTAACCATGGTAAACATGCTTCTGTCTAAATTTTTTGACTGTGTTGCAGACATAAAATTCCAAATCTTACAAAAAAGCATTTAAGCTTTAAGCATTGGAAATATTTTCATTGTACTTTTGTAAATTTAATAAAGGTGTAAGAGGTGTAAGAAAAATTCGGATTCTTCTTTTTACTACATTTTACAAACATATGCACTCTGCTTTTATTTCCGTTTAAGCTACTCTTCCAAGGTTGCTAAATCTGGGTCGCCAAAATGTCGCCAGAAGGTGGTGCTAGTTCACATAAAAAATGTTATCAACCGACTCAGATAAGCTAAAACATTGGGACAACCCGCTTAATATGCTGTCAGCTTTGACCCATCGAGACATGCACCCACAAGCCATTTGAAGGCATTCAGTGTTGTTTAATATTAGAATGATACCAGCAGGTCATTTAACTAATGTACTGTATGTTGTGAGGAGGTTTATCTTACAGTGCATAATGGTGCTGTTTCTTCCTTTTGTAAATTATGCACACATGGTGGACAAGAGTTAGTAAAGGCACTTTGGTTAACAATATAATGGATAGCAACTAAGAACAATATTAAGTTTTTTTATGCCCAGTCTGGCAGCTTATATTTTTAAGAATTGTAGATTGATAGTATGATTATTTGTATAATATATTCAATGCTTTATATTACAACACCAAATCATAAAAAGTTGGGACAGTATGGAAAATGCAAATAAAACAAAAAATGCAGTGTTCCTTATATTTACTTTGACTTTTATTTAATTGCACACAGTTAGAACCCAAGATATTTCATGTTTTGTCTGCTTAACTTTATATTTGTTAATATACCTCCATTCCTGCATTTCAGGCCTGCAACACATTCCAGAAAAAGTTGGGACGGGCAAAATTGCAGGTTTCACAGATTTTTAAATAAAAGTGCCACATTTCATGGCAGTCATTAAATAAATGATGTCTGTGTTTTCACACCCCTCTCTGTGTCCACATAATCGGTTGGAAGTTTTCCAAACTAAGTTATCCGAGTAGTGTTTTTAGCTGCTTTAGACTTCGACATCTTGGACATTTTGTCTAACTGATTGCTAGTGTAACCGAGCGTCTTCAGAGCTCTTTAGAGTTTATAAAGAAAGAAATAAACTGGAATCCCCAAAAGGGACTCAATACGTAAACACATACATCAAACATTGTCAGCACATTACACAACAGAAAAGTCTGTTACAATAACTTAATTGGCATATGATTGCTAAGACCGCCTCATATTGCGCGTCATATTTCTTTTCTGTGTTCAGCAGACCATTTTTATTCAAACTTACAATTGTGACCAAATACAGTGCAAGCATTTAGGGATTAAAAACCTTGCTCAGAGACCAGACGGTTAACTTGATGGTGGTAGGGACTAAACCATTAATCTTCTGATTAATAGTCCAGTATCTTAACTACTTTGAGCTATCACACATGATTCTTTAACAAATGTTCATGCATTATATCACTATATTACCACAAATTATCAATACATAACCGCTAAACTGCTAGCTTCCACTTCACTACTCGCTGCCAACCCTGCATGTGCTGTTAAACATAAAAAGCACTACAGCTTTTTAAGTACAGTGCAGTACAGCAGTATAGCATACAGCTAGATTATTTTGCAGACTGATAATTAAAAAACAAACTATAAAACACCACCCTACAAAATAAAAAACTAACCATCTATGGGACATGTTTTACACAGTATGTCACACCAAGCCTCTGTGTGCTCTGGTGCTTTGATGTGCCACGCCCCTCTCTCCATGAGTCTCCTGCCACGCCCCAGCACATGATTGGTTCATTTGAACTAATTGGCTCCAGCTGCCCTGTATTTAAGAGGTGCACTGGAGCACACACACAGGAAATAGTTTTGTTATAATGTTGCTTTGTTGGACTGCTCTGGTGGCTTGTTTTGAACTGCTCTGGTGGCTTGTTTTGAACTGCTCTGGTGGCTTGTTTTGATCTGCTCTGGTGGCTTGTTTTGAACTGCTCTGGTGGCTTGTTTTGAACTGCTCTGGTGGCTTGTTTTGAACTGCTCTGGTGGCTTGTTTTGGTTTGGACTTCTGGACAGGACTCGGTTAAGCTCTGTAAGCTCTGTAAGCTCTTGTGTTTAGCTCTCGTTACTAGCTATGTTATTAGCTCTTGTGTTTAGCTCTCGTTACTAGCTATGTTATTAGCTCTTGTGTTTAGCTCTCGTTACTAGCTATGTTACTAGCTGTTATTAGCACTTGTGTTTAGCTCTCGTTACTAGCTATGTTACTAGCTCTTGTGTTTAGCTCGCGTTACTAGCTATGTTACTAGCTCTTGTGTTTAGCTCGCGTTACTAGCTATGTTACTAGCTCTTGTGTTTAGCTCGCGTTACTAGCTATGTTCCTAGCTTTTGTTACTAATAAATTCTTATTGTGTTTGCATCTCTGCGTGTGTTTACCCCATTGTCTCGCCTAGGCCCCCGTTCGTGACATAACAGTTCCCCTTAAGGACACAGCGAGATGTATTTTGTTCATGTTTTCCCAGAGTTTAACTCCATGAGGTTCCCTCAGACCCTACCGCTTAGTAGGCCAGCTCCATATGATGGAAGCGACTCATTTGTCGACGGCTTCCTTCTGCAGAGCCAGCTCTACCTGCAGCACCTTCTGGACCCCCAGCCAGCTGAAATCGACAAGGTACGATTCATGATGTCTAGACTGAGGGGTGCCGCTCGTGAGTGGGCCAGGCAGCTGTGGTCTGACAGGGGAGCTGTGCTGAACTCGGTTAAGGTGTTTGAGGGCCTCATGAGAGCCAAATTTACAGGAGGGAACCCCTATGATTTTAGTATAGGGAAGTTCGCAAAACCTCTTGATGCTACACGCAGCAAAGTGCCCACTGCAGCTTATACCCGGCATCCAGTGCCTACTGGGGATGTTAAAATTTCCCCAGTGCCCACTGCTGATGTGGTCCGGGTGCCAGTGCCCGCTACTATTGCTCGTGACCGTCCCAAGTTCTTGTTAGGAGCCAGTCAGGATCGTTTATTTAGTCCTGCTCCTTGTAATGACCCCAAAGGCTCCAGGGGTTCTTCTGTTTGTTCACCGGCTCCAGTTTCAGGTACTCAAGTTCGGGTGAGTCCTCTGTCCAATGACTCCTAGTCAGTCTAAGTCTTTGTCTAGGAAAGTTTATGACTGAATCCTGCCCGTTCGGGTAGCTTCATATTCGCCATTGTCGAGTTCAGTCAAGTTCAGGTCATGTTCGCTAGTTCAAACTCGTCCAGCCACTGTGTCTAGTCCAGTTAATTCTATTAGTCCGTCGATCTTGCCTGTTTCTAGTCCGTCTGTCCAAGTCTGTCCTGTCTCCAAGTCAGGTTCCAGGAGTTCTAGTTTGTCTAGTCCTGTTCCGTGTTCGTCTGTCTCGCTCGGTCTTAGGAGTAAGTCAACGGGTCAGGGTTTCCAAAATGGTCTGTTTGTACGTTCGGGCCCTCCTGCCACCCAGACAGAGTCGAACAGTTCCAAGTCCTCTCCAGTTTTGTTTCCTGTCAAAGTTCCAAGCTTTATGTTCCAGCCTGCAGAGTTCAAGACACAGGCTACTACAGACAAGTCTCCTTCAGCTCTGCTGCTGCCGCCACCAGGTTCCAAGCAGCTGAGTCAAGAAACCCCTTCAGGTTCCAAGCAGCTGAGTCAAGAAACCTCTTCAGGTTCCAAGCAGCTGAGTCAAGAAACCTCTTCAGGTTCCAAGCAGCTGAGTCAAGAAACCTCTTCAGGTTCCAAGCAGCAGATTCAAGAAGCCTCTCCAGGTTCCAAGCAGTTGAGTCAAGAAACCTCTTCAGGTTCCAAGCAGCTGAGTCAAGAAACCTCTTCAGGTTCCAAGCAGCTGAGTCAAGAAACCTCTTCAGGTTTCAAGCAGCAGATTCAAGACGAGTCTTCAGGTTCCAAGCAACTGATTCAAGACGAATCTTCAGGTCTCAAGCAGCTGATTCAAGATGAATCTTCAGGCCCCAAGCAACTGATTCAAGACAAATCTTCAGGTCTCAAGCAACTGATTCAAGATGAATCTTCAGGTTCCAAGCAACTGATTCAAGATGAATCTTCAGGTCCCAAGCAGCTGATTCTGGACGCCTCTCCAGGGTCCTCGCAGCTGGTTAATGATGTTTCTTCAGTGTTTTCGCCGCTGACTTCGGACGCCTCTCCAGGGTCCTCGCAGCTGAGTGATGTTTCTCCAGTGTGTTCGCAGCTGACTTCGGACGCCTCTCCAGGGTCCTCGCAGCTGACTCAAAGAGCTTCTCAAGGCTCCACGCAGCTGACACCCGAAGCCTCTTCGCCAGGCTCTACGCAGCTGACTCCCGAATCCTCTTCGCCAGGCTCTACGCAGCTGACTCCCGAAGCCTCTTCGCCAGGCTCTACGCAGCTGACTCCCGAAGCCTCTTCGCCAGGCTCTACGCAGCTGACTCCCGAAGCCTCTTCGCCAGGCTCTACGCGGCTGACTCCCGAAGCCTCTTCCCCAGGCTCTACGCAGCTGACTCCCGAAGCCTCTTCGCCAGGCTCCACGCAGCTGACTCCCGAAGCCTCTTCGCCAGGCTCCACGCAGCTATCTCCCGAAGCCTCTTCGCCAGGCTCCACGCAGCTGGTTTTTGTTCCCGAGTTGGCGCCCCCCGATGGCGCTTCTGTTTCCATGTTAGCACTCCCTGAAGGCGCTTTTGTTCCTGAGTTGGCGCCCGCCGATGGCGCTCCTGTTTCCATGTTGGCGCTCCCTGACGGCGCTTCTGTTCCTGAGTTGGTGCCCCCCGATGGCGCTTCTGTTTCCGAGTTGGCGCCCCCCAATGGCGCTCCTGTTCCTGAGTTGGCGCCCCCTGATGGCGCTCTTGTTAAGTCGGCACCCCCAGAGGGTGCTTCAGAACTCTTGTTGGCTGGTTTTCCGTCGGCAGCCGGCGTTACAGCACTTATGTCATGTCTGCCTCAAGATGAACTTAATGACTTTAAATTTGCCCCGCAGGGCCCAGGACCTCCTTATGGTTTGTGTTTTTTAGGCACTCCAGGAGGAGTGCCTTTAGGGGGGGGTTATGTCACACCAAGCCTCTGTGTGCTCTGGTGCTTTGATGTGCCACGCCCCTCTCTCCATGAGCACACTAGGTCTCCTGCCACGCCCCAGCACATGATTGGTTCATTTGAACTAATTGGCTCCAGCTGCCCTGTATTTAAGAGGTGCACTGGAGCACACACACGGGGAACTGTTTTGTTATAATGTTGCTTTGTTGGACTGCTATGGTGGCTTGTTTTGAACTGCTCTGGTGTTATTTTGGTTTGGACTTCTGGACAGGACTCTCGGTTAAGCTCTGTAAGCTCTGTTAGCTCTCGTTACTAGCTATGTTATTAGCTCTTGTGTTTAGCTCTCGTTACTAGCTATGTTACTAGCTCTTGTGTTTAGCTTGCGTTACTAGCTATGTTACTAGCTCTTGTGTTTAGCTCGCGTTACTAGCTATGTTACTAGCTCTTGTGTTTAGCTCGCGTTACTAGCTATGTTACTAGCTCTTGTGTTTAGCTCGCGTTACTAGCTATGTTATTAGCTCTTGTGTTTAGCTCTCGTTACTAGCTATGTTACTAGCTCTTGGGTTTAGCTTTCGTTACTAGCTATGTTACTAGCTCTTGTGTTTAGCTCGCGTTACTAGCTGTTACTAGCTCTTGTGTTTAGCTCGTGTTACTAGCTATGTTCCTAGCCCTTGTGATTAGTGATTGTAATAAATTCTTATTGTGTTTGCATCTCTGCGTGTGTGTCCAGCCCATTGTCTCGCCTAGGCCCCCGTTCGTGACACAGTACTGAAACTTGTTTGTGGTGTATATTTTCTGCCTACTAATTGGGGCAAGTTTGCTAATTACTTGCTAATTACTAAGTGGGGCAAAAATCTGATTTTGTCCTACATGCAGTGGATGACAAGCCCTTAATGTAGTCCCACTGGTAATGGTGGTTTGGGCAAAATAATAATATAATACATTGAAATAATACATCTTGTAGTTACCATTCCAAAGCTATTTTTAAAACAATTTAACAATTCAGTCACTGTTTTATAATAAAAGCAGTGTGGGCCATTAAGTCACATTTTATGTGTATTACATTTGAACTAAACACAGCTGGAGTAGGATACAGTGTTCCTTAAAAACTGTAATTGAAGCAAAAAGATTTAAATACTAGGTTTATAGGATCTGTAAAATGTACCTTTTTATTATTTATTTTACAGTTGTAAAATTACTTTAAAAATTATTTACTTTATGACACTCTTACCAATAGACAATGCTATGATGGAACACTTGGTACATACACAGATTAGGGCTTTCCAAAGAAAATGAGTACTAACCAGTGTCCTGTGGGTGGAATGAAGTAGATGCAACAGTGAACTCGTGAGTCAGGAATCCTCTTTTTCCTGTTAATGTTGATCTCTTCTTGTAGGTACTGTTCATACTGCTCATTAACAAACTTCATGATGGGCTGCCAACTAGAGAAACCCAACAACATAATATGAAAATAGAGGTATTAACGGACCCCATTTGTCACTTAAAGAAGCAAATCTGTACCAGTTCTCATTATTAATCTGATCTCCAAAGCCAGGTGTGTCTATGACCGTCAGCTTCATCCTCACACCTTTCTCCTCAATATCTGCACACAGACAATAATAAATTAAACCTCAATGCCATTAACTTACTTACTCACACCTAGTGAAAAAAATACCAAGATTTGTCTAAGTATACTATAATAAACTAGCATGTGTCTGTACTTTCAAACATGTTAAAAGTATATTAACATCATGCTTCAATCAAATGATTGCAAGTACACATTTATCATACTTTTCAAAAACTATAAAGAGTATACTTTTAATAAATACATAAGGTGTCTCCCTGCTTTTTACCTAATGAGCTCTGGGTTAAACTTTAGCACCCCCATGACCCTAATTATGATCAAATTGATGAATTAACGAGTTAAAATATAAATTTTAGATGTATTTTCAAGTAACTACATAGAGTTCCCAATAATGCTAAACAGTTTATTTAACTTACTTAGTATTTAAAGCACATTTTAATAACGTAAAAACATTCACTTCAAAAACAAGCTGGTATAAATATTTACATTTCTAGTAATATGAAAAGGAAGCTTAACCTCTTAAGGTAGGTATCATTATTCTTGTAAATTTAATTAAAGTATAATAAGTACAAAAATAGTTGTTCCATTTTAGCACTTTTTAAGTTGATTGATCAGTTGATTGAGTGTGACAACAAGTACACTATATAGTGCACTGTAGTATATTAAAAATGAGTATACTTAAGTCTTATTACTTTTTTTCACCAGGGACTACTTAACAGTTTTTGCTAAATTAATATTTTGTCCAGTGATTGGGGACTTAAAGCAATGCCATTTTTCTTTTATTAACTGTATTAAGAAATGAAGTCATAAAAAGCTCATGAGACAAAGGTAAAATGCAGATAAAAACAGTGCACTTATGAGTAAACTGTCCTTTACATATATTTAACTGAAAACAGCACATAGAAAACATGTATATCATACATTTCAAAGAGGTTGATGCAAATTAAAACAAGGAATGTTGTGAAATAAAAGAAAAATATTCCAAACACCTAAAAGAGGTTTTAAAGGGTGCAATTATGAATGGAACTATTGTTTATGTGTAAATATCGCTGAAAGTTTGTCACAGTGTGAAAATAATAGTCTTACAGTTTAGGAACAACTTTTCTTAATGCATTGTTGCAAGGGATTTAGGGATTTTACCATTTATAGTTTATAACATGGTTTAGTTCAAATATTATTATTTATTAATCTGAAGAAATCTCTGTGCATAAAGCATTGATTGTCTGTGACCTTGAATCTCATCACACAGCACTACACTTAAATACTGTCATGCTTTTTCATGTGGCTTGTCAATGGAAATCCTAGTGGGTAGAGCTTTGGGCTATCAATTAAAAGGTTGAGAGTTTGACTCCCAGTTCTGTCATCCAGCCACTGTTGGGCCCTTGAGCAAGGCCCTTAGCCCTCTCTGCTCCAGGGGCGCCATACAGTGGCTGACCCTGTGTCTGACCCCAGCTCCAAACAAGCTGGGAAATGCAATAAAAGAATTTTGTTGTACTATACACCTTTATATGTATATATCACAAATAAAGGCATTCTGTCCTATTCTTCTATTCTATTTCATAACAGTTGTGCATGTCATGGTCGGTGACATATTTAATGTTGGCCTGATGGCATTTGCTTGTAGTACACATGTTAAATGTAACTACAGGAAAGGACAGAGTAGACGGTTCTTTCTGAGGAGGATGAGGTCTTTCAATGTGTGCAATAGACTGTTCAAAGTATTCTATTAGACTGTGGTGGCCAGCACCCTCTTTTTGCTGTGGTGTGCTGGGGTGGTGGCATCAAGGCTGGAGAAACCAGCAAACCTAATAAGCTGGTGAGGAAAGCCAGCTCTGTGGTGGGTTTGAAGCTGAACAGTCTGAAGGTAATGTGTGAGAGGAGGATGAAGAACAAAATCAGAGCCATCCTGGACAATCCCTCTCACCCTTTCAATGAATCAACTATGGTGGCTGGGCAGTTTATTTAGTCATAAGCTCATTCCACCAAAGAGCAAGACTGAATGCTTCAGACATTCTTTTGTGCCCACTGTCATCAGACTGAATAACAATAGCAGAATACACAGGCTGTCCTCACACTGACCATCCAGCTCACCCCTCCATCCCCCCACAATTAACTCAAGATCTTTCTCCTCCACCCTTTTCCCCCACACTTGACTTTACATGAGATATAACACACAAATAAATATATATAGTATACACAGTGTTTTCCTTTGTAGTTGTAATTCGTCATACTACTGTATAATAGTAATTGCCACTACATAGTCAATATATTTATTTTATTCTATTCTTTTTTATTCTACTCTCTTATCCACTGACAATGTTATGAGAAGGTTCAACCCACAAATCCCCAATAGGTTGATGGACGTCCAAGACTCAGTAATGCTTTAGGTAATGAAGGCACCTGGTATAGACCAACAGAAGAGCTATTGTGGCTCAAACTGCGGATTATTTTAATAATTGATAAGGACAACTGGGCATGTGTGCATCAGTTACCAGTGGAAGAAACAGCACCAGGATGCACTGTAGGACAATCTATCATGCAATGCACAAAAGTATAAATAACCTGCTAGTAATGTCCTGGTAACTGATAACCATAGGACCGCAGATATCTTGTGGTGTCCATGTCTCAGCACATCAAAGTCGTTATGAAAGTATATCAGCAGAGTGGTCCTAATATTTAGCAAAAACAATACTGCTGCCTAATAAAAACAATAGGCAGGGAGGTACATTGCTGTACCGATGTTGCCTCACAGCAAGAAGGGCCTGGATTCAATTCCCTGGGTGGCAGGGGTCTTTCTGTGTGGAGTTTGTATGTATTCCTTGTGTCTGTGCCCCCCCCCCCCAAGTCGTCAAACAAGTCCTAAGTTGTAACGACAAAAAATTGCCGTGTGTGTGTATGTATCTGCCCTGTGATCGACTGTACTACATTTTGCCAAATAATCAGACCTGTTACCCTGCCCAAGAAAAGCTGTGGTAAAACAGACAATAAATAAATGAATAGTTAAAAAGAATTTGTTTGTTTATTCTTTTTGCAAATTACTTTTTTCGTATATGTATAATTTGTGTAAGTATAATTCATTTAAATTACTCTGCAGGCCACCCATGGAGGACGGGTCACTGCTGAGTCTGGTTCCTCTCAAGGTTTTTCCTGTAATTTTAAGGCAGTTTTTCACCACTGGCATGCTCAACAGAGGTTTTTGGTCTGTCGGTCCTGGATTCTGTAAAGCTGATTTGAGACAATGTTTATTGTAAAAAGCGCTATACAAATAAATTTGACTTGACTTGACTACATTTGCATATCATTGCTGTTTAATTAATTCATTAAATCTCTAATGTGGGTGTGCTGACACTGTTTTGGTATTGTTTGAGAGCAAACGCATGGTAAGTCATAACAGCAAGGCTTTACCATGACTGATGGACTTGATCTCAATGGTTTTGGGTATGCGTTCTTCAGCTGTGCCGATGACAGACTTTCGGCTCACTTTTGATTTGAAGAGAGTGTTCATCAATGTAGACTTGCCCAAACCACTCTGACCTGTAAATATGTATAAAAAGTCAGGCATAAATAGTGTTTCATACTCATAATGACAAATGACAAATACCCTGCCACATATAGCTTTCAATTCTTTAATAAAATCTACTTGTAGGTAATCAAAATACAAAAAGTAAAGGTTTGTGGGTTGAAAGAATGCAGATTGTGCTGTTTGTTGTTCCTGCTAAGGTCAATCTGCAACTTTTTTGAGTGTGATTTACATTTAAATTTTCAGCATTTAGCAGACGCTTTTATCCAAAGTGACTTACAATTATGAACACAATTTTGAGCAATTGAGAGTTAAGGGCCTTGCTCAGGGACCCAACAGTGGCAACCTGGTGGCGGCAGGTGATCTTTCTTACCTTTTTACCAGTAGTCTATAATCACATTACTTAAAATCCAGTGTTTCCTATATTTACTTTATTTCATTCCAGACAGTATGATATTTCATGTTTTTTCTGGTCAACTTTATTCCTGCATTTCAGGCCTGCAACACATTCCAAAAAGTTAGGACAGGGGCAATTTAGGGCTAGTAATGGGGTAAAAATCTAGATAATTATGTGATTTTAAACAGGTGATTGTAATCATGATGTCATCACGTTTGTAGGAAGAATGGGACAAAATATAACCATAAACACTATATCTCTTAGTATCCTCTGTGCCAAAACATTTTTAAGTGTTGCAAGAAAGAATGGCTACATTACAAAGTGGTAAATGCTATACCATCCCAACTGTTTTTTGGAATGTGCTGCAGGCCTAAAATGCAGGAATGGGTGTTTATTAACAAATGAAATGACCAAACAAAACATGAAACATCTTGGATTCACACTGTCAGCAATGAAATAAAAGTAAATGTAAGAAACACTAATTAACACTGTCAATCAGAAAAAAAACCTTTTTTCTACTCATTCTTTTATACTCAGAAAAGTGATATCCCGCCAAAAAAACAGATTCAAACACCTTAATCTTTAATTAACAAATCTACAGTTTAAAAGCATAACTCAGTAAAGCAACACATGCAAAGCTGGGACACTTATGGTTTGGTTATACTAGTCCTGAATGGTTTGTGATCTCCCTGAAATTTGGAAACATCAACAGGAAAGACAAAGATCCACATCCATTTTTATTGGGAGTCTTTACTTTTTGGGCATTTAACATCTGAAAAGACAAAGATTCACATCCATTTTATTGGGGGTCTTTACTATTTTGGTATTTAACATATCTTGTAAATCCTTACCACGGTTTCTTTTTGTTAAATCTGTTTGCCTAGTTTTACCTACACTGCTTTGTAATTTGTACCTGAGTTTGTGATTGTGATTTAGTGAAGCTACTTTTTAATTAAATGTTAATGTATTTTGTCCACTTGCCTATAATATATTACAAAGACTATTTCTGAAAAAGTTTGCAGTTGCATTTGATACCTGCAACACACAAAACGATTGAAATGTTTATAGAATATTAGTTACACTGTTTTTGTTATGAAGAGAGGCTTTTGGACCCAAAGATGCAGAGATAAAATTATTTTAATTTACAATAAATAATAATTTTACAACGAAAGATAATCAAACAAACAATACAAGCAAACGTAAAACAATTCGGGGCATCCCGAACGAGGCCGTTGACTGCAGGCAACTGAAAAAGAAGAAAGCAGAACACAAGAGAAACAGTAACTGTGAGACGCGAACCCTGGTTACTCACTCGCTAGGCGTATGTCTTAGGTGCTACGCTATGGCGCAGCTAAGATGAAATTCGCCTAAAGCTCATAAGATGAGCCAACGAAAACCACGGATACTACCCGGGAAAATGCGGGGAATAATCTAAATACCTTTAGGGCGTAACTAATCGACTGTGTCACCAGTCATCTGCTGGGAAGGAGTCGATCTCTAAGAAAGAGAGAAAAAGTTGCAAGGCGTGGATTCGAAGTGGGGTCGTGCCGTTGCTAGAGCGGTGTTCCTAACCGCTGAGCCAAACGGGCATAGGCGAACCTGGAAATCGGTATACGCCTTGAAGAGCTGCGGAAGCCTAGTGAGGGCGCCTTTAGCGATAGCCCGATGCTAACCGCATTAGCTGGCGCTTAGCATCTCTGAAAGCAATCGCAGCGCGAGGGCTGCACAAATTGCACCATCTATCCCTATCAAGAGAAATAAAACCCTATTTACCTCGGCCTTGCGACCTACACACCCTTACGCTCTGGTAGCGTCTGGGGTCACCTGTCTGGCCCTAAAAAGGTACGGGGCTGGTGCGGTGCAGCTAAGCCCACAAAACAAAGACAAAGGTGCGACGCCTGCAGCCTGGCGACGCCCCCTTAAATAGGGAGCTCGCAGCTGCAGGTCGTTCACCCTAATCAGCTGGCCTCCTATTTGAGGCCACGCTGTTCTTTTTTCTGTAACGCCTGCAACGCTGGGAACTGGTGGTACGTTCACCAGACGTCGCAGGCACCCTAACAGTTTTGAAACATTCCACAATAAGAAGGTGAGAAGAACATATGTGAGTAGAAAAAGAGGATCCTTCAAAGGGGTTTAGCAAGCAAACATGGGTCATGGCTTACCACTTCGTGCCAACCCTTGAAAGAGACTTGTTACTCGGTACAAAAAGAATATTTTTCAATCTAAAAAACTGCAAATAAACAACTATAATGTATATACAATTGTGGAAGAGTTTAAGAAAATCTGGTGTAATCTCAAGTCCAGGAACCCAAATGTATGTGAACTTGGCTACTTAGCTACACAGTTCACCGCTATATCTAAAAAGCCAGCCTAAAACTGAGAGAAAGCATTCCATGCAAAAATGCTGCAGAGTTCTTCTGATAGACGGACAGTGGAAACGTGCTGTGGTAAGATGTGTCCCAAGTTTCAGCTGTCAGTTTTCAAGAAAAACAGACGTGGAATTCTCTGTGCCAAGAATGAAAAGGACTACTGTTAGCAGTAAAAGAATGTTAGCAGCAACAAAAGCCAACATCTGTCATGGTTTTGGGGTACATCTGTGCCCACAACGTGTGGAAATACAACTGAAAATTAACAGTGACCTCAGACTGTAGAGTAGTTGGTCTTGTATCAATCAAGACTGGTCAAAAAGTCCACTTGCAAAACTGCAACAATTAGTGTTCTAAGTTCCCAAACAACTAAACAGTGTAGTTAATAGGAAAGACGATATAACCCAAACATAAAACATGTCAATACGTTTGTGTGTTGTA
Organism: Trichomycterus rosablanca; assembly: GCF_030014385.1. Lineage (NCBI taxonomy): Eukaryota > Metazoa > Chordata > Actinopteri > Siluriformes > Trichomycteridae > Trichomycterus > Trichomycterus rosablanca. The sequence goes on along the minus strand of NC_086009.1, from coordinate 11,083,243 downwards.
GGCATACAATTATATGGGTATTTATATTTACAAAATACCATGCAGTTGGTAAATGAAAGCATTAGCAATCTTTTACTGCATTTTACAAAATGTCCCATCATTTTTAAAATGGGCTTCATACAATATTTATGGATTTTATTTGTATTAAAATGTGTAATATCCCCATCAGAGGAAAATACAGTAATAAACAAGCTGCCATTGTTTTATAGGTCTGCCCAAGTCTTTTCATCCTGTACTGCTACGTGCAATTTACATGCTTTTAATTCCAAAATTAATTTTAATGTTTTAAATTATGATGAATTGATAGATTAAGTAAGTCTCAATTAACTAAATCTACATTACACATAGAGAAAGCGCTAAGATTTTTGGCTTGAATGGATGTTCAGTACTATTATATTGTAATCACAACAACTTAATTTGCTGAATTTTTGGTACTGTATACAAATAAATTAAGTTTTTAAAATGATACTAATATTTACTGATATAAACTAATGTCTTGTGATTCCATCTAATTTATGTTAAACTGCATTTGAATACTATTTTAAGTGTCATTACAATTAAGTTTTTGAAGGTTTTTATAGTTTTTTTTCTATACATATAAAAGAGTAGCACATATGCATGGATGAATGTTCAAGCATTAGCAAAACTGAAAGTGCATTTTTCTTACCTACTACCATGATGTTAAGCTCAAAGCCCTGCTTCATGGCCTTTCTCCTCATCTGTTCCAAGATGGCATCAATGCCAACATAACTTAAGTCTACACTCTGTTTTTCTGGGAATATGGTCAGGGGCATTTCAGTGATGACTGGCTCCACCATACCGCTGTAGCTGCTATTGTAATTGTTGCTGGAAGTGACTTCTGACCCTGGTACAGAAAGATACAGAAAGATGAAAAATGACAAAAAATAAATATTTTAAAAGGAAGATCATATTCTATTATTGAAAAGCAGCCGGTGTATCTGTTGATGCATGCTCAATAATCCAGGTACACAAATCCACAAAGTTGAATCAGTTTAACAACAACAAACTTGTGTCCAGATGAACAGATTTAGCTGGCGTATCTTTGTAAAAAAAAGTCACTGCTGACACATTATGTGAGTAAATTAGGGAAAAATATTTAAATATTAGCCAAGTTAGATGCCACCTATCATTCTTTCATTATTGTTATTATTTCATTATTTTACCACCGCTTTATCCTGATCAGGCTTGCAGCGGGTTGGATTTATTTGGCGTTATTAAGAACTGTCAGCCCTGTGATATGTTGTCCTTCTAGAACTACAATGGCTTACTTCAAGCTTCTTGATATGGGAGAAGCCAGTTGAAGAAGCATGACCTATTACAAATTTCCTATTTAGAAGATGAAATATTAATTATTGTATATATATATACAGTATATATACTGTATATAGATTATATATATATATACACGTGTATATATATATATATATATATATATATATATATATATATATATATATATATACATAGATTATAAATATATATATATATATTAAATAAATAGTGTTGATTATGTAACATGACTGTATCAAATGTAGCAGTGTTATTTGATTTTTAAATACTGTTTAAACATAATGTCATTTTTATTACAAACACGTACCCTGTTAGTCCTTAAAGATGAACAGTTTTTTTAAGCACAGTTTATGTTAATCTTACTGTAGACATTTATCAAACACTTTCTGATCACAGAACACCGTTGGTTTAATATTTTGGTTGCCACACTTTTTTCTCCCAGCATTGAAATTTAGGTGATTAAAACTCCCAACAATACTGCTACACCTCATACAACACACACAACCACTTCATTGCTATGTTTAGGTCATTGCAGTGCTGAGATTGCCCACCACCCAAATAACATCTGATTATTGTGGGTTGTAAAAAAAGACCCTTTCTATTGATAAATGTGTTACAGGGGGTGACAAAGTGTACAGAGCCACAGGTAGAAAAAATCAATAAAAATGAATTTACCAAATAGTATACCTCGCTAAAGAAAATATTTAATCCCCTCACCTTAAAAGGTATCATAGTAATATATTTATACCCTTGACTTACGAATTTAATTGGTTCCAAAGGGCTGTTCTTAAGTCAAAATGTTCATTAGTTAAACCTATTTTTCCCATAAGAAATAATGTGAACAGAACAAATCAGTGCCAGACCTCCCAAACCACCCCCTTACCAAACCTTTCTAATGTTTTAAAAGGTCTTTTTTGTTATAAATACAACTATATTTTCCCTTAATCTTAAATTATATAATGGACATTACTGTAATAAACAATAATAAACAATACACAGTAGTACTGTACTGCACTTAAAACACACACCACATTTCAGTACAGTGCGTGCACTGTACCATACACCATAATAAATTTCCTTCTTTTTTTATAAAATGTATCTACCAGAAACAAAAATAACTCTAATGTCTCTATTGTTTCCTTCTTCATTTCAGTAGTGTTGTATTTTGTAGGTGTAATTGCATGAAAGGAAGAATCCTTTACTGAACCGAATTCCTTATTCTCTCTCACTCACTCTGTCTGATACACAGTGACAGCTACTGGCAGGAGTAATTATACAACACAACAAATAGTGTAGTGATTTTTTTCATTTTCTCAACACTGCACTTCCTCTGCAGCTTCTTTGGGGACATTTTAATATAGAATTTTACAAAATATTAAGAAAACACCGGGAAAACACAGTCCGCTGTCTGAATGTTCGCCCACTGTATATGGGTCAAAGACGAGACGTAACTTTTTAGTGTCCCCACTTGATAAATAATATACAATTATATTAATATAAGTGGATATACCTTCAATCTACTCCATTTGTACATCTTTACTGAAACCTAAAGTAATTTTTACGGAAAATTTATGATTTTTGAAAAAATAACCCTTGAAACCCCCAAAATGTCATTCAGTGCAACGGTCCCCCTACCTCTTTAAGTAATGAAACATTAAGAAAAAACTAATTAATCTTAAGTAAAACTTAAAATTTACTGCTTTGGCATAATTGTACAAATGTCATGTGTGACATATTAAATAATATTCAATCAGATGTGTTTTTTAATATTAATAATATTCAGGATACTTTCAGTCCCCATTTTCCCAATCTTCAGTTGTCATTCAGTACAACGTTAATAAAAAGCCTTATTTTAATATGCAATCAAGCTACTGTAGTCATGTGACCAATTATAACAACAAAAGAAGACTCCTGGGGACCCTTCAGCAAAAATACGAGGTCAATGCATTTTAACATTATTTGATAAAAATGTCTTTTTACTGACACAAGGTTATTAACATTTAAATGTGAATATGTGTAGAAATGTTTTTGAGCTAAGGTCAATGTTAGCATTTGCTAACCACTGGGATAACTGTAAAATGTGCTAAAGTAAAATTTCTGTTATTCAGTACAACAACAGTCATTCAGTGCAACAGAATTTCGCTGTTGCACTAAATTGACAATGACATTGTTATACTGACTTTATAATGTTTTAAAATTATTTTTAAATATTAAAACCACTTTTTTCCATTCTAGTCTTCCTTAATAAGAGCAGTAATTACAATGAATATTAATAATTATGTTTTTGATGAAGTGGTCCCTGAGATTTTGTTATTGTCAAGTACGATGACCTGCCATTCGTTGGGCAGGTACTGCTGTCTGTAGGAGATGAGGTGCAAGTTAGCTGCATGCTACAAAATTGAAACAGAAATTCCTTTGTGTGGCCAAATCCACCTGATGAAATTTACTACCTTAAGTCTGATAATCGCAGAACCAAAGCCATGTACAGCAAGAACCTCAAGGTTAACAACAAAAGACTGGAAAACATTTGTTCAGTTCATGAAATAAAATGCGACTTCAAATGGTTTTCACGGCTGAATGAATTTAGATTTACTGCAGCAACTTTTTCACGTGTTATGACACAAATTCCACACTTCCACACTGTTCTGGTGCCTTACAAGTTGTTATGATGGCTTCATTAGCTATGTTTTTCATTGCCTTACTTTTTTCATGATGTAGTAATATTATAACTAGGGCCGGGACTTTAACGCGTTAATTAAGATTAATTAATTACAAAGATTTTAACGCGTTAAAACTTTTATCGGAATTAATCCAATTAAGTTTGGAGCCGGAACCTTTGTATTCGCGTGTTCTAGCACGCCTGTAAATCTGATGCACAAGCGACATCCGCAAACAACAACGATGGACGACGAAGCCGCTTCTCTTGGTCCACTGAGGGACAACTTTAGCTTTAAAAAACGTCCTGATGGGACTTTCGAAAAGACTACTGTTGTATGCAAGTTGTGCAAAAAGGAGTTTGCTTATCACCGAAGCTACTCAAGCCTAAAATACCATCTCAATGCAAAACATGTTGCGGCAAGCACAGCCGTCCCCACAGCTAATTTCAGCGTCCCCAGCAGCGGTACAAATAAACGCTCCATTCAGCCCACATTGGACCAGATGACAGGTTTCAGGGCCAAAATTTAGAAATGGCACTTTAATTTTTGTTTACACCAGATGTTAAACTCTCACGAGTTGCAATATTGTATAGTTGTTTTATTTATTTTTAATAAATCAGGGGTTCCTGAAATACTTGAAATCTGAATAACTATAATAGCACCAACACATCTGTTGGTTTAATAACAATTAAAAAAAAAAAATTTCAAAAAGCAATAAACATGTTTGTTGTTAAGAATATACGTGTATTCATTCAAAATTTTTGTAGCAAAATAATTTTTGTAATTAATTGCGATTAATTAATTACAGACCCTGTAATTAACTCGATTAAAATTTTTAATCAAGTCCCATCACTAATTATAACACATACTTGCCACTGGTGTGGCATATTTTCATTCTACTACTGCTACTTTAATCAATAAAGAACTTAAAAACAAATTAAGTCATGAATATTCTGATGTAACAGGATAATTTGGAGTATGTCATTCAGTACAACATAAAATCATCATACAGTGCAACAAAAACATTTGCTTAAAATAACTGTAATGTCCACTTCGTTCACAAGATGCAGGGTTACTTATAGTTCCTAAAATTAAAAAGATCACGGCTGGTGGAAGAGCATTTTCTTACAAAGCTCCACAACTCTGGAATAATCTTCCTGCCTCTATTCGGGATTCGGACACAGTCTCAATGTTTAAGTCTAGACTGAAAACATATTTATTTTCTCAGGCTTTTGATTAGTATAGACAAAGGCGCAGAGCTTGGGGGTTCTTGGTCATAGAAACTTGTGGTGATCAGGGATGTTGGGTTGCTGTCGTTCTGCCTCTCTTGTCCAATCACTCCGGTTTGGGTAGGAGAGGTGGGCGCTGATGTCCTGTGAAAGCCTTCATGACCTTGTTACCTGCTCGCTCTCCCTTTTAGTTATGCTGTAATAATTAGGGCTGCCGGAGTCTAAAACTCTCTGTAAAACTGTTTTACTCAACTCGCATTGTACATTATTAACTACATTCTTTGTTGTTTTACTCCAAAGGGCATTCTGATGGAAACCTGTTTACCTGCCGAGGTTAAGGATTAAAGTCGAGACTGCCGTGACAACTATGCTGCTCCTGCCGGATGTGACTGGTCTGGAGTAATTGCACCAAGAATGACAAGAAATCACTACAGACATTATTGAAGACAACACCGAAGAACAACTCTATTATTATTTATCTATTTATTACCAGTTATAACTTTTAGATCATTTAATTCTGTGTTCGTATGCTCTGTGTAAATCGTGTATTTATTTAAAGTATCCTCCTGGCCACCCAAGAAGGATGGGCCCTGCTGAGTCTGGTTCCTCTCAAGGTTTCTTCCTGTAATTTTCAGGGAGTTTTTCCTTGCCACAGTCGCCCTCGGCTTGCTCAACAGGGGTTTTTTGTATCTGTTGGTCCTGGATTTTGTAAAGTTGCTTTGAGACAATGTCTATTGTAAAAAGCGCTATATAAATAAAGTTGACTTGACTTGACTTGACTGTAATAAGTAATTATTATATATTTTTTTCATGTGAATGCAAGAGAATCCAGGCCTGCTTCATAGAAAACAGAGTTTGATTAGGTTTCAAAAAGAATAGAATGTGTAGCAAAAACATCTTGTATACGAATAAACAAAATCCCAAGACGCATTAGAGTACAAACAATGCACAGAAAATTCAAAACAGAGTAAGTACAGTTTCTTCTGAGGTTTTAAATCTTTTGTAAGAGATATACTAAACTTATACATTTGAAATGGCTAAGATTGTTCCTTGTGTGTGTATTTTGTCATAAATTAGTCGTTGCACTGAATGACATTTTTGTGCCCTTGTTGTGTGTCAACAACACTAAAATTATGAAATAAGCAAAATGCTGAGAAAAAAAATACATATTTACATAGGTGACACATTTGTGCACAATACTAAATGAAAAAATTATACAATTTAACCATTTTATTTTTTTGGTACTTGGAACACCCTATTCGTCTTTCACCCATATATATAGAGAGAGACAGTTGGAGTCAACGTGTTCGTGATGTCACTTGTTTCGCGAATGTCTGTTCGTAATCCGAAATTTGTTCGTACGTTAAGTTGAAAAAGTTCGTTCGTAACCTGAAATTTTCGTATGTACAGTGTATCACAAAAGTGAGTACACCCCTCACATTTCTGCAGATATTTCATTATATCTTTTCATGGGACAACACCATAGACATGAAACTTGGATATAACTTAGAGTAGTCAGTGTACAGCTTGTATAGCAGTGTAGATTTACTGTCTTCTGAAAATAACTCAACACACAGCCATTAATGTCTAAATAGCTGGCAACATAAGTGAGTACACCCCACAGTGAACATGTCCAAATTGTGCCCAAATGTGTCGTTGTCCCTCCCTGGTGTCATGTGTCAAGGTCCCAGGTGTAAATGGGGAGCAGGGCTGTTAAATTTGGTGTTTTGGGTACAATTCTCTCATACTGGCCACTGGATATTCAACATGGCACCTCATGGCAAAGAACTCTCTGAGGATGTGAGAAATAGAATTGTTGCTCTCCACAAAGATGGCCTGGGCTATAAGAAGATTGCTAACACCCTGAAACTGAGCTACAGCATGGTGGCCAAGGTCATACAGCGGTTTTCCAGGACAGGTTCCACTCGGAACAGGCTTCGCCAGGGTCGACCAAAGAAGTTGAGTCCACGTGTTCGGAGTCATATCCAGAGGCTGGCTTAATAGACACATGAGTGCTGCCAGCATTGCTGCAGAGGTTGAAGACGTGGGAGGTCAGCCTGTCAGTGCTCAGACCATACGCCGCACACTGCATTAACTCGGACTGCATGGTCGTCATCCCAGAAGGAAGCTGACGCACAAGAAAGCCCGCAAACAGTTTGCTGAAGACAAGCAGTCCAAGAACATGGATTACTGGAATGCCCTGTGGTCTGACGAGACCAAGATAAACTCGTTTGGCTCAGATGGTGTCCAGCATGTGTGGCGGCGCCCTGGTGAGAAGTACCAAGACAACTGTATCTTGCCTACAGTCAAGCATGGTGGTGGTAGCATCATGGTCTTGGGCTGCATGAGTGTTGCTGGCACTGGGGAGCTGCAGTTCATTGAGGGAAACATGAATTCCAACATGTACTGTGACATTCTGAAACAGAGCATGATCCCCTCCCTTCGAAAACTGGGCCTCATGGCAGTTTTCCAACAGGATAACGACCCCAAACACAACCTCCAAGATGACAACTGCCTTGCTGAGGAAGCTGAAGGTAAAGGTGATGGACTAAACCCAATTGAGCACCTGTGGCGCATCCTCAAGTGGAAGGTGGAGGAGTTCAAGGTGTCTAACATCCACCAGCTCCGTGATGTCATCATGGAGGAGTGGAAGAGGATTCCAGTAGCAACCTGTGCAGCTCTGGTGAATTCCATGCCCAGGAGGGTTAAGGCAGTGCTGGATAATAATGGTGGTCACACAAAATATTGACACTTTTGGCACAATTTGGACATGTTAACTGTGGGGTGTACTCACTTATGTTGCCAGCCATTTAGACATTAATGGCTGTGTGTTGAGTTATTTTCAGAAGACAGTAAATCTACACTGCTATACAAGCTGTACACTGACTACTCTAAGTTATATCCAAGTTTTATGTCTATAGTGTTGTCCCATGAAAAGATATAATAAAATATTTGCAGAAATGTGAGGGGTGTACTCACTTTTGTGATACACTGTATATATATATATATATATATATATATATATATATATATATATATATATATATATACTATATATACATATATATATATATATATACAGTGGGGCCAAAAAGTATTTAGTCAGCCACTGATTGTGCAAGTTCTGTTGTGCATGTTTTGGGGCTGTCGCTGGGCAACACGGACTTTCAACTCCCTCCACAAATTTTCTATGGGGTTGAGGTCTGGAGACTGGCTAGGCCCCTCCAGGACCTTGAAATGCTTTTTACGGAGTCACTCCTTCGTTGCCAGAGCGGTGTGTTTGGGATCATTGTCATGCTGGAAGACCCAGCCACGTTCCATCTTCAATGCTCTCACTGATGGAAGGAGGTTTTGGCTTAAAATCTCACGATACATGGCCCCGTTCATTCTTCCCTTAACACGGATCAGTCGTCCTGTCCCCTTTGCAGAAAAACAGCCCCAAAGCATGATGTTTCCACCCCCGTGCTTCACAGTAGGTATGGTGTTCTTGGGATGCAACTCAGCATTCTTCTTCCTCCAAACACGACGAGATGAGTTTTTACCAAAAAGTTCCATTTTGGTTTCATCTGACCACATGATATTCTCCCAATCCTCTTCTGGATCATCCATATGCTCTCTGGCAAACTTCAGACGGGCCTGGACATGTACTGGCTTAAGCAGGGGGACATGCCTGGCACTGCAGGATTTGAGCCTTTGTTACTTTGGTCCCAGCTCTCTGCAGGTCATTCATCAGGTCCCTCCGTGTAGTTCTGGGATTTTTGCTCACCGTTCTCATGATCATTTTGACCCCACGGGATGAGATCTTGCGTGGGGCCCCAGATCGAGTGAGATTATCAATGGTCTTGTATGTCTTCCATTTTCTTACAGTTGCTCCCACAGTTGATTTATTCACACCAACCTGCTTGCCTATTGTAGATTCACTCTTCCCAGCCTGGTGCAGGTCTACAATTTTCATCCTGGTGTCCTTCGACAGCTCTTTGGTCTTGGCCATGGTTGAGTTTGGAGTCTGACTGTTTGAGACTGTGGACAGGTGTCTTTTATACAGATAACGAGGACAGAAAGGTACAATCTTGTCCCTGACGTCCTTTGATAGCTCTTTGGTCTTGCCCATGGTGGTCGAGAGATTTGAACGGAAGAAACTGATTCTGTGACAGGAGTCTTTTATACAGGGACAGGACTAATTTGTGTGCCACATGGGCACATAACCGGTCTGTGGGGGTCAGAATTCTTGCTGGTTGGTAGGGGATCAAATACTTATTTCCCTTAATTAAATACAAATTAATTTATAACTTTTATTTAATGTTTTTTTTTTCTGGATTTTTTGTTGATATTCTGTCTCTCTGTTAAAATAAACCTTCCATAAAAATTATAGACTGTTCAAGTCTTTGTAAGGGGGTAAACTTACAAAATCAGCACGGGATCAAATACTTATTTCCCCCACTGTATACATACTGGTGCTGGTCATAAAATTAGAATATCATGAAAAAGTTGATTTATTTCAGTAATTCCATTCAAAAAGTGAAACTTGCATATTATATTCATTCATTACACACAGACTGATATATTTCAAATGTTTATTTCTTTTAATGTTGATGATTATAACTGACAACTAATAAAAACCCCAAATTCAGTATCTCAGAAAATTAGAATATTGTGACAAGGTACAATATTGAAGACACCTGGTGCCACACTCTAATCAGCTAATTAACTCAAAACACCTGCAAAGGCCTTTAAATGGTCTCTCAGTCTAGTTCTGTAGGCTACACAATCATGGGGAAGACTGCTGACTTGACAGTTGTCCAAAAGACGACCATTGACACCTTGCACAAGGAGGGCAAGACACAAAAGGTCATTGCTAAAGAGGCTGGCTGTTCACAGAGCTCTGTGTCCAAGCACATTAATAGAGAGGCGATGGGAAGGAAAAGATGTGGTAGAAAAAAGTGTACAAGCAATAGGGATAACCGCACCCTGGAGAGGATTGTGAAACAAAACCCATTCAAAAATGTGGGGGAGATTCACAAAGAGTGGACTGCAGCTGGAGTCAGTGCTTCAAGAACCACCACGCACAGACGTATGCAAGACATGGGTTTCAGCTGTCGCATTCCTTGTGTCAAGCCACTCTTGAACAAGAGACAGCGTCAGAAGCGTCTCGCCTGAGCTAAACACAAAAAGGACTGCTGAGTGGTCCAAAGTTATGTTCTCTGATGAAAGTAATTTTTACATTACCTTTGGAAATCAAGGTCCCAGAGTCTGGAGGAAGAGAGGAGAGGCACAGAATCCACGTTGCTTGAGGTCCAGTGTAAAGTTTCCACAGTCAGTGATGGTTTGGAGTGCCATGTCATCTGCTGGTGTTGGTCCACTGTGTTTTCTGAGGTCCAAGGTCAACACAGCCGTCTACCAGGAAGTTTTAGAGCGCTTCATGCTTCCTGCTGCTGACCAACTTAATGGAAATGCAGATTTCATTTTCCAACAGGACTTGGCACCTGCGCACAGTGCCAAAGCTACCAGTACCTGGTTTAAGGACCATGGTATCCCTGTTCTTAATTGGCCAGCAAACTCGCCTGACCTTAACCCCATAGAAAATCTATGTGATATTGTGAAGAGGAAGATGCGATACGCCAGACCCAACAATTCAGAAGAGCTGAAGGCCACTATAAGAGCAACCTGGGCTCTCATAACACCTGAGCAGTGCCACAGACTGATGGACTCCATGCCATGCCGCATTGCTGCAGTAATCCAGGCAAAAGGAGCCCCTCCTGTCCCAGACTACTCCTCGCCACCCTGTCTATGAATATCAGAAACAGGAGTGGGGACAAGGCACACCCGGAGTCCAACGGTCACATTGAACGTGCCCGACTTACTTCCAAGGCAAACACAACTCGAACACTGCGAGTACAAGGACCGAACAGCTCGCCTTAACGAGCCCAGCACCCCATACTCCTGGAGCACCCGACACAGGGCATCTCGAGGAACTCATAAGCCTTCTCCAAATCCACAAAGCACATGTAGACTGGCAAATTCCCATGCCCCCTCAATGACCTGCGAGAGGGTAAAGAGTTGGCCCACTGTTCCACGGCCAGGACGAAATCCGCATTGTTCCTCCTGAAACAGAGGTTCGACTATCGGGTGAATTCTCCTTTCCAAAATCTTAGCATAGACTTTTCCAGGCAGGCTGAGAAGGGTAATGTCCCGATAATTGGCACACACCCTCCGATCCCCTTTTTTGAAAATGGGAACCACCACCCTGGTTTGCCAATCCAAAGGCACTGTTCCCAATGTCCATTGCAAAGGCGTGTCAGCCAAGACAGCCGAATAATATCGAGGGCCTTCAGCAATTCTGGTCTAATCTCATCCACTCCAGGAGCCTTGCCACTGCAAAGCTTTCCAACTACCTCAGTAACTTCAGCCAAGGCAATGGAATCTGATACCCCAGGTACCTCTGGCCCTACCTCCTGTCCAGGAGGCATGTGTCTCGGGTTTAGGAGTTCCTCAAAGTGCTTCTTCCACCGCTCGACAATACACTCAGTCGAGTTAAGAGTTTCACCATCCTTGCTTAACACCACTTGGACAGTGCTGTTTCTTACTCATATTATGCATTGTACAGAGAAAAATTTGCAAATCCCCTCCAATCTCTGTCTAAGGAATATCCTCTGCCCATATTTGCTCCTCAAGAACTCAGCCTTCATGGATACTTTTGTTCCAAATCATGATTACAATTACCTATTGACCTCACCTTTTTAAAATCATATTATTATTTTGTTTTTTTAACCTCATCACTCGCCCTGAATTGCCCTACTTCCAACTTTTTTTGGAATGTGTTTGCAGGAATGGATGTTTATTAACAAATTAAATTGACCACACAAACATGAAATATCTTGGTTTCATACTGTCTGCAATGAAACAAAAGTCAAAGTTAATGTATGAAACACTGCGTTTTATTTGCATTCATACCGTTCCAATGTTTTCTGATTTGGGATTGTAAAAGAATACAACATAACTTGTTTTGTCGCACATCTCACTGCCTCCCACCCTTTTTACACAGTACAAGGATATGGCCATGATTTAAAAAAAAAGGCTTAACATTGGATAGGACAGAAACCTGACTGTGAATACAATATGCAATGCCACTGCCACTCACACCCTTAATTCCAGCAAGAGAATGATTCCCCCCCCCCCCCCACAAAATGCTGACAAAAATAGGCCAATTTTAACTTTGTTGAAATAACCTCAAAGATCATGAATGTTCCTTTCACCTTTATATCAGTCATTTCTGTTGTACTTGACTTTATCAAACCACTTTTTGACATCACTGGACTGCTCCTTCAATCAGTCTGCGATTTCAAAAATAAAAAATTTGCAAACAAAGTTCAATCTGTGCCAATTTGTGAGAGTTCAAATCTTATCACTGTATTAGTGGCTGTTTTTCTTTGTATCCCTGTCAAATACCTCTCCATTCTGTACATCTAGACCAGGGGTTTACACACTTTCATGGCTTGAGATCTACTGTTTTAGTCTACAGGTCATCACCATCTACTTTTTAATAGGGATGTCCCGATAAAATTTTTTTGTTCCCAATCATTAATTTTGATCCCGATCCGATACCGAGTCTCAAACCGATACTTGTATTTTCTAGATATTGTCTAAATAAGAACTAGATAATACTGTTTACACAGTGCACTCTTCAAGTACATTACAGTTATTCAAATTAATCCAATGTATATGTTTAACAACTAAATAGCTCTGCAGTGCTGTAGGAAAAAAATTGCCTGCATTTATTTTACAAAATAAAAGTAAACAAACTTGTAGTAGTAAAACTAGAACACTCAAAATGAAATGAAGGTTCTTTTTGAGGAAAATCAGCATCTCTGCCGTGGTAGTGGACAGCCGGTTCCTCTTCTCATCATATAATAATAAACTCGCTGTATTCGACTGAGTGTTTATTTTTTAGGTGCCGTATCAAACTGGTAGTAATTGTAGATCGTTTGGTTAAATGATATCTGGTTTGTTTCTTATGAGCCACTACTTGTATGCGTGTTGTAACTGTAACAAACTGTGTTTTGACCCTTTGGGGCTTCCATAGTGCATGGAATAGCGTGCTTGGCTAACGCGATGACTCTAGCTGTCCACTATTCGGTACTGTAACAGAAGAAGTTAATAAAGTGTTATGCTCCCGACAATTTGTGAATATACCATGTATTTATTTCTTTATTAAGCAAGTGCATCACTACGTTGTTTTGTAAACTGGAGTGATCCTTGACTCACACACTATATAAATAGTAAAATTCTGCAATTCTGCAGTAATGAACGCAGCTCTGCTCCTACCGCCTCGTGAAACGCTCACATTGCAGACACTACACCTTGCTGTTGGACTTGTTTCACTTTCAAATTTAAAGTATTTCCACACAGCGGACATGCTGACGTAAAACAAAGGATCAGGCTTAGGATCGGCCTTAGTAAAGTCGATACCGATCAGTTAAAAAATGCCTTGATCGGCCCCGATTCCGATCTTTGAGATGGGATCGGGACATCCCTACTTTTTAAGGTTGGCCTCATCATTTTTTCAAAAAAGCTTTGAAGCTTTTTTAAATTCACTTCAGTTCCTGTATTGATATTCAGCTTTACTGAAGTGACAAGTGGCAAGTGACTGAATAATCACACTGACCTTATTGTGATGATTTGCTCTAAATGGTATCAGACAGGTTTATCTGGACAGGAGCTGCTGATGCTCAAGCAGTTTTTCAGGTGTTTATCAGTGAGTGTGGACCCATATTTACACTTCATTATTTTCATGTGAGAAAAGGCTGATTCACACAAGTAGGTTGATCCGAAACAGCTGTCAAATATGTGGACGTTCCAAATTGTCCAGCAGAGGCCCTCGACTTCATTTGAATGTCAGATTGTTGGATTAAAATTTCTCCATCTGAAAACGTTCTAGATTAGCGCTGATTTATGCGGGATCAGGTGTAGTTATGGTAACAAACCGCAAATTAAAACAATTAGTGGCCACATTTCATGTCAGTCACGCTGAGCTGTTTGAACGAGGAACGATGTACCAGCGTGTACTGTGTGATCGATGTATTAGGCTCCCCGGTCTAGACTCCTGAATCCTGACAGACCTGAAAACAGTTTGTTTATCGTGCACCGTAAAAAAAATTCCGACGTTAAAACATTGGTTCCGCGCTTAATTTCAGTCAGGCCCCACACTTTGGGAACCGCTGGTCTAATCAAATCAGCAGTTACATGAATATAAAAAAGAGCATAAAATGCTACAGACAGAGAAAGAGAAAAATGCAGACTGAATGCAGTTGAAAATCTTTAAACCATTACACCACCATCAGCATGAACTATTAAATCAAGGCAGGTGGTGTCAATGAGATTATGGTGTCTAGGCCAAAATCAGATCCTACATTCTGCATTTCATGGGAGAAATATAAATTATCAGTTAAGGCCACTTTTTTATAAGTGAACAATCTTTAACTATCCAATTTCTGTGAGCCTGTGCCCACTGTAGCCCTAGATTTCTGTTCTCAGCTAACAGCTGTCCTGTGACAAACCAGTCTGAAAATTCCCCTATAACTTCGTTTGATAAGTCATTTCTTAATAAAGTGTGCCTTTGTGAGTCTTTATGCATCTTTCGAAATGCAATCTATGCCATTAACCAGCTAATGTGTTTAGCTAACATTGTAGCTGATAAATTTGTTCATATCACTTCCAAAATGCCTTGAAATACAAATTTGTGCTTATGTAATTTTTTTTTCTATCCAACTAATAATCAATTAGCCACAATTACAGTATAACACTTGAGCTTATGATTAGGCCATGAAAAAAATTGCTTTCATTGTTTTTTTTTAAACAATTTATTTTACTACCTATTGATAGTTAGGATTGAGGTGGGTTCTGTTTCTCGACTCACTGGCCACGGTGCAGTAACACACACCCAGACAGGATGCCAATCCATTGCATGGCCTTGGATATTCTCCTATAATAATAGCCTATCATGTTAGTATGTAGATGTCTGACTGCCCAATAGTATCGCTTGGGATACAAACCTTGGACTCCAGCAGTAGTGGATTAGCATAATTTACTCAAATTTTGTGGCATCAAATGTCTTGAAACCATAGCTTTGATCATTTGCTTTATGACAGATGTTTGGTATTAGAGAGCCTAATAAGTGCTAAGAAAACATTTACAAACCCCTTTGACCCAACAGCCTATACTTTTTACACAACGTAGCTTTAGTCAAGGAATTCCTAACATAATTTTCTGTGGTACAGGTACATTTTATGAGTTTCTGATCATATTAAGAGCAAAGATTTAAGCCATCAATATTTTTTTATAATTGAGGTGGAGTGGTGCTTATACAGCTGAATAAGAGTACACTGTTGGTTTCACAATTCCGTGTGTACACCAACTAAAACGCTCAGACTCTCTGGCTAAATAAGAAGAAATGCTGTGTCCACAATGGGGTTAGGAGTGAGCAAGCGAGTTAGTGAGTAGTAATTCAGTCCAAATGTGACACATGTTGCCTTGCTCACATCTTGAAAACTTTTCCAATGTCTGGAGTTTCTCCATAGTTCTTATTCAAAATCAAATAAGAAGATTCTGAAACACTGTTAACCTTACTTGTGTTGTTTATTTTACTGACATAAATAACTTACCTAGATGGCATATCTTCACAAACTTCAAGCTATTTAAATAATATGTAATGATACTATCACATACAACAATATTAGTGTAAAGCACATTAGTCACAGAATCTCACAACTTTTCTTGTTGTGGTGGTCTCGGTGGGGGTTGGGGGCCTCAAGGGATGAACTTTCCAAAGATTTTATGTTGCAGAGCAAGAAAATATTGTCACCAAACTTGAAGGTATTCCACTCATCATATGCTCTCCCATCCAGGTGTGCTTCTTCTTCGTGTCCAGCCGTCATCTATATCATGTCCTTCCAGTGGTTAACACAGGCGAGTGCGGCTGCATTCGGTTCGGCCAGGTCTTCTGCAGTGCACTGTGGAGCAGAACTGCATCTGATAAGATGTTCCATGGATTGGAGTTCACCGCACACACACGAGTCAGCTGGTATTAGATTCCATTTCTTCAGGGATGCCTTGCAGCGCCTCTCACCGACTCGCAGGCGGTTCAGGGTTTTCCAGACATTCCAGGGTTGGTCATGGCCGGAGGCAAGGCGTTCATTTGGAAAGATCCCTCTCTCTGTCCACTGGGCTGTCTGACTGCCTAGACTGTTCCACTGTTTAAGCCATTCACTGACCCTGGCATTGGCTGGGCTGGTCTCCAGTGCGTCTGTGGTGACCAAGAAGCTGCTCCTGGAGCTAAGTCGTTTGTGGGCGACATAATGTGCATGGAGTAGGTGCCGGGTGTCATTTGCTTGCTTTGTCCGCTCAGCTCGGGTGGTAATTGCTCTCCGGATGTAGGGGGGGGCAATGCCTGAGAGAGCATAGAGACAGGGTACTGGAGTTGTTTTAGTGCACCCAGTCACTATCCTACAGGTCTCATTGAGAATAGGATCAATTATGTGTGCGTGGCGGGATCTGCTCCATACTGGACAGGCGTACTCAGCGGTGGAAAAACACAGGGCTAATGCTGTTGTTCGCAGTGTGCTTGGGTGGGCCCCCCACTTAGAGCTTGTTAATTGTTGTAGTAGGCTGTTTCTGGTGGAGACCTTGGCTCTTGTCTTCCTAATGTGTTCTCTGTAACTCAGGGCGCGGTCTAAGGTTACTCCCTGGTATACTG
The DNA here is from genome assembly GCF_030014385.1 of Trichomycterus rosablanca. Classification (NCBI taxonomy): domain Eukaryota; kingdom Metazoa; phylum Chordata; class Actinopteri; order Siluriformes; family Trichomycteridae; genus Trichomycterus; species Trichomycterus rosablanca. The sequence goes on along the minus strand of NC_086009.1, from coordinate 11,066,297 downwards.
GATACTGATTGTTTTCTAGCCTCATACCGTCCCATGTTACTTTAATCTCCCGTTTTGCTTCCCTGTTTTTGAGGTGGAAGCTGCAGATTTGGGTCTTCCCAGGATTTGGGTGCAAGTGGTTTTGTAGATAGTATGTTGACATATCTGAGAGGCCTTTTTCCAGGGTTGACTCAGCTTCTGGGAAGTCATACTGCTGTGTTGTCAGGGCTAGGTCATCTGCATAGATGAACCTGCTGCATCCTTCTGGTAGGGGCTGGTCGTTGGTGTACACATTGAAGAGGAGAGGTGCCAAGACACTGCCCTGTGGCAGCCCATTAGTCTGGTGGAACCATCTGCTTTTCTTGTTATTGAGTGTGACGTAGAACATTCGGTTGCTCAGGAGGCATCTGATTACACTGCATAGTTTAGCATCGCCTGTCATGTTGTATAGTTTTTTGATCTCTGTCAGATCGACAAAGGCGACAGCAGTTATAAACTTCTTTTGATATCCGTCTTCGATGTATTTGGTTAGGTTCAGCAATTGTCCTGTGCATGACTTTCCGGGTCTAAAGCCTGCCTGGTCGTCGATTAGCTGGGCATCTATCTGTGAGGATAGACGTGTAAGGAGCAGTCTCTCGAACAGCTTGTAGGTGATGCATAGTAGGGAGATGGGCCGGTAGCTTTTTGGGAGGTTGGGGTCTTTCCCTGGTTTTAGAAGGGCAATGATGGTAGCTTTCCTCCAGTGAGCTGGGATGTACTGGGTCTGAAGGCATATGTTAAACATATTCAAAAGCCATAGTTTGGTAACAGGGCCTAGGTGAGTTATCATCTCAGTCATTATGTCGTCAGGACCCGCAGCTTTGCCCAACTTCATGGTGCCAAGTCCTGCTTCAAACTCTTCCCTAGTAAAAGGCTTGGTTAGTATAGACATGTTCTGTTGGTTTCCTGGGATGATTGTAGAGTGATGGTATCCTTTAACCCTGCCTACTCGTTTCCCATTGGCTACCAGTTGGCTCCCGACCTGGTTCGGTGTGATACCCGGTATGGTTGGTGGTGTGATCTTATCTCCATTTAGTTTGCGGATGGTGGACCAGGCTTTTTTGCTGTTCTGAGACATATTGGTGTTTTCCATGAGGTCTTGCCAGGTTCTCTGCCTCTCTTTTCCCAGTAGTTCCATGAGTGCCTCTCCTAATTCGTGAGTGGTATCTGAAAATGGGTCCTTTTCAAACTCCGTTTCATATTGCTCCAGCAGCTGTGATTTACATTTACATTACACAATCATCAGCTGTGATGATTCCTCTGTGACGCCGGCTATGTATTCTTTCCGGCATCCACGAGGGATGTGAGCATGTGCTGTCCTCTTCACTGCCTGGACGAACTTGGCATAGTTGTCAGGTGAGGGTTCAATGTCCCCCTCTCTATAATGATCCCAATTGGCCTTCTTGAAGTTGAAACGGCGTCTAAAGGGAACTTCTGACTTAGTTATGGCAGACTTTATAGTGATTGAGATCGGACGGTGTTGAGACTTTGGGAGCGGTTTCAGCACTGCTTTCTCGCTCAGATGTGCTAGTCTCTGGCTGGTGAAACAAAGGTCTGGGTTGTAACCTCTTTTCCAGCGGCCGCTGTTAAAGGACTTTGGGAGTTTAGCGTCGTGTATTAATTCCAGCTGTATATTTTCCATCCAGCTTTCGACTAGTTCACCATCACTGTCAGTGGAGTCATAGCCCCACATTGTGTGATGAGAGTTAAAGTCTCCGATCACAACAGCAAACTTCTTTCTGCATTTGGGTGGTAGGTCGGGCCACACAAAGGGGCTGGCAGGTGGTTTATACAGAGGTAATAGAAATCTCTGGCATGCAGATGGTGATAGTCTCCACGTTCGTGTCTGAGCTGTTGGTATGAATGTCACTGACATCCAGCTGGGGCTTCACAAATACGGCTGATCCATACTTTGGATGATAAAATCCATTTTAACACAGTATCACAACTTAAAAATATCAAAATATCAAAGAAAATAAATTGAGGACAGTGACAGGTCTGAGTTCTTGTGTGTGCAGAGATCTGTACATCTGCTTTTAAATAAAGTGTCAGCTTTACAAACTTAAATTACATTTTTACCCTATAGCATTAATCAAACAATAAACTCTTTTTTGATTATTGCTTTACTGATTAATCACTGGCATCACTGGTTTTAAGTAATCCTGCAATTCCAGGGGTCTTAAAAAATTTAATTAGCACATCAAATCCAAATAACAGTCTAAAAGATGGCTAATTTATGCAAATCCTTTAAATGGCCATGTAAATTGCACTTGGCATTGTGATAAAATACCTAACAGCAATATAATATGTGACTAAAAAGCCAACTTATCATGTTCTGGTTTTTAATAAGTGGGACCATTCCATGTGTAATAATTCTCCATTCTAAATGCTGAACTATTTCTAGTCATTGCATTTATGTTTATGTTACTTGTTTACATTAATGCAATGCACAAATCTGGACAAGGATATAAGATTACCCTAAATGCTCTATACATACAGTACATCTAAGCTCAGTTCTGTCCATAATAAATAAGTTGAGAAAACATAAAACTAGTCATTTGTATGGCCAAGCCCTTAATATCCTTTAAATTTCCTTCCAAATTATTTGGCAGTTATTTTTTGAATGATTTAGAGTAAGAAAAAAATTAACAATTTCTTGAATTTTAAATAAAACCATGGTTTGAAGCTAACACTGATTGCTAGCTAAAACCATCAACAATAAAATGCTTTCCAAAACCAAGACAAAAGGAAGCAGGAAAAAAACTCCCCAATAGTAGCGAACAATACAGAAAGTTCTTGAACAATCCTGCTCCACTTTACAGCAACAATGAAGTTGATTAAAATTGATTTCAATGAGTGGCCTAGTCAGAGTGCCTAACTCTACATCTGTGGTGGACAACTCTATTCCCCCAACTAATCAAACAAAAGGTGCAACCATATTGCTATTGTCTTAAAGTGTTAAAAAGTTTTTTTTTTATTAAAAAATGTAACATTTAACAGGCAAAATAAATATTAGCTATAACAAATAAAAACAGAAACTCACGCTCTGAGACTCTGCAAGTCTTATCCATAGATGCTGTTGGGATTTTAAATTCACTGAAGCTTGAAGTTGCATTGGTTGTTGAAATGAAGCTGTTTTCAGACTCTTTGGATGGAGTCTCCTCCTGCTTGGCAACTCCTGCCTCAGGCTCTTTGGTAAGCACTAGAAAACTGTCCCCTGGGCTGGGAGGCTCAACTTTTCTTTGAACAGACTCATTAGTTTTCAGTATTAAAGCAGGGACATCATCTTTTTGAAGGGTCACTAGTGGTTCTTGGGTATGTGCCAGAGTGATCTCTGTCTTCCTGGGTGTGCCTGGCTCTTGAGTTCTGTTATGGAGTGAGACCTGAGGCTTTCTTAGGCCAAAACGGGCAGTTCTAGGGCTGGGCAAGTTGTCCAGCTGCTTTGAGGAGATATCGATAGAGATCTCTGTGCGCCTTGAGAGCTCTATGTGCCTAGCACTGCTCTTCGGGGAATGCTGAACTGAGGAGAAGGATTCCAAACTATACCTGGAGGAGTTTTCTGAGTTTCGGGAACCCAGCTCATGAAAACGGCTTGTGGCAGAGGAGCGCAAGGGATTAGCAGTTCGGCGAGAAAGAGGTGAAGGGTTTGTAAGTCCGTCCATCTCTTCCACTTCAAATGACCGTTTCAGTGCTGGAAAAGAGAAAAGAGTCAGGTTTGGTCTTCAAATGGACAAAAACACTTAACATTTACTGCTTAACAATAATAAATAATTGTTTCCAACAAAACTGATTATTATGGACGAACTTTAATAGCACATATATATTATTTGTTGTAGGCAATTATTTTACATTATTTTGTATTTAGATCTATTTTAATGTTATTTTCTTTTACATGACAAGCAGGTTTTGGAGGAAGTTTTAGTACTACTAGATTGCATGTACTTTCTAATCTTAACTTTAAAATTTAAGTTAGATTAGCCAAATCATTTACACAAAATACAGATTACAAATTGCTTACTTAGTCTTAGGTAAACTAAATTTTGTGTTGAGGCTATATTAACACACACACTTGCACATATACAACCCCAAATCAGAAAAAATTGGGACAGCATGGAAAGTGCAAATAAAATAAAAATGAAACGTTCCTTACATTTACTTTGACTTTTATTTTATTGCAGACAGGATAAACCTGAGATAATTTATGTTCAGGTCAGGACTGCAGGCAGGCTAGTCCAGTACCCGTACCTTCTTCTTCCTCCTTCTTGTCTTGAAGGCAGAATGTTGCTCTTCGATCGCAATGTACTTTTCTGCATAAATGCTGCCATCACCGATGTGTATATTACCTTTGCCATGGGCACTGACACAGCCCCATACCATGACAGACCCTGGCTTTTTGGCTTTTGCTGATAACAGTCTGGATGGTCCTTTTCATCTTTGGTCCGGAGCACATGGCATTCAAATTTTCCAAAAATGACCTGTGTGATGGTCCATCCTAGATGCCTCAGAGCCCAGAGAAGTCTATGCCGCTTTTGGACATGGTTAACATGGTTAATGCAGTGCCGTCTGAGGGATGGAAGATCACGGGCGTTCAGCTTAAGCTTGCGCCCTTGGACTTTATGCACTTAAATTCCTTGAAACGTTTAATGATGTTATGCACTGTAGAGAGAGAGATATGCAAATCCCTTCCAATCTTTCTTTGAGGTACATTGCTTGTAAACATTTCAATAATTTTCTCACACTAAATAAATAAATAAATTACAATCACCTGTTGACATCACCTGTTTTGAATCACATAATTATTTAGTTTTTTCACCTCATTATTAGCCCTAAATTGCCCTGTCCCAACTTTTTTTTGGAATGTGTTGCAGGCCTGAAATGCAGAAATGGAGGTATATTAACAAAATAAATGAAAAGTTAAGCAAACAAAACATGAAATAACTTAAATTCATACTGTGTGCAATAAAATAAAAGTCAAAGTAAATTTAAGGAACACTGCATTTTTATTTTATTTGCATTTTCCATACTGTCCCAACTTTTTCTGATTTGGGGTTATACATACATACACTAACACACACGTAGATTCTAACAGACAATTATGCTCACTCATATACAACCCCTGGCAAAAATTATGGAATCACCACTCTTGGAAGATGTTCTTTCAATTGTTTAATTTTGTAGAAAAAAAAGAAATCACAGACATGCCACAAAACTATCATTTCTCAAACTGTCAACCCTCTGGCACTAAGAAACAATAAAAAAAGAAACAAATATAATAGTTGTGGTCAGTCACAATTGCTTTTTTTTAGATCAAGTAGAGGAAAAAAATATGGAATCACTCAAATCTGAGGAAAAAATTATGGAATCATTAGAAAACACTGCACCATTATTACTTTGTTGCACCACCTCTGGCTTTTATAATGGTTTAAACTCTATGAGGCATGGAGTTAACTAATGACAAACAGTACTCTTCATCAATCTGCCTTCAACTGTCTCTTGCTGTTGCCAGATCAGCTTTGCAGGTTGGAACCTTGTCATTGACCATTTTCTTCAATTTCCACCAGAGATTTTCAAATGGATTGAGATCCGGACTATTTGCAGGCCATGCCATTGACATTATATGTTTTCTTGAAGGAAAGTTTTCACGTCCTTTGCCCTATGGCAAGATGCATTATCATCTTGAAAAATGAAGTCATCATCACCAAACATCCTTTCAACTGATGGAATAAGAAAAGCGTCCAAAATTTCAATGTGGACTTTGGCATTTATTGAAGACCATCTCCCCTGTGCCTTTACCCGACATGCAGGCCCATATCATCAACAACTGTGGAAATTAACATGTTTTCTTTAGGCAGTTATCTTCATAAATTTCATTGGACAGACACCAAACAAAAGTTCCAGCATCATCACCTTGCCCAATGCAGATTCGCGATTCATCACTGAAGATCACTTTTATCCAGTCACCCACAGTCCACGATTGCTTTTCTTTAGCCTACTTTAACCTTGTTCTTTTCTTTTTAGGTGTTAATGGTGGCTTTTGTTTGGCTTTTCTGTATGTAAATCCCATTTCTTTTAGGTGATTTCTTACAGTTCAGTCACATACATTGACTCCACTTTCCGGCCACTTGTTTCTCATTTGTTTTGTTTTGCATTTTCTGTTTTCAAGACATATTGCTTTGTTTTCTATCTTGATGCTTTGATGTCTTACTTGGTCTACCAGTATGCTTCCCTTTTACAACCTTCCCATTTTGTTTGTACTTGGTCCAGATTTTAAACACAGCTTACTAGGAACAACCAACATCTTTTGCGACATTCCACAATGATTTATCTTCTTGAAGGAGTTTTATAATCCTCTCATTTGTTTCAACTGACATATCTTGTGTTGGAACCATGATTCATGACAATCTGCTTTGTGCAACAGCTCTCCGAGGTGTGAGCACTCTTTTTAAACTGAAGAATAATTAGCAAATCTAATCTGCTGCAGATGTTTTGTTTTTAAACTGCAAATTACAGAGTGATTCCATAATTTTTTCCTCAGATTTGAGTGATTCCATATTTTTTTCCTCTACTTGATCTAAAAAAAGCAATTGTGACTGACCACAACTATTATATTTGTTTCTTTTTTTTATTGTTTCTTAATGCCAGAAGGTTGACATTTTGAAAAATGATAGTTTTGTGGCATGTCTGTGATTTATTTTTTTTCTACAAAATTAAACAATTGACAGAACATCTTCCAAGAGTGGTGATTCCATAATTTTTGCCAGGGGTTGTACACACTCATACACACATTCAAATATACAAACACGTACGTACACATACTTCAACTGTAAAACTTACTCACACACATAGTACATATACACTTAGATACTCAAATGCCCACGTACATATACACACACACACTGTGACACATAATTACTCATATATATAAATATACACACTTATACGAACATACACACACACTCAAATTTACATGCACATACAAACACACAAACACACACACATAAATAAACTCTAACACACTTGCACATACATACACTAACACACACAAAAAACTCACTTACACCCACAAACACACTTGCACATGCACACACATACACACATGGCCACACACACACAACCAACACATCTTGTTCCCTCTGACAACTTCCATACAGACAACTACTTAGTGACTATATTAATTGCATCATCGAACAATATTGCAATTTGCACAGTATTGTTTTTTTTGCACCTTACTCTTTTTATATCTCGGCTTCTATAAACAAAACCCTACGCTGCTAACTGTACATCAGAATATGTTTTCTTACCTCACTTATCATTTACTCAGTACCATGTACTGGCCAACACTACACATATAGTATACTACAGTATATAGTATATTGTATTGTTTGCACTTGTGTTCTGTGTTGCACCCTGGTAATGGAGGAATGTTATTTCATTTTAATATGTACTTGTATATAGCTGAAATGGCAATAAAGCCTCTCTTGAACTCTTGAATTTAAACAAAAGTACAAAGAAAACAAATTATATTTAGTTAATATAAACAAATTTGGAATTTAATGCCTTCAACACACTCAAAAAGTTAAGATGTTTGCCACTGTGTTACATCACTTATCTTACTGCTGCTGGAAAATTCTCTTGTCTCAGCACAGCTAGCCAACAACAAAGAACTACTTGCCACTTAAGATGCAAAGTATTAAAGAAGACAATTCAAAAATGTTGTTGTACACTGTGCAATGGCAATAAAGGCATTCTATTCTTTTTTCCACATAAAATTAATTGCTGCAACCAGGGGCAATGCAAAAGTCACCCACCTTGGATCAATTTTTTGTTTTGCTTTTCTTATTAAGATATTAATTAAAGTATGTAAATTAATGTACTGTAGATTCCAACACAAGCCGCCTCATGATGGTACAAGCTAGAACAACATAACACTACGCTTGTTTGAAAAAATGCATTTTAAATAGCTTTTTTTTTTTATCTAGTTTCATTGTCTCAAACACACTCCAAATTAGACACAGGACACACAGGACAAATTAGAGGTGAAAAGTTAACAGAACATTTAAGTTACCACAATAATAAATTGGTAACAGGTGTGGGAATCATGATTAGGTATAAAAGGAGGATCCACTAAAGGATCAGTCTTTACAAGCAATGATGGGTCATGGCTCACAGTTTTGTGCAAAGCTTTGCGAGAGAATTGTCAATCAGTTTAAAAATAACATTTCTCAATGCAAAACTGCAAATAAGTTAGTCTTACTCCTTTTACTCTTCATAATTTTGTGAAAAGATTTAGGGAATTTGAAGAGATCTCACTGTTGGGCAAAGCCGGAAACCAAATATAGCACACAAGCATAAAAGCACTTCAGAAAATCATTGTTAATTAACACAGTCTGCATCAATAAATGCAGCGTGAAAAAGCCATGCGTGCCATGCAAAATACTACGCAGCAACACCCCAGAGTTTTTTTGGGCCCGAGCAAATCCCAGATTTGCTGGGAACAGTTGAAATACGTGCTCAGATGGGTCCATGTTTAAGCTTGTTTCTAGGAAAAATTTACATTAAATTCTCAGTGTTCTCGCATTTGTTGATAACCTGAAGATTGTTTGCCCATCTTTGTCTTTCGTTAATACTGCTTTTGTACCAAATCATGACTGCAATCACCTGTTGACATAACTTGTTTAAAATCATATAATTATTTAGGTTTGCCAATGTCTCAATTTTTTAGAATGTGCTGCAGGCCTGAAAAAACATAAAATATCTGGGTTTATACTGTCTGCAATGAAATAAAAATAAATGTAAGAAACACTTTTTATATACTGTGCCAGCTTTTTCTGACTGGGGTTGTATTAAAATATTTCATAAGATTATGTTCATTTATACACTCAATACATGGTTGGGGGTTCTGTGTTTCTAATCTTTGGACAATACCCCACAAATCCTCTGTGGCGTAGAGGTCCAGAATGTTGGCTTGCCAATCAAGCAAAGTAATATCATGATCAGCAAACCATTTGGTAGTAGTTTTGGTACTATGGGCAGGTCTTGCTGGAGAAGGAAGTGGCATCTCCATAAAGCTTTTCAGCAGATGGAAGCATGAAGTGCTCTACAATCTCATGGTAAACGGTTGCGTTTTTAAACTTGATAAAACACAGTGTTCCAACACCAGCAGATAACATGGCACCCCAAACCATTACAGACTGTGGCAACTTCACACTGGACTTCAAACACATTGAATTCGGTGCCTTTCCACTCTTTCTCCAGACTCTAGGAACTTGATTTTCAAATGAAATGCATTTACTTTCATCGGAAAAGAGGAATTTGGACAACTGAGCAACTGAGTAAAGAGAGAGAGAGAGTAAGATATTCCCTAAATCATTTCACAATATTATATACAGTAAATGGTGAAAGACCTCAATTATTTGCAATCTTGCATCTGTCTTTGGTCCAGAGCTTCCATTCCAAAAGTTCTGAAATACTGATTCATCTTACCACAACACAGGTTTCCACTGTGTGGTGATCCATCTCAGATGCCTCCAAGAGAATATTTGTTAATGTAACTCCATACTATAGCACTTGAATAAGGTTTGCCAAAATAAACCTTTGGCCATGTGGCTTACACATAAATCAACAAAGGTTCTTGTTTTTATTGCAATGTTTTTGTAAATGGGTGTAAATATAATAAAATATAATGGAGCTGACTTTTCTTGTGCTTTTGGACCATTAGAAATGTACATCTTAAAATTCAGGCATAAAAACCTTTACCGTTTACTGTGAATTCAATTTAATTCAGTTCAACTTTACTGTCATTATACCAATACAGGGTCTGTCAGGATACCTCTCCAGGGCAGCAATGAAAAAAAAAAGAAACAGACATAAAAGACAAAGGCCAACAGACAAAAACATAAAGACAAAAAGTGCATAGACAGTAAATAAAGAATATGTGCAAGGTCAGAGGTGGTAGTAAAGTATAAACTGTATTAGAAATAAATATGTAGGCCGCTCAGGTGGCGCAGCGGTAAAAACACACGCTGGAAGCAGAGCTGGGAGCTTGAATACGTCGTATCGAATCTCAGCTCTGCCTGCCGTCTAGGCTGAGCAGCCACATGAACAACGATTGGCCTGTTGTTCCGATATGGGTGGGCTAAAGCCGGATAGGGTCTCTCTCTCATAACTGGTGCAGTTACGACCTCTGCTGGCTGATTGATGGTGCCTGCACAGAGATGAGAAAAGAGTGCTCTCGGGGTGTGTCTCTCCGTACACAGTGCTGAGCTGCACTGCACTCGTCAAAGTGTTGGTGATAAGATGCATACAGCATGCTGCCCATGTGTTGGAGGCAGTGGCGGCTCCTGCCAAATCTCTCAGGGGGGAATAATTGTTGTGATGATGGCCAAGGTGACCCGTTCAATGGGTAAATTAAAGCTTAAATAATTAACATCTTAAATCATCTGTCAGTTTGCCCTCACAAATAACTTTGAACATGAAGAGACAAGCTTTACCATTAATCATAAAATTAAGTAAAGCCTTCACACTAACAATTTAATTCAGGCTTCATCAGATAGCATTTTATTTTAGGTGCAGCAGATCCAGAATAAAGATTGGCATCGTGACTGATGTGCAATGAACAAAGAAGTACAATTAAACAATTGGGGAGATACAATAAGTGCAATCACAATTCACAATTTAAAAATGATATTACTTACTTGTAATTTACTTGTAACTTATATGATTTCCCCCCCCCCTTTGTAGATACTTGCTTGATGTTTAAATTTGGTCTGGGTGGCCCTAATTCTTAAGTTGCTAATTTATCCTGATTACTACGACGACTGAATGGCATTTCCCTTAATGACACGATGGAGTTGCTCCAAACTGAGGTAATGGTAGTCATGGTGACGAGATCGCTACACCAGGTTACGTGTGATGCAAGCACGTAAGTGCAAGCCCTCCCAGAACCCATTCAGATTGTATTGAAGTGCCTGCAGTTTGAAAAAAAAAACATTGATATGAGAGTCTATGAGAGCAATCTGGGGGTCAGACTGAAATCGCCCCAAAAGGGACGGTACTGTACGGAACACAACTCGACGCTGATTGGACTATGATATTCAGAGGCATAACAGACTGTCCAGAACAGTCACAGCTGTGATAGAAAAATTTCTTCCGTTTCGCTCTTTGGTGGTGTGTCGCCCCTGGTCGGAGGTGGTCTGGGTTAGCTTCGTTCTTCTCAATCAGAGCAGGGATCGGCATTGGTGGAGAGGAAGCATGACGCAATTGGACAATTGAACGCGCTAAAAGGGAGAAAAAAGGGGAGGAAATGCATAAATAAAATGTAAAAAAATAAATAAATATGTAGTCTGAGCGATTGCAGCTTAGGTGAAGATAAACCAGGTCAAGTGTGCAAATGTATTTAGTATTGTAAGTGTAAAAACAGCGTCACAGTTCTGCCCACAAAGTGTACAGTGCAGGTAGATGAGCATTAAAAGCTTAAAGTTCAATTATAGGGAGTAAACAGTAACAGTTCCAGTTAAGAGTGCAATTTCCAGTTAAGAGTATAGAAAATCTTGCTGCAGGTATTTTGAAGTCACTCAAGAATTTTTGACTACCTGCCTCTACAGAAATCTGGTGGTGATAGCTTTTTGCCACATCCAGGTAGTGTAGCCAGTGTTCCTTTAACTCTGAATTTGCCAGATTCAACTGTATCTCTATGAACATTCAGTGCCTTTGCTATCTTTTTTAAGCATCAAACATCCCACCTGATGCAACTAATGAAGCCCTTGGTGTGTGTGTTTGTGTGCTTGTGTGTGTGTAAAGTGGTAAATAACTTTTTATGTGGGCAAAAAGAAACAGAGGTTCTCATTGGATTAGGTTTGGGAAACATGATGGCCAATCAAAGACATCAATGCTCATCCAGGGCCGCTCAGGTGGAGCAGCGGTAAAAAGTATGCTAGCACACCAGAGTTGGGGTTTCGAATACATCATATCGAATCTCAGCTGTGCCTTTCCGACTGGGCTGGGCGGCTGCTTGAACAACGATTGGCTGTTGTTCATAGGGGTAAAAAGTCGGACCATAGGTCCTCATAACTGGTGCAACTGTGGCCCCTGCTGGCTGACTGATGGCGCCTGCACAGGGCTGAGGAATAACGCTGATGGGGGTGTGGCCCTCCGTACACAGTGCCCGTCAGTGTATGAACTCGACTCGTGCAGGTGAAAAATGCAGTCTGTACTGATTACGATTAATATAAGCCAATGTGTCCTGAACATGTTTAGTGATATCTACAAGATGACAGACAATTTTACATGTTTATCCAAAAAGTGTGTGCATGTATCTCAGCAGAGCGGAGCATGTTCCTTTCAGAAAGTATTTTAGGTACAAAAGGGCTGCTGAGAGAGGACTTACACAGACAAAAGGGGGATGAAAGCAAATAAATGTAAGAGAACACAGAAGCAACAGATAAGGAAATTATTGACTTCATGTACCCCATATCCTAGTTAATAAAAATGACAGTGGTTACTACAGAATTAATTTTTTAACCATAATTTAGCTTATAATGTATCATGTATCTATGATAAGTACTTTCCATGTAATGCTTGCTTAGAGAGCTAACAAACACTGTGTGTAATAAACAAACATAAACTCATTTTGCCCTATACACATAAACTGCCTACATAACCAGAATGTAGTGTCAGGCCAGAGAATCAGGCACATGAGCAATCTGCAAGATAAATACATAATTTCGACACAGAAAACCTGATTGTTTTCAAAACCTTTTATCTTTACCACTGCAATCATCTACAGAACAACATTTTAAGATTAAGATTTAAGAATTAAATTCAAATATATAGTTAAATAGTTTAGTCAGCTATTTTCTGATAAATATGTGTACTGTGCAAAAAAAAGGAAAACTAACCATCAAAGTCTGAAATGATCCCTTCCAGATGGGCATTAACAGTAGAATCAGACATTTTGTGAATATAAATGCCTGGCACTCTTTTCTGAGCAAGGCGATCCTTCACAGATGCACTTAAGTCTTTAGCTTCCAAACAAATTCCAAATTAGGAGTCAACAACGAGTAGAGGATAAAGATAGCCACTGTCCACAGATCCAAGCTCCTTACTTTTTTAAAAGACTAACTTCTCTTCCTCAACTTCCTGCAGCACTTCAAACGCAACAGACCTCAGAATGAACAAGCGATGACAACCCCCACCCCCACTCTTTTTTGTTTTCTCCCTCCCTCTTTTCCTCCTTTTCCAACTGTGTATATCAGTATACTGTAGTACATGGTGTATATACACAAATCAGCCATAACATTAAAACCACCTCCTTGTTTCTACACTCACTAACCATTTTATCAGCTCCACTTATCATATAGAAGCACTTTGTAGTTCTACAATTACTGACTATAGTCCATCTGTTTCTCTGCATGCTTTGTTAGCCCCCTTTCATGCTGTTCATCAATGGTCAAGACCCCCACAGGACCACCACAGAGCAGGTATTCTCAGCACTGCAGTGACAATGACATGTATATATATGTGTGTGTGTGTGTGTGTGTGTGTGCCTGTTAAAAGAATACATTCCAAAGGCATTACAGGGACATCTTCTTTGGGTGGGCATTTGAATTATTTGGGTGGTCAAAAATTTTTCTTTTCCTAAAGTGTCTTTAAACAAGGGCATAAAACGTATCATGTGATCCTTTTGTTAAATTATACCTTCCCAGAAAGCTAATTCCAGTGACTAGCGAAAAATCTGCTATTCGCTTGTTAAGTGTGACGTCACGCGTCATTTCCGGGGCCAAACGAACCTAATCGCAAACGCAAACAACTATGGCTAAACCTGTGAACCTTTTTATATATATATTGTAAGATCCATATTGCACTAATTGTAATGATCTATGTTTATTGTCATAAATATTTTCTGTTTGGTTAAAGAATACTTATTTGAGGTGGAGACTTGGTATTTCAGCTATTGATGATTTTTCCTGGTAATCAGTGTATGCTGTTATTCATTAGTCCTCTTCGGTGGAGCCTGCGGGGGGCAGAATTGTACTGACTCTATATACCGACAATATTTATCAAATATACGGAAAGAAAGAGGACGTGGAGCAACAGATTTATGATCGTAGTTTTGTTTGTTATACGCCAATTGCGAACATAGTGAGTTTTTATAAGAAACTTGGATTAACGGACAAGTCAATGTAAGAAGAAAGTTCAAATAAATTCTGTTTGTGGAAAACTTAAGGAACTCCTGTTGCTGTCGTTGGAAATTGGATTTACAAACATTACCCGAGTCATAAATGTCTAGTCCTTCTCAATAGCGGTCTGGAGGAGAAAAGGTCTTATTATATACATATATTATATATACAGTGTATCACAAAAGTGAGTATACCCCTCACATTTCTGCAAATATTTCATTATATCTTTTCATGGGACAACACTATAGACATGAAACTTGGATATAACTTAGAGTAGTCAGTGTACAGCTTGTATAGCAGTGTAGATTTACTGTCTTCTCAAAATAACTCAACACACAGCCATTAATGTCTAAATGGCTGGCAACATAAGTGAGTACACCCCACAGTGAACATGTCCAAATTGTGCCCAAATGTGTCGTTGTCCCTCCCTGGTGTCATGTGTCAAGGTCCCAGGTGTAAATGGGGAGCAGGGCTGTTAAATTTGGTGTTTTGGGTACAATTCTCTCATACTGGCCACTGGATATTCAACATGGCACCTCATGGCAAAGAACTCTCTGAGGATGTGAGAAATAGAATTGTTGCTCTCCACAAAGATGGCCTGGGCTATAAGAAGATTGCTAACACCCTGAAACTGAGCTACAGCATGGTGGCCAAGGTCATACAGCGGTTTTCCAGGACAGGTTCCACTCGGAACAGGCTTCGCCAGGGTCGACCAAAGAAGTTGAGTCCACGTGTTCGGCGTCATATTCAGAGGTTGGCTTTAAAAAATAGACACATGAGTGCTGCCAGCATTGCTGCAGAGGTTGAAGACGTGGGAGGTCAGCCTGTCAGTGCTCAGACCATACGCCGCACACTGCATCAACTCGGTCTGCATGGTCGTCATCCCAGAAGGAAGCTGACGCACAAGAAAGCCCGCAAACAGTTTGCTGAAGACAAGCAGTCCAAGAACATGGATTACTGGAATTCCCTGTGGTCTGACGAGGCCAAGATAAACTTGTTTGGCTCAGATGGTGTCCAGCATGTGTGGCGGCGCCCTGGTGAGAAGTACCAAGACAACTGTATCTTGCCTACAGTCAAGCATGGTGGTGGTAGCATCATGGTCTTGGGCTGCATGAGTGTTGCTGGCACTGGGGAGCTGCAGTTCATTGAGGGAAACATGAATTCCAACATGTACTGTGACATTCTGAAACAGAGCATGATCCCCTCCCTTCGAAAACTGGGCCTCATGGCAGTTTTCCAACAGGATAACGACCCCAAACACAACCTCCAAGATGACAACTGCCTTGCTGAGGAAGCTGAAGGTAAAGGTGATGGACTAAACCCAATTGAGCACCTGTGGCGCATCCTCAAGTGGAAGGTGGAGGAGTTCAAGGTGTCTAACATCCACCAGCTCCGTGATGTCATCATGGAGGAGTGGAAGAGGATTCCAGTAGCAACCAGTAGCAGCTCTGGTGAATTCCATGCCCAGGAGGGTTAAGGCAGTGCTGGATAATAATGGTGGTCACAAAATATTGACACTTTGGGCACAATTTGGACATGTTCACTGTGGGGTGTACTCACTTATGTTGCCAGCCATTTAGACATTAATGGCTGTGTGTTGAGTTATTTTCAGAAGACAGTAAATCTACACTGCTATACAAGCTGTACACTGACTACTCTAAGTTATATCCAAGTTTTATTTCTATAGTGTTGTCCCATGAAAAGATATAATAAAATATTTGCAGAAATGTGAGGGGTGTACTCACTTTTGTGATACACTGTATATTAGAAACATACATTAAGATACAAATAAGACAAGATGTGCAGTACACTAGTGCACTTCAGGTAATCAGAATATCATGAAAAGTTCATGTCATTATTTCATTTCATGTCACCTCATCAAGAGGTAAGCGGTCATATTTTTAATTCATTACATGAAAACTGACATTTCTAACTCTCTGGTTTTACTTTTAATCAGTATAGCTTATATAGTAAAAATCCAGAATCTCACATTATTATATGAAAAAAAAAAAAAAAGCTTGAAACACGTGTAATGAATATACAATGACAGTTCACCTTTTTACATTGAATTATGAACAAAAATATTACTTCATGATATCTAATCGCAAGGAAAGCGGTTAAAAGACAGTTGGGTCATTTTTTTTCCGACTCGGACCTGTTGAAGCAGTACGGGACACAGCACTGTGGCATATTGAAAATACGAGGGACTCGGCCAACTTGGACCCGGATGTGACGTACCATAAGGTCGACACGTCACCACTTAACAAGCGGATAGGTAGCCTGAAGCTGGATAGCTAGCTGGCTAATCACTTAAACAGTGGCCACCAAGTAAGTGGGTAACTTGAAAGAAACACACAGCTTGCAAAACGTGCAACCTCAAATGTGAAACTAAAAAAGACTATTAACTTAAAATAACCAAAGATAAGAATGAACAAGAATTTAAGTTATAAACTGTTTTACTTAGATTGCTGAGAGCAGCTAGCTCCAAATAAGTTTAGCTGTTCACTTAACCAAGTTGCTACCATGTGTGAGGAAGTCTTGTGGTTTTCTAAATCACGAAAAATGTCAAGGATTCGGCTTTTGTAGACTGCGTGCACTATTCTTTGCGTGTTTTTGCACTGAAGGCACCCTTCTCTTAAGGTCCCACCTAATTCACAGATGAAATACAAAAAAAAAATGTGTTTTTGTCTTGGTCGGGATCCTCGGGAGACACAATGCATGACCTGCAAAGCTGACCCATACATGTCAGTGTCAAATAAAGGTGTCAGTTTAGCAAAACACAAAACTGCAGCTAAAGGAAAGAGTTTGTCAGGTAAAGACCGGGTAACACAGAAGATGATGTTACTGCTGCAGTGGGAGTTTTTCCATTTTACACCACGAAGCATCATAACATTTACAGATCAATGGACTGCACATCTGCCTTGTTAAAAAGTCTTTCCCTGATCCCAAAACAGCGTGAACATTTTCAAGTGTACACTAAGGTAGAGGTTATTGTCAACACCACATTCTTTCGAAATAGCTCTTCTAAATAACTATTTTATTTTTTGTTATTATTGTTTAGAGCTAAAAGCTAAATTAAAAGTAATAAGATTATCTAACCATAAATGCATTTGTTAGTTGTCTTGTTAAAAAGTAGCTGTTCATTTATTAAAGTTCAATAACATAGTTGCATGGTTACTGATGCATTTATCAAATATTTGAACCCTTACACATTGCCATGGTGCCACCAATTACATGAAATTACTTTTTTCTGAAAGTAGCAGGCCATCTTTCTGTGCAATCCCACCAATGATTGTTTCTGTGTCTAAGGGCATTAAAATGTCTTTCTCTGTGTCCATGAGCATTAAAGCATCCAAATAATACTATGACAACTTGCTCCTGAATCTGTTCCTGTTCCATTCACATCCTGAATGAAACTCTGTGTTTTCCTTACTATTCTTACAAATTTTTTACTATCTCAGTGGCCTGAGAAGCTGAGATTAATGGCACTGTCTCAAATGACTTCCTCTGCCCTATGTAGTGAACTATGTTGGACATAAAACAGTAAAACTTCCAACCAAATACCATTTAATAACTCCGTATTTAACATCTATTGATTGTTTATTAAAATGATTCAGCTCCTTATTTGTACTTTTTTGATGCATTCTTCATTTTGAACTAATTACTAAACTTTTTTCCTGTTTTATTTTACCGCTCTTGGTTGTTTATGGTTTATCCTGGGAAGGCAGTATTTCCATGATTGGCTCATGACCATGCATTGAGAATACTGCAGGCCAATGCACACTATCAGTATTAGAATACTTAAATCTGGTTCTGTGTAACTGTCCTGGTATTCCTGGTCAGTCTATCCCTGCCTATAATGGCGATAGAAACTGAGTTTTATTGGATGGGCATATGATTCATGGTGGGCAATGCCCATCCCAGCCCATCGGGGACATGCCCCTGATACATACTGTAAGTGTTTATCAAAACGATTCTAGCTTTTGAACTTTGCATTGGTAACACTTGTGATGATATTTTCGCCTATTTGCCTGAAGTACGTGATGTCTGTTAATTTAAAAAACAAATAGGAATGAAGATAAATACCCCACTATAAATATCCTCTACTCTCACATATTCTAGTTTGATTAAATCTAGACACATTTAACAGGAAAAATAAAATATTTTAATGTTTACATTAGATCAGTTTACATGTACTAGTTTATATGCACATGCACATAGTATAATAGTGTATTATTTCGTGTAGATAAGGACATATCTGAATTATGCTTATATGTGCAACTACAAGGCACAACTGCTGGGGACCTGAATTCTACGTATTCTTGTTTCCAGTTACTTTCTGTTTGCATGTTAGTTTAGCATGTGCATGTTTACACATCAGACCACTGCTGCACTACACATGAACCTATAGCTGCTCTTACCCTCCTGTTACATTTATCCCGTCCTGCACAAACCCCCATTCACACAAACTATAGAACCTCTGTAAACTAGAGCTTTTGTTGCTGAACTCTTGAATCTTGCGTCTCTGTTCAATAATTGTTCTCTGAGTGCTCGTAGGAAAATTAACTGGACACAGATATCTGAATTAGAATGAACAACTTTCACCAACTAGAAAACAACTAGGGTGAAACTTAACTTCTAAAGTCATGGTGGAGTTCTCACTTTCTAAAGCATGCCACTGGTTAAACTAAATAGTCATTAGCTGTCAATTAATGTGTGATGTCCTGTGATGGCAGAAATAAACCACGGACAGTCCTAGTTTATGAATTAATTTCTTATTCACTGCAACTATGATCAGAAAAAGCAGAAATTTTTGAAAAATTAATAATTGCAACTGTATCTGTATTCTAAGGAAAAACCTTTTAATTCAGAAAACAGTTCTAAAACAGATCCTTAATTCTTCTACACAAGTCTGTAGGGGTCCTAACAAGCTCCTTCAGCACCAGACTTATTCACCACCTGTGTAAGAAGGAGCACTACGGCAGGTCCTTCATTCCTGCAGCCATCAGGGCTTACAATAATAATATGTAATATATCATACTCTCATTCTACTCTTTCATGTCTACAGTGCAATACAAAAAAGTGCAATATAATATTTTTAATGTACTGTATATATTATATTTTCACAATAATATATATACATCACTTGTTTTAAAGTGAATTTTGTTAGTGTATTTTTTCTGTTTCTCTGATTTTTTTCTCTATTTTAACTGCTGTAACAAGTTAATTTTCAATAAAGTTTTATCTCTTCTGTATACATCTAATATTTAAGTCATTTAATATTTAAGTCATCTAATATTTAAGTCATTGCTGAATAGTCTAATTATTCACACAGATGTCCATCAAACAAAACCTGAAACAAAAACATTTTCCCAATAAAATCCTGACTGCAGCAGCACCGGGAAAATTATTAGGTTCTAGACATAGTAAAAGAGTCGATTAGCCAAAACCAGAAAAAAGGAAGTAATGGAAGGTCCATGCAATTTTTTGTGATGAATACAAATTGTGACTTAAAACTCACACTTTGTTTAAAAAAGAAAAAAGAAAAAAAAAAAAGAATACTACAAATTAGATGTACAGTACACAGGAGATACATACACAAACAATAAATACAACATTGCCATCTTGTGCTAATCCAACGTGATGCAAATTTGGGCAAAAGCCTAACACTTAAATACTTGGTTACAAATGCAATGACAATTTTGAAATTATAAAAAAAAATAAAGCAAATAATAAAATAATAATAATAATAAAAAATAAGGCAACACTTCAGAGGACTAAAACACATTATGTTAATTTCAGGACTTTAATTTTCAGGAGTGTGTAGGTTTTGCACAGTAGATCTAGAACTGTAAACGCACCTTCCCTGCCTGGACCTTTATACAGATCAATGGGATTTTTGTGTCCTTTTTTTTAATTTAAAGTAACCTATTACTGCAGTATACTCCTCAGTTAATCCAAATCTCTCCAACTAGCTAGAGTCTTTGATTTTTCTTCTGGCCTATCTCTTACTCTGTCTATGTAACTGTAAACCAAAAAGTGTTTGTGAGCTGCAGAATGTCCTCATCATCAGAAATCTTACCCAACATATTTTGAAGAGGATAAAAAAGTTGGAAAATATAGTTAGTCTGGTGTTTAAATTGGCAGTCGTGGGATGTAGGCACCAGGAACAGAAAAGTCACTTCAACAGAGTGCTGTGGTTTAATGGTGCTCTTTGAAGTTCTCTTAAGTCATTACACCCATAAAAGAATGAATATAGATGCCACTTTTGGGCTGTCTTAAAGTTCTTTAGTACACTTCTTATGGAATATTAATACAGCCATTTTTGCTTCCCTGTGAAAAACTGGAACATATCATGTAGCCACAAGAACATGTATGATATGCAGATTTTGGTTTATCTTTCTTATTACAGTACAGCTGAAATCATAAATCAGAATGAAAGAGAACAGAGTACAGCCTAAGTTAAGCAAAGAAGCAGTAATGGGATCCAGAAGCGCACTGTAACAGAACAGTAAAAATCCCCAAAAACAAACATCGTGTGGTGAGGTAGTTGGTCTTACATGAAGTTTTTTCTTTCTCCATAGCCAGAAACATTCCTCCTCAGCTTTCCTCCTTTTGCCAACAACCTTCTCTCTCTCTCTCTCTCTCTTTGTCTGAGTGGGCGGAGCGTGTGAGTGAGAACGCGTGCAGACCGTTTGGTCTGTGTGTACCTTTTTCTCTTTAATTTTCATCTTTTTTTAATTTTATTTTGGCTGTTTAGTTTAATTATCAGTTTGTGACAGTTTATTTCAGTTTTTTAGTGTGTTTAGGGGGGTTTAGGGGTAATTATTTGGGGGGATTTAGGGGTTTTGAGGTTGGCGTCTCCCTTGCTGGGTGCCATGGCGGCCCAGGAGAAGGTGGGGTTGGAACAGTTGAGCCGCCGACACGCAGTGAAAGTGTCGGTAGATGCGAGCGTATCAGTGGAGGAGAGCAGCCTGGCTGTAGGAGAAATTGTGGGGCATGAAAACATCCTCTCAGCCGCGAGAATGAATAAGGCTGTAGTCTTGTTTATTAATGATCTTAACAAAGTCACTGAAGTTGTTAACCAGGGGGTTGTTATTAACGGTGGCTTTTATAATGTTCTTCCACTCGTCACCCCTGCTAAACGAGTCACCCTGTCCAACGTGCCTCCTTTTATTAAAGACGAGGTTTTAGCACGTGAACTGTCCCGGTATGGGCAGATTATGTCTCCCATCAAAAAAGTTCCTCTCAGCAGTAAATCTCCGCTTTTAAAGCACGTTGTGTCTTTTAGACGTAACGTGTTCATGATTTTGAAAAACAACGCTGAAGACATTGATGTTGTCTTCACGTTCCGTATCGATGGCTTTGATTACACCGTTTTCGCCACTACGGAACATATGAAGTGTCTTGGGTGTAAACAAGTGGGTCACCTCGTCCGTGCATGCCCTGAAAAGGCAACCGCTACCCCTTCGCACGCCAAGACTGGCACCACGGGCAGCGCCGAGGGCAACAGCACAGCGAGCGCCGAGGCCAGCGGTGCGGGGAACGCCAAGGCTGGAGAGGAACACGCTGAGGCAAACGCGCAGGAGACCGTGGCTGATGGTGCAATGAGAACCGCAGAAAGTGAACGTGAGGATAGAGGTAAGGAGAGCGGTGGGGCTGGGAAGACTGATGCTGATACTGTACAGATGAGTGTTGATGAAACAGCAACAGAATCAAACACTGTACACAGTACTGAACAGAGTGTGGTGATGGTTGGTGACAGTGGGAAAGGCACTGCTGAGGCAGCTGAGCTGAAAGGAGAGCAGGCTGTACTCAGCCATGCGGTTAACCCCGTGTTTAAAGTCCCGGTCACTAAAAGAAAAAAAACCCGTCACATTCAGTATCAGACGCGTCGCAAATACTGAAACTAAACCCAAGGATGACGCAGCTGCTGATGCTGAGAATGATTCCTCAGACTCCAACACCTCGTGTTCACAGCCCTGCGTTTCCCGCAACATTTACACCATGAAAATGATCAGGAGTTTTTTAGAAAACACAAAAAATGTCAAAGGGGTGCAAGTGGAAGAACATTTTCCTGATCTTAAAAGTTTTATCCAATCTGTCCAGTTTTTAAGGAACAACTCGCGAGAAGAGGGTTTTACTGATCAGGAAATTTTTAGACTAAAAAAGATACTGGCCAAACTCCATCACCAGACTACTGATGACAGCAGTGAGATGGCCTGAACACTTCTGCAGACTTCTGTTCAGTTTACTAGTTGTATTGTTCTTATTCCTTATTTTTAATATGAGTACTTTCAACCTGGCCACTTTAAATATTAATGGAGCCAGAGATTCTTATAAGAGAGCTCAGCTGTTGGAACTGTTAAAACTCAAACATATTGATGTGGCTTTTATCCAAGAAACACACAGTGACAAACAGAACTATACAGACTGGTTAAAGGAGTTTGGAGGTCAGGTTTTCTTCTCCCATGGAAGTTTAGTCAGTGCTGGTGTAGCTGTACTCCTCTCTAAGAATTGGACTCCTCAGTCCGTTGAGGTAGAAGAGGTGGTAGGAGGGAGACTTTTGAAAGTCCGTGCCATTTTCAAGCACTGTGCTTTTATTTTTTTATGTGTGTATGCACCTGTTCGGGGGGTAGAGAGGATGCTGTTTTTAAATACTCTCTGTGAAACGCTAGACAAGTGCAGTGCAGATGATTATTTGTTTTTAGCAGGTGATTTTAACTGTACTGAGTTTAACACAGACAGGAACCATCCTGAGCCACATCCTGCATCACGCAGAAGGCTAGTACAGCTTCTGCACAAACATGAACTTTGTGATGTCTGGAAACTTTTAAATAATGGACAGACTCAGTACACATGGACACATGCTAGAGACAGCTTATTATCATTAGCACATCTTGACCGTTTTTATTGTTTTAAACATCATCTTAACGTTTTAAGGAAATGTCAAATCTCACCAGTTGCTTTTTCTGATCACAGTCTGGTTCAATGTACAGTCGGTTTTAATAATATTAAACCAACCAGTGCCTACTGGCATTTTAACACCACCCTATTAGATGATGTACATTTTAGTGAACATTTTAAATTCTTCTGGGCTGAGTTTAGAGCGACCAAGGCATCTTTTAATACCCTCCAAGACTGGTGGGATTTTGGCAAGGTCCAAATCAAACAATTTTGTCAACAGTATACTTACAGCGTTACAAAAGACATAACCCGATCTATGAGAAGTCTTGAGATTGAAATAGTGGAACTCCAGAGTTTAGCAGAGTCCACAAGAAATCGAGACCATATTAAGGTTCTCAAAACAAAAAAAAATTGCACTAGCAGACCTGATTGGTGTTAAAGCACAGGGGGCTCTGGTTAGGTCACGTTTCCAGTCTGTAGCGCAGATGGATGCTCCATCCAGATTTTTTTTTGGCCTGGAACGTAAGAATGGTCAGAGCCAGTGCATGCACGCCCTGCGGTCTGAATCAGGCCAGCTACTGTTAGACCCTGCAGGGATTCGCCAGCGTGCAGTTCAGTTTTACATCGAACTGTACAGCAGTGAGTACCGTAAGCAACCTGAACTGGAAGAGGTTTTCCTTGAAGGTCTACCACAACTTGCAGACACCTATGCCCTAGGACTTGAGAGACCACTGACTTTGGGAGAGCTCAGTGAAGCTCTGAGAAGCATGGAGCCTGGTAAAGCGCCAGGCCTGGATGGACTTCCAGTAGAATTCTACAAATCATTCTGGCCAGTGATTGGTGGAGACTTGCTGGAAACCCTCAATGACAGCTTATCTAAAGGAAGGCTACCTTTTAGTTGTAGGAGGGCGGTATTGACCCTGCTCCCCAAAAAGGGAGACCTGCAAGACATTAAAAACTGGCGTCCGGTCTCACTGCTCTGCTGTGATTACAAACTGCTTTCAAAGATCTTGGCAACCAGACTGAGGGAAGTCATGGATCAGATTGTCCATCCTGACCAGACCTACTGCATTCCAAACAGGTCCATTTTTGACAATATATCTTTAATTCGTGATATTTTGGACGTCTCAAAACTATTGGGTTTGGATACTGGTCTGATTTCACTAGATCAGGAAAAGGCATTTGACAGGGTTGAACACGAGTATCTTTGGAAGGTTCTAGCAGCCTTTGGTTTCCCCCCTGGTCTTATAGCCATGATCAAGGTTTTGTACTGTGACGCTGAAAGTATACTGAAGGTTAACGGTGGTTTAAGTGCTCCTTTTAAAGCCCAGAGAGGGATCAGGCAGGGCTGCTGCCTGTCTGGTATGCTGTATGCCCTGGCCATAGAACCTCTTTTACACAGACTAAGACAGACCCTCTCTGGTTTTAACATACCCACTTGTCATTTTAAGTTTTTATTGTCTGCCTATGCTGATGATGTTGTTGTGATTTTGAACCGTCAAACTGATATTGAAAATTTAATTAATATAATTAATGAGTTTGGTAAGATATCATCAGCTAAAGTGAACTGGACAAAAAGTGAAGCACTGCTGGTGGGAAACTGGGTGAATGGCACACTTAGACTGCCACAGGGAATGAGCTGGGGGAGGAAAGGTTTTAAATATCTGGGTGTGTTTTTAGGAGATGAGCAGACTGTAATGAAAAACTGGGAAGGACTCCTTGAAAAAATAAAAGGCCGCCTTAACAGATGGACTTGGCTGCTTCCCCAGATGTCCTACAGAGGACGTGTTTTAATTTGTAATAATCTTGCTGCGTCTTCACTGTGGCACAGACTGGTCTGTCTAGATCCCCCTCCAGGTCTCCTGTCCAACATCCAAGCAACTCTGGTGACGATGTTCTGGGACAAACTTCACTGGATCCCACAGAGTGTGCTGTTCCTGCCCAAGGATGAAGGAGGACAAGGCCTGATCCACCTGGCGAGCAGAGTTGCAGCCTTCCGCCTCGAATTCCTACAGAAACTCTTCTCCGGTCCAAGCAACCTGGGATGGAGGTCACTGGCCTGCGCTCTACTGCGGAGACTGGGGGATCTAGACATAGACCTACCCTTGTTTTTAATGGACCCAAAGAAACTGTTTTTGCAGGACCTGTCTTCTTTTTACCGTGGACTTTTTAAAGTACTCAGTTTTTTTTAAAACACAACAACGAGAGAACACAACCTCTCTACACTGGCTCTTGAGAGAGCCACTGATCAAAGGGGCACGCCTAGATGTGACGAGTGCTGCCCACCCTTCCTTGGACAGAACTTTGTGTGCTAAAGGACTCAGAACATTAGGGGACCTGGTGGGCCTAGCGGGTCCCGACATGGACAAAGTGGGCCCAGTAGCTGAGCGCCTGAACATCAGGTCCACCCGTTTTGTAGCACAGTTACTAGACAGGTGGAAAGCAGCACTAACAGAAGATGAGCGTGCCCTACTACACACAAACCATAATCAGAGGGGTGGAGAGGATGTTCCCCCAGAACTGACCCTCACACCGGACTTCGGGGAGTGTGAGGGTCCACTATTGCAATCTGCGAACACTGGGTCCTTGTTTTTAAATGAGACGACTGGGAAGGTTTTTTACAAAACATGTGTCAAGGTTTTAAACAAAACTAAACTCAATTCAAGAGCTGACACACCTTGGCGTGCAAAACTGGTTTTAGATGCTGATTTTAAACCAGCATGGAAATCTTTTTACAAACCACCGTTAACTAAAACCTATGGTGATTTACAGTGGAGGGTTGTACATTGCATTATGGCTGTGAATGCTTTTATCTCTGTTTTAAACCCAGCTGTAACCCAATACTGTTTATGTTGTGGGGAAAAGGAAACAGTTTTTCATTGTTTTATGGAATGTCAGAGACTGGCTCCTTTGTTTTGTCTTTTAGAGCGTGTTTTTGATGGTTTTAGTACAATTTTTACGAAACCAGTTTTTATTTTTGGTTTTAAGTACTCACAGAAACGCAAAACACAGTGCAAACTGTTAAATTTTATCCTGGGAACGGCTAAGATGGCGGTCTGGGTTAGCCGAAAAAGTTTAATTGAAGGAGTCAGGGATAATGACACTGTGAGTATTTTCAAAAGGTTGGTAAGAACCCGTATTTTAACTGATTTTAAATACTATTCTATCATGAAAGATCTCGATAGTTTTGAGAACATGTGGTGTTTTATGGATATTTTGTGCTGGGTTGATGATCATGAAGAACTAAATTTTGCTGAATTTTTAACCTGAGCCAGAAGTTCTCTTTGAAAACGAATTTATTCTGCTTTGTCTTGTGTTTTTTCAGACTTAAAATTTTGTTAATTGTGTTTTAACCTTTGAAAGTCCCAATAAAGGTATGATCAAAATAAAAAAAAAATCTCTCTCTCTCTCTCTCTCATTTGCTTATCAAATGCTTATCATATAGACTATATTTCCTGGCTCTTTCGTGTATGCTTTTTTCTTCATGCGACACTGGCGACATTGTATCTGAGATGAAAACTTAAACTAATGTGATTTAAGCTCCTCATATCTTTCTCTTCTCAATGTCATGAGAAATCCTGAACCGCCATTTCTCTTCAGCCCCACCACACTCCCTATAGTGACCAGTACTGTGCTTAGTAGGCAGGTAATGTAATGTGTTTAAAATATACATTTCAATTTTAAATACCCCTTTTCTCTCAATCTAGTTGTTTCCAACTCCCCAATTGTAAGACGTACAAAATGTAAAATCTGGTTGTTTAATATTTTTACATTACATAGAGTAACAATAATTATTTTAAATCAACTAAAATAAAATTATTTGCCCAGTATTACCTGGTTAAACTGGACCTGCCGTGACCCCAACCATGATAAAAGTGGTCAAAGAAAATGAAATAAAATTAAACAATAATTTTATTAAATGTAGCAAACCAAAAGCCATAACATTAAAACCACCTCCTTGTTTCTACACTCACTATCCATTTTATCAGCTCCACTTACCTTTGTAGTTCTACAATTACTGACTGTAGTCCATCTGTTTCTCTGCATGCTTTGTTAGCCCCCTTTCATGCTGTTCTTCAATGGTCAGAACTCTCCCAGGACCACTACAGAGTAGGTATTATTTGGGTGGTGGATCTTGGACTGCTTGTCTTCAGCAAACTGTTTGCGGGCTTTCTTGTGCGTCAGCTTCCTTCTGGGATGACGACCATGCAGACCGAGTTGATGCAGTGTGCGGCGTATGGTCTGAGCACTGACAGGCTGACCTCCCACGTCTTCAACCTCTGCAGCAATGCTGGCAGCACTCATGTGTCTATTTTTTAAAGCCAACCTCTGGATATGACGCCGAACACGTGGACTCAACTTCTTTGGTCGACCCTGGCGAAGCCTGTTCCGAGTGGAACCTGTCCTGGAAAACCGCTGTATGACCTTGGCCACCATGCTGTAGCTCAGTTTCAGGGTGTTAGCAATCTTCTTATAGCCCAGGCCATCTTTGTGGAGGGCAACAATTCTATTTCTCACATCCTCAGAGAGTTCTTTGCCATGAGGTGCCATGTTAAATATCCAGTGGCCAGTATGAGAGAATTGTACCCAAAACACCAAATTTAACAGCCCTGCTCCCCATTTACACCTGGGACCTTGACACATGACACCAGGGAGGGACAACGACACATTTGGGCACAATTTGGACATGTTCACTGTGGGGTGTACTCACTTATGTTGCCAGCTATTTAGACATTAATGGCTGTGTTTTGAGTTATTTTCAGAAGACAGTAAATCTACACTGCTATACAAGCTGTACACTGACTACTCTAAGTTATATCCAAGTTTCATGTCTATAGTGTTGTCCCATGAAAAGATATAATGAAATATTTGCAGAAATGTGAGGGGTGTACTCACTTTTGTGATACACTGTATAAATATATATACGTTAAATTTGGTGTTTTGGGTACAATTCTCTCATACTGGCCACTGGATATTCAACATGGCACCTCATGGCAAAGAACTCTCTGAGGATGTGAGAAATAGAATTGTTGCTATCCACAAAGATGGCCTGGGCTATAAGAAGATTGCTAACACCCTGAAACTGAGCTACAGCATGGTGGCCAAGGTCATACAGCGGTTTTCCAGGACAGGTTCCACTCGGAACAGGCTTCGCCAGGGTCGACCAAAGAAGTTGAGTCCACGTGTTCGGCGTCATATCCAGAGGTTGGCTTAAAAAAATAGACACATGAGTGCTGCCAGCATTGCTGCAGAGGTTAAAGACGTGGGAGGTCAGCCTGTCAGTGCTCAGACCATACACCGCACACTGCATCAACTCGGTCTGCATGGTCGTCATCCCAGAAGGAAGCTGACGCACAAGAAAGCCCGCAAACAGTTTGCTGAAGACAAGCAGTCCAAGAACATGGATTACTGGAATGCCCTGTGGTCTGACGAGACCAAGATAAACTTGTTTGGCTCAGATGGTGTCCAGCATGTGTGGCGGCGCCCTGGTGAGAAGTACCAAGACAACTATATCTTGCCTACAGTCAAGCATGGTGGTGGTAGCATCATGGTCTTGGGCTGCATGAGTGTTGCCGGCACTGGGGAGCTGCAGTTCATTGAGGGAAACATGAATTCCAACATGTACTGTGACATTCTGAAACAGAGCATGATCCCCTCCCTTCGAAAACTGGGCCTCATGGCAGTTTTCCAACAGGATAACGACCCCAAACACAACCTCCAAGATGACAACTGCCTTGCTGAGGAAGCTGAAGGTAAAGGTGATGGACTAAACCCAATTGAGCACCTGTGGCGCATCCTCAAGTGGAAGGTGGAGGAGTTCAAGGTGTCTAAGATCCACCAGCTCCGTGATGTCATCATGGAGGAGTGGAAGAGGATTCCAGTAGCAACCTGTGCAGCTCTGGTGAATTCCATGCCCAGGAGGGTTAAGGCAGTGCTGGATAATAATGGTGGTCACACAAAATATTGACACTTTGGGCACAATTTGGACATGTTCACTGTGGGGTGTACTCACTTATGTTGCCAGCCATTTAGACATTAATGGCTGTGTGTTGAGTTATTTTCAGAAGACAGTAAATCTACACTGCTATACAAGCTGTACACTGACTACTCTAAGTTATATCCAAGTTTTATTTCTATAGTGTTGTCCCATGAAAAGATATAATGAAATATTTGCAGAAATGTGAGGGGTGTACTCACTTTTGTGATACACTACAGTGTATCACAAAAGTGAGTACACCCCTCACATTTCTGCAAATATTTTATTATATCTTTTATTTTATTATATCTGCTATACAAGCTGTACACTGACTACTCTAACTTATATCCAAGTTTCATGTCTATAGTGTTGTCCAATGAAAAGTTATAATGAAATATTTGCAGAAATGTGAGGGGTGTACTCACTTTTGTGATACACTGTACATACACACACACACACACACACATTACATGCACACGTATACACACTGCGAGTAAACACAAACTGAATGACTGGAAATAATGCACATAACGGTGTCTGTCGCTTAACCACAAAAAAAAAAAAAAAAACATTTTTCTGGACAAATCTGGAGTAAAGACTTCTAAGTAAAGGAAGTAGAGGAAACTTGTATAAGCATGTAAAGAGGTCTTACCACATGAAAGTTTGATCATGCTTGTAAAAAAGCACACAGATTTTGCTAAATGAACACATGAAAGAGTGTAACTTTTTTTTTTTTTTTGCTTGGTCAAAATATGTTTTTTGCTTGAAGGACAAAAGGAAACATGTGGTCATCAAAGAATGTACATAGACATGCTGCTTTGAGTTTCACTGGACAAATTTTATTGTAGTCAAAATACCAAAAACAGTACAGTCATTATTGTATGCACTTTGAAGAGCAGGGGCGGGAAACCTCTGGCCCCTAGGTCATATACAGCCCCTGCTCAACCAAATATGGTCTGCCAGATACTTTCTGGATTTTTTTGCTATAAGTTTTATGTAATTGCCTTTAGTACTCTTTAACTCAAAATTAAGCGCATTTCAAATAAAGCAGTTGGCTGTGAGAAGGGTTGGTGTCACTTCTGACAAAGGAAAAGACATGTTGATCTGAGCAATTTAGTTACATTAGATTTGGTTAGAACAATAACATACTTGTTCCTTATGGCAGAATTTTGAAATGTCATAAATCCACAAAATTGTTGTTGTTGTTATTATTATTAGTAGTAGTATTATTATCAAGCACAGTTAGACTGAAAATGCAGTCATCTGTTTTTCTTATTGTGAAGTTTTGCTTCGCACTGCGGCTTTGGTTTGGTTTGGTTTCATTACAAACCCCATTTTGCAGAAGTTGGGACATTTTGTAAAATGTTATTAAAACAAGAATCTGTGATTTGGTAATCTTCTTAAAACTTTATTTACAACCCCAAATCAGATAAAGTTGGGACAGTATGGAAAATGCAAATAAAATAAAATTGAAGTGTTCCTTACTTTTAAGCTTAGGAGAATCTGCCATAAAGCAAAGCTTGTAGAGAAAACAAATGTAATTTCCAAAGGGGCTTCTACAAAGCATTGAATAAAAAGTCTGAAAACTTTAGAGAAAAAGAGATTTCAGTATTTAAATTTTAATTTTGAAAAACTCTATAAGCATGTTTTATTCATTAATAAAAGTTATTAAGAGTGAAGGAATGGATATTTAATAATTTTATTTATTAGGATTTTAACGTCATGTTTTACACACTTTGGTTACATTCATGACAGGACAGGTAGTTACTCGTTACACGAGATTCATCAGGTTAATGTCAAACATAGTCATGGACAATTTCCAATTCAAAATTTAATCTAATTCACAATACAATAAAGTGTGCAAAAAGACAAGGGGTCTGAAAACAGACCAGAATTTACTGTACACACCAAGCAGACATGCTTACAGGACACTTGTGACATTAAATGTGCATATGCATGAAACACTAGGTGTAATAAAATTATTTTATTTTACCTCTGTGAATTTTTTGTTTGTTTAATGTAGCACCTAAGCACACCCTTTCTCGTATTTCTTTGGTTCCATAGAGCACATTTGGATAATAAAAAACTGAATGATGCAGGATCATGGAATTAAGGAAACATTCCTTTGAGCACTGTGATGTAACCACAAAAGAGACATCCCTGATTGCAAAAATCAATGCTTGTATCTTATCATAATGGTTATATTACACTTACCAGACCCAGTGGCCATACTAGCATCTCCTTTCTCAAACCTCATCAGTCTGCTGCTGGTAGACCTGGTTGGTGGACCTGCAAATACAAAAAAACTGTTAGAACAATATTAGTAATAGTAATACCATAGGACAGCAGATTTTATCGGAAAATATAGTCAAATTGCTGATGTTACTAAATTTCAAATTATACAGACTGTTTACACAACATTGAACATTATTAACATTATTTATTTAAACAAACGTTTCGTTTGCATTCTGTGCATTTTAACAATTTTAAAACTTTATAATAAAGGTACATTTATAAAAGTAATATAACATATTTTTTTTACAAATTAACAAGCAATGTAAAATCAAGCCACTTCTAAAAATTAATGTGCATTTTAAGATCACAAAGAAAATATAAAATGCAAATAAATAAAGCTTTGACAAACCACTAACAAAAAATTCATTTAGACCAGGGGTTACCAACCTTTTTAAAACTAAGAGCTACTTCAAGGGTACTGAGTAATACGAAGGGCTACTTGTTTGATACAAACCTCCTGAATAACAAAGTTGCACAGTTCACCTTTAATGATAATAAATAATAAATATTATAATAATAATCAATAATAAATGGAACAAAACAAAAATGGAAATTTATTGTAAGGAAAAAGGTAGGACACCCCCACATTTATTACTACTTAAAATATCCAAATTAGAATCGGGTGCACCACATCATCTGCAATGATTAGATCATCGTTAGAGGACATTGGAGTTTTATTTAAACCTCAGACATTAGTTTGGTTTGCTCTTGATTGTTGATGTGAGTGTTATCACCATGGTAAGATCTAAAGAGCTCTCTGTATGGCCTTCAGAAAGAAGGTTGTAGATGCATATGAGTTTGGGAAGGGATTTAAAATGATCTCAAAACAATTAGAAATCAGCCATTCCACTGTCCAGAAAATAATTTACAAGTGGTGAACATTTAAAACAACTGCCAACGTGGCCAGGTCAGGTCGTCCTAGCAAGTTCAGCCCAAGAGCAGACCGCAAAATGTGTAAAGAAGTCTCCAATAATCCTACAATGTCATCACGGGACCTACAGGTAGCTCTTGCCACAGTTGATAGCAAGGTACATGCATCTACCATCAGAAAGACACTGCACAAGTTTGATTTTCATGGGAGGTGTGTAAGAAGGAAAACCTTGCTGTCAAAAAAAAACATCAGGGCAAGACTAAAGTTTGCCAGAAAACACCTAGACAAAGACCAGGACCTCTGGAACAATGTGCTTTGGACAGATGAATCCAAAGTTGAATTATTTGGGCACAGTAACAGAAGTACAGTAACTTTTTCCTCACAATCAATTTCCATTTTTGTTCATTACAATACTTGTGTTTAAATATATTTTTTTCAGTTTTATTTGTTTAGTTATATAAGCTCCATCTCTCAATACTGTTTAAATAAAGCTCAATTGTTCATATGTTTATATATGTTCAAAAAGACAAAGGTTCTCATGGGGTGTCCTAACTTTTTCACATGACTATAAAAAAGTTAATGAACATCTTTACATCTTATCCCTTATTTGAAACACAATAATTTTTGAATACTGAGTAACGTACAATGTGAACATGTCTCATTTCCTATAATAGTAGGCTGGCTAGCTGTATTAACTCACATTTGTTACATAAACAAATAATGTACAATGATATATTCAGAACATTTAATAGTTTCTAAAACCATCAAAATACAGCGTTTTTAATTCTCCAAAGCAAAAGTTGGAAGTATTTCAAATGAACCACAACATCCACCATTCTGACTTTGTCACAAAACTGCAAATGACTGTACTAAATAGTACATCAAATTAGTACAATACAATTTAATTTGAAATAATTCTTGAACTAGAATACAGTGCACAGTATGCAATTTAGGACACAACTGTTAACTCTAGAACAAATGCAATTTCAGTAACAGTGTCTATTTGCATAAATGAATACAAATCAATGCTCTAAGTCCAAATGGTAAATTATAACCACAATTCTATGTAATTCTATGTAACATAGCATACTACCGATAAACCAAAGCAAGCAGGCCTTTTTATAGAGGCTAAATACACTACCGGTCAAAAGTTTTAGAACACCCCAATTTTTCCAGTTCTTTTATTGAAACTCAAGCAGTTCAAGTCCAATGAATAGCTTGAAATGGTACAAAGGTAAGTGCTGAACTGTCAGAGATTAAAAAAAAGTGAGGTTACCCTAAACTGAAAAATAATGTACATTTCAGCATTATACAAAATGGCCTTTTTCAGGGAACAAAAAATGGGTTAACAACTTAAAGCTGTTCTGCAGTAATGGAGGTTGATCAAGCCTTGAAAGTTGGTGCTACCAATTCCTATAGGTCTTCCAATTTTTCTTGATTGCTTACAACCCCCTCTGTCTGCATAAAAGTAGTGTTAGGACACACTGTGGTACCATACCCTTGTGAGCATTATTTGAACAGTATTGTTCTGCAGAAAGTATTGTGTTGCTATAAAAATGGCAAGAAAAATGCAATTAACAATGGAAGAGAGACAGACCATCGTAACACCTAAAAATGTAGGTCTTTCCTTTAGAGAAATTGCGAAGAAAATCAAGTTGTCAGTGAGTAGTTTCCTTCACCATCAAAAGGCACTTAGAAACTGGGGCATTTACATTTACATTTACATTTTCAGCATTTAGCAGACGCTTTTATCCAAAGCGACTTACACAATGAGCGGAACACGATGAGCAATTGAGGGTTAAGGGCCTTGCTCAGGGACCCAACAGTGGCAACTTGGTGGTGGTGGGGCTTGAACCGGCAACCTTCTGTTTACTAGTCCAGTACCTTAACCACTGAGCTATCACTGTCTGGGGCAAACTCTGACAGGAAGAGGTCTGGCAGACCCAAAGCCACAACAGAATTAAAAGACAAGTTTCTGAGAGTCAACAGCTTGCGTGAAAGGCAGCATACAGGACAACAGCTTCAAGCACAGCTTAACAGTGGTCGTAGTAAGCAAGTCTCAGTTTCAACTGTGAAGAGAAGACTTCGAGTTGCAGGTTTGACAGGTTGAGTTGCAGCAAGAAAGCCATTGCTAAGATGTCAGAATAAGAAAAAGAGGCTTGCCTGGGCCATGAAACACCGCCAATGGACTATTGAAGACTGGAAGAAGGTTTTATGGACTGATGAATCAAAATGTGAAATCTTCGGTTTATCACGCAGGATTTTTAGTATGCCATAGAGTAGGCGAAAGGATGGTTCCTCAGTGTGTGACATCAACTGTCAAACATGGAGGAGGAAGCGTGATGGTCTGGGGCTGTCTTGCTGGATCCAGGGTCGGTGACTTGTACAGAGTGAGAGGCACCCTGAACCAAAACGGCTACCACAGCATTCTACAGCACCATGCAGTACCATCTGGGATGCGCGTAGTTGGTCAGGGTTTCACCCTACAGCAAGATAATGACCCAAAACATAAGTCCAATCTTTGCCAGAACCTTTGGAAAAAAGAACAAGATGGTAAGCTTGAAAACATGGAGTGGCCAGCACAGTCTCCAGATTTAAACCCCATTGAGCTGGTTTGGGATTAACTGGACAAAAGAGTGAAAGCAAAGCAGCCTACATGTGCCACACATTTATGGGAACTTCTGCAACAGAGTTGGGCAGAACTTTCTAAAGAATATTTAATTTCCATTGTAGAAAGAATGCCACGAGTGTGTTCAGCTGTTTTATATGCCAAAGGTATCTACTTTAATACATTTTGGTTTATAAATTAATTCCATGATTTATTTTTTTAACTTCAGTTGTTTTTTTGTTCTATGACTTCATTTCAGAGTACAATAAGACATTAAACTGCATAAATTTCAATAAAAACTGGAAAAATTGGGGTGTTTTAAAACTTTTGACCGGTAGTGTAGCTGTAATTTTAGTAGTATTTTAAATTATTTATTTGAATTAATTATTATTTATTCATTTTTGTAATAAACACAATATTATAACACATATTAATTGGCCTGCTTAAGCTTCACAACTGGGCTGGTTATTATTTTGGTAGAGAGTACACTAAACAGCCTGTTTAACATCTGTTTTAAGCATAGGTCCAAAAATTTTCACCTATATTTATCACAAAGCAAAGAAACGTTCTCAGTTTTCAGGCTGTTAACAGAGGCACATTTAATTTAAAAAATGGTCCACTGTTTTTACAACACCACACACACACAGCCAACACAAAGAGGAAGAGAGAGGATGCCTCTTTTATACAAAATGTGGGCGCCACTTATATCCTGACTGGTACTAATAAAAGTCACGTCATCAGCTTAAAGCATCAGAAAGCACTACCTCTGAGCCTTGCACTGTCTGTGGATTGTAAAAGTCAGCTCTTTCAAAGGCAGAAAAGCAAGGGTTCATTGTCTAAACTGTACAATTGGCCTGAAAGAGGACATCCTTACCATATACCTTTTGTCACCAAAATTGGTCTGTTCAGACACCCAAGTCTCTTGACCACAACTGCAGCACCAGTCTACATGTGCATTTCTGTGATGTTAGAAGACAAACTTCTATCAGGAAGGCAGAGAGAGGCCATCTGTTTATGCTGTGTTGTTGAATGTTTCAAGTTAAAGAAGAAAGCACTAAGCATCCATGTCTGTCAGAGTGGTAAAGCAGAATCGCACCAAGGCAAGCTTCACACTCTCATTTAAGTAAGAGCTCAGTTCTTTACTTTTGTGCTATAGATTCTCCAGCACAGTGGAGATCAAGCAAGTTCCAGGAAATGTGCTTTCTGCTCAAGGGCTTGAATTGAGTTAGAAGTGTACTGTTGACAAAAAATCCTTATATGCACTTTCCCTCACACCATTGTCTCAGGTTTTCAAAACTAAAACTTGTGTACAGTCTTTGTGATTCTTGAACAATGCAGGAACAAAAGACTGCATCTTGTAACAGTCTTACATTGTAACATGCTTACAGTGACAGAAACCAAGTGGTGATCAGACCACTTAGGAGAAATGGAAAGACCAGTAATACTACTGTTAAAAATGTGTTTTCATGGAAGGAGCATGGTGTATCTGTCACAAACCCATCGTCTAGCTGTCACAAACCCATTAAAAATGTGACTCTCAACCAGGCAGCAAGCCAAGTTTGGTTTCTTACTTTATTCATGCGGGAGGGAGATGTCGCGCATGGCCAACCTTTTTTCCACAGCAAGAAGGACGTCTTTCACCAAAACCATGGTGGAACAAAGGTGGCAGAGAGAGAGAGAGAGAGAGAGAGAGAGAGAGAGAGAGAGAGAGAGAGAGAGAGAGAGAGAGAGAAGATTCTAAAGAGAAGTCATGTCTCTATGAGCTCCCAGATTTCTATGTTTTTTTTTGTTTTGACATGAGAGAAAATCTGAACCAATCTTAGAAATCCACTTGGATAAAGTGATTTTAAGTAGAAAGTTTAACAATCGGGACAAAAATCAACAAAAATCTGTGAGATATTGGAAGATATCAAGTCGACTACAAGAGACTTCACATCCAGACAGAGCAGAGCAGCAGAGTAGGAGAGAAATCACTATAGAAGAAATAACTGCAATCAGAGGAACGTTCATGTCTTTCGGGATCATCACAAACATCTGCAGCACTGTGAGTGATACATTTTTAAAAAGATTGGAGCACAAGAAAGAAAGAAAAATCCATTATTTAAGTCATTAAAACTGCAGGATAAGCTAAAGGCTAAAGCTAAAGTGACAGTTGGCAGCTGACATTTGAAATTTGAAATTTCTCAACATTCCGAACCACCAAATATACACATGAGCTCTTCAGAATGAGCCAATCAGAACTGTCACCTATCCCCCCCTGCCCTGTGGAGTGTGTAGCTCCACTCTGCAGTCCAGTCCAGTACTGCCCAGTCATTTATCCTCCCGAACTGAAGAGTGAAACTGCCAAAAAACAGTTTAAGCAAAAGCTCCTGAAGGAAAAGCCAGAAACTCTGTTTGCAGATCTTTGTAAAACTGGTGAAGCCAGCAATCTCATCTTCTATTCAGACTACCCAAGCTCATGGCATAAAGCTCTAATCTCCAGCTACTCATCTGTGAAAAAAGAGGGGATCTGTAACGGATGTAAAGTGAAAATAAAAGACCCTAATGACACTGAGACGGTTATGACCACAGTCAACATATACAAAAACGGAACTGTCATGATACAGGGAAACTTGAGTGAATTTCAGGGCTCATTTAGTAATCTTAGAGAAATTGCAGAGCAAGAAAAGTTAAATGAAAACACTCTGCAGAAAGAAGACCGTGCCCCCCTATACAGTACCACAACAGAGCCCACAGAGCCTCCTGCTCAGGAGCAGAAGAACCAACATGCTTCACTCTACACCTCCATTAACTTGATGAAGGAGCACTTCACACTACTGGAGGTAGAGTTAGTACAGCTTCGAGAGATGGTCCTAAAGCAGCAGCCATTTGAACAACCAAAGAAAGACAAGGAGAACTATCTAAAAGAGCTGGCAGCACTGAGAGAGCAGGTGAGAGAACTACAAAGGGACAGAGAGAAAGACAGAGACAACCACAAGAAGGAGATGTCTACACTAAGAGAGGAGTTGAGACAGAGAGACAACATAGTACAGAGTCTGAGAGAAAAGCTACTCTCCTTTAGTCAGCACCAGACTCCTCTGACAGAGAACTCCACCCAGCTTCAGCACTCACATCTAACCCCCACCAGCTCTCAACAGCTTTCTCCAACTCCAACCACCAGCCCACAACAGCCTCCTCCAACTCCAACCACCAGCCCACAACAGCCTCCTCCAACTCCAACCACTAACTCTCAACAACCTCCTGTCAGCCAACAAGAACATCTAGAGCCCAACATCCAGGATACAAAGAGAGAAAGGAGAATTCCAGATGAGTATGACATTGTCTTGTTAATTGACTCAAATGGGAAATTCATCAATGAGAAAAAACTTTTCCCCAGACACAGAGTGGTTAAGCTCTGGTGCCCAACTACTCAAAAAGCACTGGAGCTACTCACAGAGGCAAAACTAGGATCACCAAGCCACATCATAATCCACACTGGGACAAATGACCTCAGGGCTCAACAAGAGAGAGTGGCTTCATCCCTGAGAGCAGTAATAGAGAAGGCCAGCAATAACTTCACTAATTCAAAGATCATCGTCTCCACCCTGCTGCCTCGCAAAGATTTTCATCCCTACACAATTCAGAAGATCAACACCAGTATCTCCAGGGAATGTGCTCTCCGGCCAAACACTCACCTCGCCCATCACCCGACTCTAGATACTACCTGCCTATATGACCACGTCCATCTATTCAAAGAGGTAGTTCCTGTTTTTGCAAAAACACTAAAAGACATCACACTGGCCCGCAACTTCAGCATCTTCCAACACAATGCTGGACGAAATCCAAACAACCCACCACCACCAAAACGCACCCCAAGACCTACAGAAGGAGCATCTCCACAAGCCCCCCATCTAATGCGGCAGTACCACATTCCTCATTATCTTCCACAGCCAGGCAGGACGAAGAGACACCATGGGAACACTGGTCCTCCACCAACACCAGCACCAACAGTCACCATGGATACTCACAGTGCATCCTTCTCCCAGGACCCAGCATCAATTGCTCAGAAACTCCAGACCCAGCCTGGAACACTGACCTATGCTCAGGTTGTCAGCAGAGGGGCAAATCCTAATGTGTCTGAACTCAGAGACATACAGCAGATTCTCAGTCACATCTGCACACGTCTGATGGAACATGGTCTGTGATGAGGTAGAGAATCATACAGGCAATGTACATAGATTGACAGACATATTGCCAATGAAGTATGATGAAGGGAGAAAAAAAAAAAAAAAGTGCATAACTAATAATTGTATATAACATATATATAATGATTAATCATTTCAAGATTTCTCTCATTTCCAGATTTAAATGACATACATTTTAGTTCAAACAGAATGGCATCATTTCGCATTTCACTTTGGAACATTCAAGGTTTAAACTCTTCTCTGTTTAGTTTAAAAAGCAAAAACCCTGAATTTGTTAATCAGATTAGAGATATTGACATTTTAATATTACAAGAGACATGGTGTAAAGGAGAAGAGCCCACTGGTTGCCCCCCACACTACAGAGAATTGGTGGTCCCTTCTACCAAGTTAAAAGGAGTGACTCAGGGTAGGAACTCAGGGGGGATCCTCATATGGTTTAAATCAGAACTATCACATTTTATTGAAGTAGTAAAAAAAGGAGAAAACTATTTGTGGATAAAAATCAACAAACAGACCATTTCAACACCTCAGGACTTATTTATTTGTGCAGTATATATTCCCCCAACAGAATCCCGTTATTTCAAGGAAGAAACCTTCCCAAATTTAGAAAAAGAAACTAGTCATTTTCAAACACAAGGCCATGTAATGATCTGCGGGGACCTAAACGCTAGAACGGGAGACCAACCAGACTTCATCAGCACACAGGGTGATCATTTCATAACAGGAGATGATGTTCATTTTCCCACTTACTCCTCCAGGGAAAACTGTGATAACTCAATAAATGCACATGGAAGAAATCTACTGCAGCTCTGTCGAAGCCTGGGTCTGTCCATTGTGAACGGACGGACGCGAGGGGACTCC
This sequence comes from Trichomycterus rosablanca, assembly GCF_030014385.1. Classification (NCBI taxonomy): domain Eukaryota; kingdom Metazoa; phylum Chordata; class Actinopteri; order Siluriformes; family Trichomycteridae; genus Trichomycterus; species Trichomycterus rosablanca. The sequence continues at coordinate 11,026,399 of NC_086009.1, read as the reverse complement.
TTTGGTAAGTTCACATGCAGCTCAGCTCTTGGCAACAGTACAGTAGACTACATCATAACAGACTTGGACCTGACCTTCCTGAGAGCCTTCACAGTCAAGCCACTAACTCCTCTCTGACCACAGCCAAATTACAGTATACCTGAACAAACCAACTGTAAATACTAATTGGCAAAAACCCAGCAAACTATATACATTTAAACAACCCCCCCAGGTGGGCTCAGGACAGCACTGAAAAATATCTTCACGCAATTAGTAGTCAGCAAATTCAGACACTTCTCGACTTTTTTCTGTCAGACACCTATCCCCAAAATACAGAAGGAGTTGACATGGCTGTGGAAAATTTAAACAGTATTTTTGACCATGCCACTCAAATATCAAAGTTGACAATTAGTAAAAGCAAACCCAAGACCACCCAAGAAAACAAATGGTTTGATCAGGACTGCAAAAACAAGAGAAAAGAGCTAAGAAATATATCCAATCAGAAACATAGGGAACCACATAATCAGGAACTGCGCACAAAATACTGTGAGGCACTTAAAGAATATAAACACATACTTAAAATAAAAAAATACAAATATATACAAAGTCAAATAAATGACCTGGAGAAATCCATTAACTCCAATTCATTCTGGAACCACTGGAAATCACTAAAAAGAACACAAAAGGACGATTTAACAATTATTAATGGAGATTCATGGAAAACCCATTTTGAAAAATTATACAGTAATCCATCAATGAATGTGAAACAATTAAGTATATCTGAAAAACTACAAACATTTGAAACAATAATTAAGAATTACCAAAAACCCCTGGACTTCCCAATTACAGAAGAAGATTTAGAGGACAAACTAAAAAAACTGCAATCCAGGAAAGCCTGTGGCGCAGATGGTATTTTAAATGAAATGTTACAAAACACAAGCTATAAATTCAAATTGGCTATTCTAAAACTATTCAATTTTATTTTAAATGTTGGTCACTTCCCAAGAGTCTGGAATGAAGGACTCATAACTCCTATTTTTAAATCTGGCGACAAATTTGATCCAAACAATTACAGAGGAATCTGTGTAAGCAGTAACCTGGGAAAGGTGTTCTGCAGCATCCTGAACACCAGAGTTACGCAATTTCTAACAGATCATCATATTCTAAACAAAACTCAGATTGGCTTTTTACAAAATCACAGAACATCAGACCACATTTTCACTCTCCACACACTCATGAATAAATATGTAAACCAAAATAAGAGCAAAATCTTTACCTGCTTTGTGGATTTTCATAAAGCTTTTGATTCAATTTGGCATAATGGATTATTTTATAAACTTATTGAGAATGGTGTAGGGGGTAAAATGTATGACGTCATAAAATCAATGTATTCACAGAGCAAATGTGCAGTAAAAATCGGAATGCTTAGAACTGATTTCTTTCACCAGTCACGAAGAGTAAGACAAGGCTGTAGCCTGAGCCCCACTCTGTTTAATTTATATATTAATGAATTTGCTGAAAAACTGGATCAATCCAGTAACATACCTGGTCTCACTTTAGGTGACACCAGCATTAAATGTCTCCTCTATGCAGATGACCTCGTCTTACTGTCACCTACAAGAGAGGGACTAAAACTAAGTCTAGAACTGTTGGAGAACTTCTGTGAGACATGGGCTTTGAAAATAAACCACCAAAAAACCAAAATTATGGTCTTCCAAAAAAGGTGTAAAAGTCAGGGGAATTATATTTTTACAATTAATAACACACAAATAGAACATACAAAAGCATACACTTATTTGGGCATAACAATAAGCTCCACTGGAAGTTTTGGCTTGGCTGTGAAGGAACTTAAAGAAAAAGCAAGGAGAGCTCTTTTTGCCATTAAGAAATCAATTCAGTTTGAAATACCCATTACAATTTGGCTTAAAATATTTAAATCTGTAATCTGGGACAAGCACCCAATTGAAACTCTGCACACAGAGTTCTGCAGAAATCTTCTCAGTGTGCAGAGGAAGACCCCCAACACGGCCTGCAGGGCAGAATTGGGACAATACCCACTAATATTCTGCATTCAGAAAAGAGCTCTAAACTTCTGGAAACATATAAAATCCAGTGACCCCCACTTATAAAGCGCTGACATGCCAAGAGCTGAACATGGAAAGGAGTTCCCTAACCCAGCTGGTCCTGAGTCTCAGTGACCTAAAACACACTAACATCACACACACCAATCAGCCTCACCACACACTCGCCCAAAACATTAGACCCAACCAAATTATAACCAAACAAAAAGAAAATTACATTAAATACTGGACTGAGACAATTCAACAACAACACAGACTCCAGTGCTACTCAGCCCTGAACCGAGATTACTCTCTGGCGGCTTACCTGACAGAAATGAAAGAGAAAAAACTGAGGAAGGTTTTGACGATGTACAGACTCAGTGAGCACAGCCTGGCCATCGAAACCGGGCGGCGCAGACAGAGCTGGACACCCAGAGAGGCCAGGCTGTGCTCTCACTGTGAGCTGGCAGTGGTGGAGACAGAGCTGCACTTCCTAACAGAGTGCCCCAAGTACAGCTCTATCAGGAGTCTGTACTATGGGAAGATCAGCAGCATCTCCCCTGAGTTCCTACACTGCAGTAACACACACAAACTGCCCTACATACTGGGAGAGAAAAGAGGACTGATCACACACGCTGCACAATTTGTAGCAGCGTGTCACAATCTGAGGGACAACCAGTGAGGCCGAGCACAAATTATTATTGATTTTTGCTGATATTACATGGTTTTTATTTTTATTTATTTTATTAATTTTTCTTTGACCTTCTTTATTGATCACTAATAATCCTGTAAATAACTTTAATTCTAGAGTTGTATTTGTAATCTGTTTTATTAGTTATTTTTTTATTATTATTGTTTTTATATATATGTATCTTATTTTCTCATTTCTATTTACTGTTTATTGTTTACCGCTTTGGCAATAGTGTATCTAATTACATTCATGCCAATAAAGCACCACTGAACTGAACTGAGAGAGAGAGAGAGAGAGAGAGAGAGAGAGAGAGAGAGAGAGAGAGAGAGAGAGAGAGACTTTTTTGACTTTTTACACTTCTTTATTTAAACCAGTCTTTTCAGTACAAAAAAAATATCTGAACCACTCTATCATATTAAAACACTTCGAAATAATTCAATATGTAAAAAATAAAAAGCATTTGTACAATAAAATGATCCATTTCGGCTTAACTGAAATCGAGTGTGAAGCAGAGCTCTTCATCATTAACTGAGCACACTGCTTCCTCACAGCACCACACTTCTTTAAAAGTCTCCATGTTTTTCATACTTTTATAAAACCTAAAATCAATTAAAATCCTTGATCTAACCAGTCTTGATAAAATCCTTGTGGCTTCACAGTCAGTACCAGTCTCCACCTTATTCTTACGACTGATATATATTGCCATTTTTGCCTGCCCAAGGATGAAGTTAATCAACTGACATTCTGACTTTTTCCTTTTGACATATTTAAAACCAAGGATAAAAGTCTGGATTGTAAAAAGTACATTAAAATACCTAAAAACATTCTTTAAAACCTCAAACAAGGGACGCAGTCTAAAACAGTGCATAAAAGCATGAAACACTGTTTCCCTCTGATTACAAAATGGACAGTGTGGTAAAATCTCCGGGTTTAAAACAGAGATAAAAGCATTAACTGAGATAATACCATGTAAAATTCTCCACTGCATGTCAGCAACTTTTTTGGTTAATGGGGGTTTATATAGTGCTCTCCACTCTGGCTTAACATCATCACTTAACTTAAAAACATCACGCCATGGTGTGTCAGTCCTTCTATTCAGTTTTTTCTTGTTCAGAACCTTTACACAGGCTCCAAAAGCCAGTGCAAAGATGAGTCATTGTTTATTTGTATTTTAAAAAAGTTCCAGACTCTAAAAAGTCCACGATAAAAAAACAGGCAACCCAGCAATGTCCAGTGCCTTAGTGTCCATTACAAACAAAGTTCTGTCCAACCCTAGACCTCCCGCTTTGTGCAAAATCCTGCAAGCCACTGCCTTCCAAACCAGTTCTTTGGGTCCCACGAGGAGTCTCTGGATGAACTGGAGACGAAAAGCAGCAACCCTACTGGCCAGATGGATAAGTCCTTGTCCTCCTTCGTCCTTTGGCAGGTATAGAACTCCCTGTGGGATCCAATGCAGGCGGTCCCAAAAAAAGTCCACCAACTCAGCCTGCAGGTTTGCTAAAAAATTAGTTGGGGGATCCAAGCATGCCAATTTATGCCACAATGACGATGCCACCAGGTTGTTAACAACAAGTACCCTTCCCCTATAGGACATTTGGGGAACTATCCATTTCCATTTATTTAAACGCCCTTTAATTTTTCCAACCATGCCATCCCAGTTCTTTTGAGTACAAGCATTATCCCCCAAATACACTCCCAGGTATCTGAAACCACCCCTCCTCCACATCAACTCATATGGGAGTGTAGGTTCTCCACCATCCCACTCACCAACTAAAATTGCTTCACTTTTATTCCAGTTCACCTTAGCCGATGATAAAACCTTAAAATCATTTAAAAGTTCAGCTAAAATGTCCACATCAGTCTGGGTACTTGTTATTATTACTCTATATTTTCATATTTGTCAGTGTATATATTTTGCGCTTCAGAGTGTGTTTATTCTTATTCAATTTTTATTCTTTTATTTTATTATAGGTTTATTGTTAATTAATGTGTAATGTTGCACCATGGGTCAGAGAGTAACGAAATTTCAATCCTCTGTATGTCCTGTACATATTGCAGTTTTTGACAATAAAGCAATTTTGACTTTGACTTTGACTTACAACTAGATCATCTGCATATGCTGAAACACATAGAGGAACAGTACAAGGAGGCACCACCAGTCCGGAAATACATTCTCTTATTTTACACAATAGTGGTTCAATTGCTAATGAGTACAACATGCCAGACAAGGAACAACCTTGTCTTATACCTCTAAAAACTTTAAAAGGAGCACATAAACCCCCATTGACTTTAATTACACTTTCAATGTCACTGTATAAAACTTTAATCATTGCTATAAAACCTGAGTTAAAACCAAATACTCCAATACCTTCCACAGGTACCCATGTTCAACTCAGTCAAATGCTTTTTCTTGATCTAAAAAAATAAGACCAGCTTTCAAGCCCAACAGTCTGGAGACTTCCAAAACATCCCGAATTAGATAAACATTATCAAAAATTGACCTTCCAGGCACACAATATGTCTGATCAAGATGTACCACCTGCTCCATCACTTTACCCAGTCTCGAGGCTAACGCTTTTGAGAGCAGCTTACAGTCTGTACATAGCAGGGAGACAGGTCGCCAGTTTTTTAATTCAGTCAAGTCCCCCTTCTTTGGCAGCAGGGTCAGGACCGCCCTCCGGCAGCTCAGCGGAAGCACTCCGTCCCTTATACTGCTCTGAAGAACTTTCAAGACATCCTGACCCAACACTGACCAAAACCTTTTATAAAACTCGACAGGGAGGCCATCGATACCTGGTGCCCGACCATTCTCCATTCCCTGGAGAGCCTCATAGAGCTCTCCTAGGGATAGCTCCTCATCAAGCCATTCAGCAGACTCTTGTGTAAGCTGGTTATGGTCATTGAAGAATCGTTCTTCGACCTCTTTCACCTCAGTCCGCTCACTCTTGTACAGTTTTGAAAAAAACTGTACTGTCTGCCTACGAATTTCAGAAGGATCTAATAAGAGATCTCCTGATTCTATTCGCACTGCATGCATAAATCTTTTCTGTCCGTTACTCCGCTCGAGACCAAAGAAAAACTTAGAAGGAGCATCCATTTCCGACGCATACTGAAATCTTGATCGGACCAGAGCCCCTTGCACTCTTGTGTCCAGAAAGTCAGCTAGAGCTGTCTTTTTTGTTTTTAGTGTTTCAATGTGTTCCTTATTTCTTGTGGTCTCTGCTAAAGACTGCAGTTCCACTATTTCAGACTCCAGAGCTTTAAGCGATATAATTGTATCTCTAGTGACATTAAAAGTGTATTGCTGACAGAACATTTTAGTTTGTATTTTTGCTACATCCCACCACTGTTGAATTGAGGTAAAAGCTGTTTTCTGTGAACTTAAAACCTTCCAAAAAAAAGTAAAAGACTCAAGATAAAAAAAAGATAAAATTAACATCATTTAAAAGTGCAGTGTTAAAATGCCAGTACGCGCTCTGTGGCTTCACATTACTTTTTTGTACTGCACACTGGACCATAGAATGATCCGAAAAACCAACTGGGGAGATAAAACAGTGTGTAAAAGCAGAAAGTTGATAATTAAAACCATAAAAACGGTCCAGCCTTGCCAATGAGAGTACATTGTCTTTAGAATGAGCCCATGTATACTGTCTTTGTCTGCCTTGAAAATTCCTCCAGATGTCACACAAGTCATGAGTCTCCAATAGCTCACACAAACGCTTACGGGAGGCGGCATGCGGTTCTGTATGATTTCTGTCCATATTGTCTGCTGTGCAATTAAAATCCCCACCCAGTATTAAAAAGTCAGTAGAATTACAGTCTGCAATGACAGTGTTCAGTGTGTCTAAAAACAGCATCCTATCCACTCCTCTAGTTGGAGCATAAATACAAATAAAAACAAAAGTTTCATTTTCAAAGTCTGCTGTCACCTTTAAAAGTCTACCATTTAAAATCTCTTCCACTTTGTAAGAACAAGGTAAAAATTTTTTAGATAAAAGAATAGCAATACCAGTACTAGTAGAAGAGCCGTGACTTAAAAACGCAATCCCCTCCCACTCCTTAGCCCAGTCATCAGCATTACTAGCGTCACTGTGTGTTTCTTGTAGAAAAGTAACATCAATCCCCTTTAGTTTCACCAGCTCATACAGCTTCGCTCGCTTTACACAGTCTCTTCCCCCATTAATGTTTAGAGTTGCAATTCTAATATCACCCATTAATAAAAATAAATAAAAATGGCTTAAAATAAAGGCCATTCTGACCCAGGAACAGCAGCTCATCTCATACATCCTCTTCAATGTTCTCTTTATTACATTTAGTCAGTATTTTTTTCAACCTAAAAAACTCTAATTCAGTAAAAGCCTTTTCCTTCCTAAAATACTTGACATCATGTACAAATTGAGCACAGTTTGAAAAAAAATCCTCAACACGTACACCTCTCCGACCCTTAGTGACTTTTAAAAACTGTTTAAAAAGCTCAACTTTGTACAGTACAGGCGTGCTCTCCTCCTGAGAGCACACGGACCAGCCTGAGTCCGAGAGAGATCCGTCACTCTCAGATTCCATTTCACTCACTGCTTTAACCTCTGTTTTAGCCTGTTTATTGCCTTCTCCTCAAGCTCGCTTTTTTCTTTTATTTGGAACTTTAAAAACAGTCTCTTCCTCCATTTGTACCTCCATTCCATCCTTCACTACTGTTTCTACTGGGGTGTTCTCATTACTGTCATCACATATCTGATCACCCTGTTCCCCTAAGTTCAAACTCTCCTGCTCCACAGGGGACCTTTCAACAGTGGGCTCTCCTGCCGCTGGTGACGCTTGGAGAGGCTCGCCCCCGGCCGGCGCAGCCTCAGCAGCTGTCCCCTGAGCATGCTCAACCACTGCCGGTTCATCACCCACATGTATCTGAACCGGCAACAGAGTCTCCGGGTCCTGCACAGCTGTCAGAGCAGCAGCCGTAGTGGGAACGGACATTGCAGGTTCAGCTTCGTTAGGCCCCGTTTCACCTGCACTCCTACCCCCTAACTCAGTATCTTTATCATTATTGCTAGCACTCTGATGGCAATTACGGACAAGATGTCCAAACTCTCCACACCTAAAACACTTCATACTAATGTTGGAGGTCACAAACCATCTACTCTGAATTTTAAAACCAAATCCAGTTCATCTTCACCATCTCTTAACACCATGAACACCGTCCTTCTGAATGACACCAAATGCTTAACCAGTTGTGATTTACAGCCTAGGGGTATTTTTTTAATAGGGGAAACAAGTTTACCAAATCTGGACAGTTCCTGCGCAATCAGTTCATCAGAAATAAATGGGGGTACATTGGAGATGATAATTTTTTTAGATGGGGTACTGAGGGGTAGAACAGGCACAAATCTCTCATTAATCACAATTCCGTTCTGAACCAGCTCACTTGCTTTCTCCACAGAAGACAGAAACATCACCACTGCATTGTTCATTCGTGATGCAGACAACACATTATTATAGCCGACTGCGACCCCCGCCGCCAAACAGCACTCCTCCACCTTCACCCGGCACTCCACCTTAACACCGTGCCGGCGTGTCAAGTTTTCAAAACACCGGGTGTTTGGGAAAGCCATGCTTCCAGCAAAAAAGCCGGTAGCAGACTCCCCCGCGCACCTCACGCACACACACAAACACAAACACACACACACACACACACACACAAACACTCACGCACACTCTCACTCAAACACTCACACACAAACTTCAAAATTAATTTAAACAAAACAAACTACAGAAAAAGTTTTGGCAAAAAACGCCACTCACGCTCACCACGATCCACTCTCCACCGCTCACAACCGCGCATGCGCACTCACACACAGAGAGAGAGAGAGAGAGACTTCCCATTTTTCCAGAGAAAGAGAATTGTTGGATTTTCTGTATTAACCCATTACTGCAAGGACCCTGAAGAGCTGCCTAGAGGCAGTAACAAAACCTCTGGTGAGCTACCTGGAGGCAGCAAGGAAATCACAGAAAAGTATTTTGGTCGTAGTGCGGAAATCTTTGAAGGTCTGTCCGATAGCAGTGAAGCAACCTCTGCAGTAAATGTCTCACTGCGGCCTGTCAATAGCTGAGGGACTGAGGCGGACACACACGCATAGACATTCTAGACATATTAATTGGCAGAACAGGAACAATGCAAATGACTAATACAGAACAATACAGACATACAAGGGGTAATACTGACAAGACAATGACAATATAAACAGGCTGGGAAAACAGGGGATAACAATGTTAAGCTAAGGGCTATGCTAATGTTATAGGCTAATGCTAACTGCTAATCTACAGCTAAACATAACAGGTCAAACTAAACTGCTCTGACTTTTAAACTACAAGATACAGGGATGTTAACACCCATGTAAATGACCATGTTAAGCTGATGCATAACAAAGAACATGGCAGATAAAAACAAAGAAAACATTAACAGGGACAAACAATAATCAGACAAAAACAATATATATACTGCATATTAACCAGGACAGAAGTTAGGAAAGGGACCAAGAAAAAAGAAGACAGAAGCCAAGAGAAGAATCAGAATCCACAAACTAACATAAATCCTGGATAAGCTAACTCACAGAATAACAATGCTTACCATACACCTTTTATCACTAGAATTGGTCTGCTTAGACATCCAAGTCTCTTGACCACAACTGCACCACCAGTCATACACAACTTAAAAAGCATCCACTGCATACAAGTGCATTTCTGTGATGTTAGTGCAGGAAGAGAGAGAGAAATACTTCCCATTTTCTTGACCAAAAAGTTTCTTGATTATTTTAGCAAAGTACTAAACATGACTGCTTTAATGTACCTATCATTGCTATGTCCCAAACATTATGGTGCCAGAAAATGAGGGGACTGTGTAACAAAGTGTTGTAATTTCAACATGGTGAAACCCTAAGGGTTTAATTAATGCCCCTGCTTTCTGCACAGGTGTCTTTTCCGCCAAACACAGCGTATGAAGTCCCACCCACCCACACATAGTCCGGCCCCCACCCTGCAGATACGGTGGCCAATTAGTATCTGCTGCAAGCACTGTTAATTATGCCCGCCAGATGGCGCCTAGCTGACCAGGGGCAACACCGAGTTTCGAACAGAGGAGTGTCTAGGAGTGACTAATTGGTTTAATTTGATTTTAAACTGTCAAACAGTACTCATAACAGTTCTAAAAACTAAGGGGCCATAACTAGTGCCCGCCGCATTCCTCCCTCTGCACGCTATAATTACAAAGCACACAATCTCGTTTCAAACAGAAACAGAAATAAATATAAAGGAAGGAAGAGAAAAAAGGAATGGCAGTGGGAACCATTTGTTCCACTAATTGCCATACATAACTTATGGAAGAAAACAAAATGTAGATGGACAGAATAATAATGTTTGTGATTTAAACAGTACAGAAAAGTTAAGAGTACAATGCACAAAAGTAAATACTGTCTAAAAGAGATCTTTGGAACAGGCAGGCTAAAACACCCAAGTGACTTTTGTAAAGGCCACATGTTATGACCACTTACTTACAAAATGACATAGAGACAAACTTCAAAGTAAGCTTTTGCATCTTTTAGACCAAACTATGGCTACAAACTAGGGATGTTGATGAACTTTGAACTTTTTTAGAGATCATTGGTAATTGACATTCTGAATGTAGAACTTGTTCTGCTCATGGTGTTTATGTTCATTTTACTGATTTCAAATCACTATCTCTTAATATTTGAAATATGCTTAGCGAATAACATTTGTCTGCCACTCTCTGGGGGGGGGGGGGGTGTTAGTAAATATTAAATTAATAATAGTAAAAAAAACAATATGATGTAATACTTATATATATATATATAGTGTTAAGGTAAAAGCCACATTGGTTAAGGTACTTACAAAGTAAATATCATAAACTTTATACTTATACCACAATTTGTATTGGACCTGTTAACACAAACTAATAAAACCTGTATAACTGCACCACTAGCTAAAATGTATGCATGTATGAGACAGGACTTGGGGCACCTGCACTACTGAAAAACCACTCTATGACTTTACAGAAGCTAATGCTAACACTTTTTTTCCAGGACACATATTACCTCTATGTTCTCTAGATTTAACCTTAATGAAAGTAACTAAAACATAAATGTAATATATGTGCATAGATTTAAATCCCATTATGAAAACATTAGTATTTATGGTCTAAATTTCATTTGAAAAGATACCTATTGTTTAGGGTCACCACCTATGTCTGACAAAAAAAACTGGACACTGTCATACTGATGAACAATGAACCACTTTTGCGGTTTTGCCCTCGTGACTGAGCTTGTACAACAGATAGCAGAAGGTGGATCGCCCAGTGTTGGCTTTAGACATACAGTGTACCTTTTCATTTTTCATCCAGTCATTATTGAAGTGCAATTAGCTATCTTAAACTGACACTTTAATGCCCAACTTCTTACTCCACAAGGGTCCTCAGGCAGATAACTCATTGACTGCCTGATAAAACAAGTGGAAAGCAATAAGTTTGTCAGCCTAAGAAAACTACATTCCAGTCAAATAACTGTGTATAATTGTACAGAAGGATTGTAAGGCTGTGGAGATTATAAAGGACATTTAAAAACACAAAGTCCACCCAAGTCCATTAATCTCTTAACCTTGTAAATTCCACATACCTGCTGACAGGTCTAAATGTTAATGATTAACTTATCAACTGATAAGAATTCAAGACAAAAAATAAGTGAACAGAAATTTGACACACACACACATCACATGGTTTCTAACAGTGTTGCCATGCTGCAATGTGCACAAAAAAAATTGGGTTGCCACAATATATCAGAGTATTATTAAGAAGTTAAAGTGTATGCCACAATAAGCACCATACCTAAACTGGGCCATCACTCCAGACCAAACCAGGAAAATACTGTTCAAGGAATCTACCATAGAGCAAAAGGCTAAGACAGGTTGATCTTTATGGCTAAGACAGGTTGGTCTGTGTATGTGTGACTCAGCTGTACATAAAGCTGTATGGCAAGTGGCAAGAAAGAAGCCTCTTCTAAAACAGCAAAACCGGTAAATCCCCACCTCCGCACCTGTGAAATACTGGAGGAAAGCTGGAAAGTCGTTTTATAAAATCTATGTATATTGAGCCTCTTTTCCATATCGTGGTGCCCTTCAGTACGATACGCATCCAAATCCAGATATGGTACTTGCATCGTGTCAACTGTGACGATTCTTTTTGATCAATAAACGGTCGGCAAGTACGGTTTTTTACCCATGGTCAAAAATGGGTAATCAAATTTAGCACGGGTACTTCGTTACAGTGCAGGTCCATTGGCCGTAACCACAATATAGGCCTATAGTGGACACGCCCTCTTCCCCCCATATTCCGATATGTTCAAAATGCCCCCACCCCAATATACTGACATATTCCACTCACTCAGCATAGCGCAATGTTAGGATCTGTCGGTATTCCCATAAATTGTTGATATGGCAGGAATCAGAATGGCGCAGGAACCCCTCCAGTGGAGTCGCCCCCGCCCAAGTTCACTTAATGTCACCGGGCTTACTTTATATTACGTGACTGTCAACATGACAACCACTATTTTTGAAACGCACTTTGTGTGTAGTGTAAACAGTTCACTGACTTCCAAGTTGTTTTACTTAATTATGCCCATGAACTGTATAGGTGTGTCAAGCAGCCCACAAACTTCCCAGATGTTTGTTTCTATATAGGCTCTAGTTCCATAAGCGTACTTAAAAACTACTCACCTGAATACGAAGATTTCTTCATTTTTTTCAAGGCAACGTTTTAAATAAATAAACACACTTTGTAATCCAAGAAAAGGTTATAATCTAGCGATGTTTTGCTGTCTCTGGTTCGTCCCACCAGTCCGCCTGCAATGCCGAAGCTATACTGTGTAGTAAAAATAATCGATTGCTTGCAGAATTTGGTATGTACCGTTTATTGAAGTTACTATAAATAGAACAGAATTCTGTCGCCTAAGGACAACGCACGATCACCCCGCGGCTGACTCCGCCTTGGCAAAAACAGGCAAGTGCACACCTGAAGTTTTTTTCCCATTACACTAAACGTTAAGGCGGTGACATTGACTATGGTGACGTTTACATGTTGGTGTAGTTTAACAGCTCTAGCTTGCAACAAAATTTGCGATAGTGTTGGCTTTAATAAAGCGGTTACAGATACATTTCAGTATCCCTGGACGTTCTTAGTGTCTTTGATATTTGGACAAATAAAAATATATATAATTTTTTTTTATCCTAACATTGTTCAAGTTATTTAATTAATGTAGTTTCTTTGATTTGACCTACAAACTGTGTTTTGCTGTGAAACTTTCCTTTCCAGAAAAAATGATCAAACTGCTACAGAGATTTTAGCAACTATTTGTCTTCCCTGAAGTATTATCTGGAAAATGCACCGTAAATAATACAGTTATCAGAATTAAGTTACATGTTTGATAATGTAAGCTAAATAAATGAAATGGCAGCTCTTTATGTTTTTGGTTTACCTTTACAGGTTATCATTCTCCATTCTACATAATTTTTCATTAAATGCGATGTGTGGCCTAAATAGTTTTCAAGTATCTCTGCTTTTTATTAACAAACCACCTTAACAATGGAGCCTACCTTACACCTACTGAAAAACAAGGTCCTCACAACATCAGAATTTCTTGAACAAAATAAATTTTATTCCTTCCCTCTGTACATCACTCCATTATTTAATTTTTTACCTCATTTTACCTCATCCCAACTTTTTTGCCTGAAATGCATGTAAACTGTATATGTATGTTAACAGTTGAAATGAAGTTGACCGGACAAAACATGAAATATCTTGGGTTCATATCTGCAATGGAATAAGAGTCACTGAATTAATTCCAACAAAATTTTGTGGAATGTTATATCTGTGACTTGAATGTGATCGAAACTGTTAGTTAAATATCTGAACAATCTTAATTCTAATTATTAGAAATAAAAAACTATGATGCTGTGGCTTTACTTTGTTAATCATTCTTACATCACTGTTTCTTGTGTTTGGATGGGGAATTCTGAAATGCTTAAACATAAGAGGCACTTCACCCAATACATAGAAACCTTTACTCCGATATATGAAAAAATCTTTTGTAAATATGACCATGGGTGTTTCATAGCATCAACCCAAATTTGGGATTTTGTTGAACTCACTGCCTCTTTGAAGTTTGTGGTTCATCACTGACACTGTAACTAGTCTAGTCACTACACAGTATTTGGTCACTACATTCTACGAATATCAGGCATATAGTCATATAATCATCATGACATGTTGATCTTAGCGATTTACGAACAACTTTAAGAACGACGTATCTTTAAGAACGCTAATTTTGCGAGTGTTTCCCAAAAGCCCTCGTAAGTCTCCGAAACTGCGAATGAGGTGTAAGTAGTTTTTTGTTGGCTTCGCCTCTGAAAAGGCACAGCCAGTCGAAAACTGAATCACCGATTATTCTACAATTTCTCATTATTACATTACAAAAAGCAAATAATTCATTAAGAAAACCTTTTTTTTAAAACCAATAACCAATAGATCTTTCAATTAGTGGTATAAAAACATTACATTTGCAATCGCTATCTGTTGCATATCAAGCCTATAAATAGGCGCACAATTACATTTTCAGCATTTAGCAGACGCTTTTATCCAAAGCGACTTACACAATGAGCAATTGAGGGTTAAGGGCCTTGCTCAGGGACCCAACAGTGGCAACTTGGTGGTGGCGGGGCTTGAACCGGCAACCTTCTGTTTACTAGTCCAGTACCTTAACCACTGAGCTATCACTGGCCCAATTAACCTTTCATGCGTCAATCCAGAAGCATGGCATGTCTACAGAGCAAACTGGGGCACAATATATAGATATACTGTATATACTGATCAGCCATAACATTAAAACCAGTTAGTGTGTGTTGTGCTGGTATGTGTGGATCAGACACAGCAGCGCTGATGGAGTTTTTAAACACCTCACTGTCACTGCTGGACTGAGAATAGTCCAACAACCAAAAATATCCAGCCAACAGCGCCCCATGGGCAGCATCCTGTGACCACTGATGAAGGTCTAGAAGATGACCAACTCAAACAGCAGCAATAGATGAGCGATCGTCTCTGACTTTACATCTACAAGGTGGACCAACTAGGTAGGAGTGTCTAATAGAGTGGACAGTGAGTGGACATGGTATTTAAAAACTGTCTGATCCACTCATACCAGCACAACATACAGTGTATCACAAAAGTGAGTACACCCCTCACATTTCTGCAAATATTTCATTATATCTTTTCATGGGACAACACTATAGACATGAAACTTGGATATAACTTAGAGTAGTCAGTGTACAGCTTGTATAGCAGTGTAGATTTACTGTCTTCTGAAAATAACTCAACACACAGCCATTAATGTCTAAATAGCTGGCAACATAAGTGAGTACACCCCACAGTGAACATGTCCAAATTGTGCCCAAATGTGTCGTTGTCCCTCCCTGGTGTCATGTGTCAAGGTCCCAGGTGTAAATGGGGAGCAGGGCTGTTAAATTTGGTGTTTTGGGTACAATTCTCTCATACTGGCCACTGGATATTCAACATGGCACCTCATGGCAAAGAACTCTCTGAGGATGTGAGAAATAGAATTGTTGCTCTCCACAAAGATGGCCTGGGCTATAAGAAGATTGCTAACACCCTGAAACTGAGCTACAGCATGGTGGCCAAGGTCATACAGCGGTTTTCCAGGACAGGTTCCACTCGGAACAGGCTTCGCCAGGGTCGACCAAAGAAGTTGAGTCCACGTGATCGGCGTCATATCCAGAGGTTGGCTTTAAAAAATAGACACATGAGTGCTGCCAGCATTGCTGCAGAGGTTGAAGACGTGGGAGGTCAGCCTGTCAGTGCTCAGACCATACGCCGCACACTGCATCAACTCGGTCTGCATGGTCGTCATCCCAGAAGGAAGCTGACGCACAAGAAAGCCAGCAAACAGTTTGCTGAAGACAAGCAGTCCAAGAACATGGATTACTGGAATGCCCTGTGGTCTGACGAGACCAAGATAAACTTGTTTGGCTCAGATGGTGTCCAGCATGTGTGACGGCGCCCTGGTGAGAAGTACCAAGACAACTGTATCTTGCCTACAGTCGAGCATGGTGGTGGTAGCATCATGGTCTTGGGCTGCATGAGTGTTGCTGGCACTGGGGAGCTGCAGTTCATTGAGGGAAACATGAATTTCAACATGTACTGTGACATTCTGAAACAGAGCATGATCCCCTCCCTTCGAAAACTGGGCCTCATGGCAGTTTTCCAACAGGATAACGACCCCAAACACAACCTCCAAGATGACAACTGCCTTGCTGAGGAAGCTGAAGGTAAAGGTGATGGACTAAACCCAATTGAGCACCTGTGGCGCATCCTCAAGTGGAAGGTGGAGGAGTTCAAGGTGTCTAACATCCACCAGCTCCGTGATGTCATCATGAAGGAGTGGAAGAGGATTCCAGTAGCAACCTGTGCAGCTCTGGTGAATTCCATGCCCAGGAAGGTTAAGGCAGTGCTGGATAATAATGGTGGTCACACAAAATATTGACACTTTGGGCACAATTTGGACATGTTCACTGTGGGGTGTACTCACTTATGTTGCCAGCCATTTAGACATTAATGGCTGTGTGTTGAGTTATTTTCAGAAGACAGTAAATCTACACTGCTATACAAGTTGTACACTGACTACTCTAAGTTATATCCAAGTTTCATGTCTATAGTGTTGTCCCATGAAAAGATATAATGAAATATTTGCAGAAATGTGAGGGGTGTACTTACTTTTGTGATACACTGTACATTAACACACCACCACCATGTCAGTGTCACTGCAGTGCTGAGAATGATTCACCACCTAAATACCACCGCCTTGTGGTGGTCCTCTGGGGGTCCTGACCATTGAAGAACAACAGGAAAGGGGAATACAGTCAGTAATTGTAGAACTACAAAGTGCTCCTATATGGTAAGTGGAGCTGATAAAATGGACAGTGAGTGTAGAAACAAGGAGGTGGTTTTAATGTTATGGCTGATCAGTGTGTGTATATACAGGGGTTGGACAAAATAACTGAAACACCTGGTTTTAGACCACAATAATTTATTAGTATGGTGTAGGGCCTCCTTTTGCGGCCAATACAGCGTCAATTCGTCTTGGAAATGACATATACAAGTCCTGCACAGTGGTCAGAGGGATTTTAAGCCATTCTTCTTGCAGGATAGTGGCCAGGTCACTACGTGATGCTGGTGGAGGAAAACGTTTCCTGACTCGCTTCTCCAAAACACCCCAAAGTGGCTCAATAATATTTAGATCTGGTGACTGTGCAGGCCATGGGAGATGTTCAACTTCACTTTCATGTTCATCAAACCAATCTTTCACCAGTCTTGCTGTGTGTATTGGTGCATTGTCATCCTGATACACGGCACCGCCATTGGATGCACATGGTCCTCCAGAATGGTTTGGTAGTCCTTGGCAGTGACGCGCCCATCTAGCACAAGTATTGGGCCAAGGGAATGCCATGATATGGCAGCCCAAACCATCACTGATCCACCCCCATGCTTCACTCTGGGCATGCAACAGTCTGGGTGGTACGCTTCTTTGGGGCTTCTCCACACCGTAACTCTCCCGGATGTGGGGAAAACAGTAAAGGTGGACTCATCAGAGAACAATACATGTTTCACATTGTCCACAGCCCAAGATTTGCGCTCCTTGCACCATTGAAACCGACGTTTGGCATTGGCACGAGTGACCAAAGGTTTGGCTATAGCAGCCCGGCCGTGTATATTGACCCTGTGGAGATCCCGACGGACAGTTCTGGTGGAAACAGGAGAGTTGAGGTGCACATTTAATTCTGCCGTGATTTGGGCAGCCGTGGTTTTATGTTTTTTGGATACAATCCGGGTTAGCACCCGAACATCCCTTTCAGACAGCTTCCTCTTGCGTCCAATTAATCCTGTTGGATATGGTTTGTCCTTCTTGGTGGTATGCTGACATTACCCCGGATACCGTGGCTCTTGATACATCACAAAGACTTGCTGTCTTGGTCACAGATGCGCCAGCAAGACGTGCACCAACAATTTGTCCTCTTTTGAACTCTGGTATGTCACCCATAATGTTGTGTGCATTGCAATATTTTGCAATACCCTGCTAATTGAACCTTCACACTCTGCTCTTACTGGTGCAATGTGCAATTAATGAAGATTGGCCACCAGACTGGTCCAATTTAGCCATGAAACCTCCCACACTAAAATGACAGGTGTTTCAGTTATTTTGTCCAACCCCTGTATATATACAGTGTATCACAAAAGTGAGTACACCCCTCACATTTCTGCAAATATTTTATTATATCTTTTCATGGGACAACACTATAGAAATAAAACTTGGATATAACTTAGAGTAGTCAGTGTACAACTTGTATAGCAGAGTAGATTTACTGTCTTCTGAAAATAACTCAACACACAGCCATTAATGTCTAAATAGCTGGCAACATAAGTGAGTACACCCCACAGTGAACATGTCCAAATTGTGCCCAAAGTGTCAATATTTTGTGTGACCACCATTATTATCCAGCACTGCCTTAACCCTCCTGGGCATGGAGTTCACCAGAGCTGCACAGGTTGCTACTGGAATCCTTTTCCACTCCTCCATGATGACATCACGGAGCTGGTGGATGTTAGACACCTTGAACTCCTCCACCTTCCACTTGAGGATGCGCCACAGGTGCTCAATTGGGTTTAGTCCATCACCTTTACCTTCAGCTTCCTCAGCAAGGCAGTTGTCATCTTGGAGGTTGTGTTTGGGGTCGTTATCCTGTTGGAAAACTGCCATGAGGCCCAGTTTTCGAAGGGAGGGGATCATGCTCTGTTTCAGAATGTCACAGTACATGTTGGAATTCATGTTTCCCTCAATGAACTGCAGCTCCCCAGTGCCAGCAACACTCATGCAGCCCAAGACCATGATGCTACCACCACCATGCTTGACTGTAGGCAAGATACAGTTGTCTTGGTACTTCTCACCAGGGCGCCACCACACATGCTGGACACCATCTGAGCCAAACAAGTTTATCTTGGTCTCGTCAGACCACAGGGCATTCCAGTAATCCATGTTCTTGGACTGCTTGTCTTCAGCAAACTGTTTGCGGGCTTTCTTGTGCGTCAGCTTCCTTCTGAGATGACGACCATGCAGACCGAGTTGATGCAGTGTGCGGCGTATGGTCTGAGCACTGACAGGCTGACCTCCCACGTCTTCAACCTCTGCAGCAATGCTGGCAGCACTCATGTGTCTATTTTTTAAAGCCAACCTCTGGATATGACGCCGAACACGTGGACTCAACTTCTTTGGTCGACCCTGGCGAAGCCTGTTCCGAGTGGAACCTGTCCTGGAAAACCGCTGTATGACCTTGGCCACCATGCTGTAGCTCAGTTTCAGGGTGTTAGCAATCTTCTTATAGCCCAGGCCATCTTTGTGGATAGCAACAATTCTATTTCTCACATCCTCAGAGAGTTCTTTGCCATGAGGTGCCATGTTGAATATCCAGTGGCCAGTATGAGAGAATTGTACCCAAAACACAAAATTTAACAGCCCTGCTCCCCATTTACACCTGGAACCTTGACACATGACACCAGGGAGGGACAACGACACATTTGGGCACAATTTGGACATGTTCACTGTGGGGTGTACTCACTTATGTTGCCAGCTATTTAGACATTAATGGCTGTGTGTTGAGTTATTTTCAGAAGACAGTAAATCTACACTGCTATACAAGCTGTACACTGACTACTCTAAGTTATATCCAAGTTTCATGTCTATAGTGTTGTACCATGAAAAGATATAATGAAATATTTGCAGAAATGTGAGGGGTGTACTCACTTTTGTGATACACTGTATATATATATATATATATATATATATATATATATATATATATTAGGTAAGCATAATTCAAGTATAATTCTGAGTATAAATGAGTGTATATATACAAATGTCAGAAAAGCTCAAGAAGCGCTTTAAACTTAGTTCTGTGATATTTTAATGTTTGTGTAAGTTCCTATTTCTTTGTTGACATATATTATATATATTATATATATTATATTTTATGATAGTTAATATTTTTTATAAAGGTGATGTATAGAACCAGTGCGTCTGTGAGTTTTTTAAAGGAAAATTGGCTGAATTTATCGTTTTTGTGCACGCAAAGTTCAAGTTAAGAAGTACTTAGTGAGTTACGGATGGGTCAGACTACTCGTAATTTACGAACGATTTTAAGTACTACGTTAGTTACAAAGGGTTTCGGGAAACACTCGTAAATTTAAGAATGTTCGTAAGTACAAGGCTACGAAGTACTTAGCGTTACGAATGTTTTGGGAAGCGCACCGCTGGTTCTGCTGTTCTGGAGTACACTTTGTGACCATTTTTAAAAACCTCTTTCTTGTTTTTTTTCGTCGTATCCAACAAAGGTTTCCTTTTCACATTTTTTATTTTAAATGCTGGTAAGCATAGCATATCGATCCAAATGTTTTTATTTTTAAAAGGTCAGATTTTTTTACTGTCATAGTATGGAGCTTGTTTCAAGCAGTTATTAAAGCATCAGTTTTGAATCACTGCAGCAGTTATTTCAGCCATATCAGTGTGGACTAGTTTGAAAGCTGCTTTCGCATACGTATGTATTTGGTTCCCTATTTCTACCCTGGGCATATTTTACAGTTTAAGCTAGATTTTTCAGTTTTACCACTGATTTTCTTCTTCTACTACATTCTGTAATTTAAAAATGTCATCATACTTACAGTGGTCAGGGATTTCATGCCATGTTTGAATGTCACCATTGCAACTGTCATCACTGTCATCAAATAGTAAAGTATGTTGTATTCTTTTATGTCAAACTTGGTACTTTTCCTTTAAATGAGTTTGTCACACCCTTAGCAAAAGTTCTCTGAGGCCCTGTTGGCTGTTTCTGCTTTAACAGAGAAGATGAAAAATGTACAGTGCTTTTGTTAGTGTCGTTTTCATTAAGTGTCCATCACTATCTCTCACGTACACTTCTGCGTCACCTTTCTTCAGTGCTACACCACATGCCCTTGTTCCATCCGATAACTCAATTGAGTGTTTCCCTGCCTAGAATGTGTCATCAAATAGGGTAATAGTCTGCAGCAGTAGAGATACAACTGTAATTAGGTAATTTATAAATAGAATTTAAAAGAAAATTTAAACGTCCTACTGAGGCAATTCCAAATGTGTTTTTGTAAAATCATGCCACTTAGTTCTTCTGTATAGTCATTTCACATGTAACAGTCACAATATAATTATATTTAATCATTGTATATACAGTGTATCAGAAAAGTGAGTACACCCCTCACATTTCTGCAAATATTTCATTATATCTTTTCATGGGACAACACTATAGACATGAAACTTGGATATAACTTAGAGTAGTCAGTGTACAGCTTGTATAGCAGTGTAGATTTACTGTCTTCTGAAAATAACTCAACACACAGCCATTAATGTCTAAATAGCTGGCAACATAAGTGAGTACACCCCACAGTGAACATGTCCAAATTGTGCCCAAATGTGTCGTTGTCCCTCCCTGGTGTCATGTGTCAAGGTCCCAGGTGTAAATGGGGAGCAGGGCTGTTAAATTTGGTGTTTTGGGTACAATTCTCTCATACTGGCCACTGGATATTCAACATGGCACCTCATGGCAAAGAACTCTCTGAGGATGTGAGAAATAGAATTGTTGCTCTCCACAAAGATGGCCTGGGCTATAAGAAGATTGCTAACACCCTGAAACTGAGCTACAGCATGGTGGCCAAGGTCATACAGCGGTTTTCCAGGACAGGTTCCACTCGGAACAGGCTTCGCCAGGGTCGACCAAAGAAGTTGAGTCCACGTGTTCGGCGTCATATCCAGAGGTTGGCTTTAAAAAATAGACACATGAGTGCTGCCAGCATTGCTGCAGAGGTTGAAGACGTGGGAGGTCAGCCTGTCAGTGCTCAGACCATACGCCGCACACTGCATCAACTCGGTCTGCATGGTCGTCATCCCAGAAGGAAGCTGACGCACAAGAAAGCCCGCAAACAGTTTGCTGAAGACAAGCAGTCCAAGAACATGGATTACTGGAATGCCCTGTGGTCTGACGAGACCAAGATAAACTTGTTTGGCTCAGATGGTGTCCAGCATGTGTGGCGGCGCCCTGGTGAGAAGTACCAAGACAACTGTATCTTGCCTACAGTCAAGCATGGTGGTGGTAGCATCATGGTCTTGGGCTGCATGAGTGTTGCTGGCACTGGGGAGCTGCAGTTCATTGAGGGAAACATGAATTCCAACATGTACTGTGACATTCTGAAACAGAGCATGATCCCCTCCCTTCGAAAACTGGGCCTCATGGCAGTTTTCCAACAGGATAACGACCCCAAACACAACCTCCAAGATGACAACTGCCTTGCTGAGGAAGCTGAAGGTAAAGGTGATGGACTAAACCCAATTGAGCATCTGTGGCGCATCCTCAAGTGGAAGGTGGAGGAGTTCAAGGTGTCTAACATCCACCAGCTCCGTGATGTCATCATGGAGGAGTGGAAGAGGATTCCAGTAGCAACCTGTGCAGCTCTGGTGAATTCCATGCCCAGGAGGGTTAAGGCAGTGCTGGATAATAATGGTGGTCACACAAAATATTGACACTTTGGGCACAATTTGGACATGTTCACTGTGGGGTGTACTCACTTATGTTGCCAGCCATTTAGACATTAATGGCTGTGTGTTGAGTTATTTTCAGAAGACAGTAAATCTACACTGCTATACAAGTTGTACACTGACTACTCTAAGTTATATCCAAGTTTTATTTCTATAGTGTTGTCCCATGAAAAGATATAATAAAATATTTGCAGAAATGTGAGGGGTGTACTCACTTTTGTGATACACTGTATATATATATATATATATATATATATATATATATATATATATATATATATATACATACATATATATATATATACATATATACATATATATATATATATATATATATATATATATATATACACACAGTATATACACCAATCAGCCATAACATTAAAACCACCTCCTTGTTTGTGCACTCACTGTCTATTTTATCAGCTCCACTTTCCATATAGAAGCACTTTGTAGTTCTACAATTACTGTAGTCCATCTGTTTCTCTGCATGCTTTGTTAGCCCCCTTTCATGCTGTTCTTCAATTATCAGGACTCTCACAGGACCCCTACAGAGCTGGTATTATTTCGGTGGTGGGTCATTCTCAGCACTGCAGTGACACTGACATGGTGGTGGTGCATTGTGCGAGTGTGTGTTGTGCTGGTGTGAGTGGATAAGACACAGTAGCACTGCTGGAGTTTTTAAACACCTATCTGTCCCTGCTGGACTGAGAATAGTCCACCAACCAAAAACATCATGTCAACAGCACCCTGTGGGCAGTGTCCTTTAATCACTGATGAAGGACTAGAAGATGACCAACTCAAACAGCATCAATAGATGAGCGATCGTCTCTGACTTTACATCTACAAGGTGGACCAACTAGGTAGGAGTGTCTAATAGAGTGGACAGTGAGTGGACACAGTATTTAAAAACTCCAGCAGCGCTGCTGTGTCTTATCCACTCATACCAGCACAACACACACTAACACACCATCACCATGTCATTGTCACTGCAGTGCTGAGAATGATCCACCACCTAAATAATACCTGCTCTGTGGTGGTCCTGACCATTAAAGAACAGGGTGAAAGCAGGTTTAAAAAAGTATGTAGAGAAATAGATGTACTACAGTCAGTAATTGTAGAACTTCAAAGTGCTTCTATATGGTAACTGGAGCTAATAAAATGGACAGTGAGTGTAGAAACAAGTAGGTGGTTTTAATGTTTTGGCTGATCGGTGTATATATAATATACAAATAATACAACCTTTAATTACATATTTTTATTTTAAGTCATATATATGGTGCTTTACATACAAATAATTAAAGAAAGTATAGAAAAGTAACGAAAGTATTAAAATAAACCTACAGAAAAAACTACAAAAAATACAATTATATCGCATTATATACATTTCCTTATATACATATTCATATAATTGTAAATAATATTGCATTAAAAATAATTAATAATTTACTAATGTAATTAATGTAATAATTAATAATTAACTGTTCATCTCAAACATGTCAGATAAATATTGCTTTGTGAGATCAGCATAATTACAGGTTTGTTTTTTGGTTTAGGGGATGGCAGGTGTAAATTCAATAAACACGAAAAGTTGCAATTATAAATTAAAAGTTGCCAGGAGGAGTGGACACACAGGCAGCTGTGATAAATACTTACCAACATTGGTCCCAGGAAAGACAAGCTATGAACCATCGTTATTAAACAGCCAAGACTTATTGATGCCATAAAGGTTATGGCATTTAGTATGAACTAACAAAAGGGCTTTTGTGGCTCAAACTGTGGATAACTTGAGGGCTTCTTCAGATGTCTTGTGGAGTCCATGTCTCAGTGGGTCAGAGCTGTTTTAATTGCATACTAGGCGAGTGTTCCTAATGTTTTGGCTCACCAGTGTATACTTCATTTAAGCAAAAGGGAAATTAGTATTAGGGAAGTTAGTCATGTCGAATGCGGTTGGCATGCATTTCTTCATAGACTGAGTTAGGATCCCTAGATGGCTCATATTCTCGTTTCTTGCAGCAGGCCTTTATCTATAAACAAAAAAACCTGACTAAGATTTTTTTCAAAGAAACCACATGCTGCACAATGTGTCAGGTCTGTCAGGAAATCCATAGCCCCATACGACCTAAAAACCATGCTTTTACAAAACAGTGAGCGGATGTCTTCCCACACTGTAATACAAGCCTTAGCACGAATATACCCACACAGTTTCATAACAGGAGTACAAATTATGTTTAAATGACTACAGGCCGCTATGCTGTGCTTACCTTTGGTACTAACATCCAAAAGACCAGGGCACACACTACAAGCATAGTGCATGCAGTAAGGGCAAACACCAGTACCAGTGGCTCAGGTGTGGTACATGTTCCTTCTCCAGGGTTCTCATGCACTTCTGCAAACAACAACCTTACATTACTAACATAAACCTTAGCCTTGTAAAAG
The DNA here is from genome assembly GCF_030014385.1 of Trichomycterus rosablanca. Classification (NCBI taxonomy): domain Eukaryota; kingdom Metazoa; phylum Chordata; class Actinopteri; order Siluriformes; family Trichomycteridae; genus Trichomycterus; species Trichomycterus rosablanca. The sequence continues at coordinate 11,001,494 of NC_086009.1, read as the reverse complement.
CGTTAATGTATAAAACGAGTCTATTTAAAAAAAAGCTTGTAATTAATAATGTACAACATAAATCATCTGTCTTCTTAAAACTAATATTCAGTGTTTTTATCTAGGATGAAAAAGATGTTTGCTTACCTTTGACAATCAGTAGAACACTGTTTTCCTCTGTTTCTTCACTTTTTTTGTGAATAAATTTGCTATACATACACGTGTATACTCCTGAGTCTTTCAGCCGCAGGTTAGTGATGTTTATGATTAGTTTCTTAATGTCACCAGTGTAATACGCTCTTCCATTATACTCATTGTAGAAAGTGATGTTTTGGCTGCGAGCATCATAAACACACACTTTTTGAGTGGAAGGGTTTTTTCCTTGCAGACATAATTTGTTTGGGGTATCGTTGGTGCTACACTCTATGGTAAGATTTTCTCCTTTGTTTTTCATTACAGTTTTAGTCTTCCCCCCAGAGACTGTAAATAGACAGGACAATGTATCAAGCATTCCTTGAACTACTACTACTACCATACTTACTGTCAAATTAAACTCTAGTTTAAAGTACTTGCAAATGTTATTAAAAAATATTTATTTGACAAACAAAATCTAGATTGATACAGTTAAAGTCATAAGATTATGTACACTTAGGTTGAAGTCATTAACTCATATTTTATCCTCTCCATTATTTCCATGTCAACAAACTATAGTCATAGCAAGTGTTTCAGGATATCTACTACTGTTTTGTGTAGATACACCAAACTGGCTGTGCCTTTAAATAGCATGGAAAATTCCAGAAAACAATATAGTGTTCCAAAACTGCAATGAAAAAGCCATGTTACAGTTAGCAACCGCACATGGGGACGTAGCAAAACTTTTTGGTCATGATGACTATAGTTATGTATGGAGTAAAAAGGGAGAGGCTTGAAATCCAAAGAACACCATCACAACTCTAAAGCACATAGGTGGCAGCATCATGTTGTAGGGGTCTTTTGCTGCAAAATGTGTATATAAACTTATGACTATAACTATACATGTAATATATATGTTCAATGTGACATTTAAAGGTTTATAATTTTACAAGTATTATGCCCTAGGTTTCAGAAATGCCTTGCACATAAGTGAGTCTGATTTGTAAAAAAAAAATACACTCTGATCTCTGTCACAGTGCATGTATCAGTTAAGATGTGTTGCAAGAAAATGTTACTGGTAAGTTAAAAGTGGTTAATACGAAAACATTTAAAAGGAGAAAGAATATGTATTTTAATAAATTTGTTTTCCCAGTGACACATAACATGTTTTAAAATAAAAAACAGATGTAACAAATAATATTAAAAAGTAATCAAAATGTGCTTATTAAAGTGTTAGGATAAAGAAAGATAAATGAAATATGCTGTTTTACCTGCTCTAGGAAAGATGCTAAAGTGGAACAGAGGTACAGACATTAAAAACAAGGTCACAGTCAGAGTTGTCATCTTGCCCACAGTAGCAAAACTAACATTAGTTCATGCAATGTTCCACTTAAAAGTGCGAAAACAGGAAGTCAATGTTTGACTTCAAAGTTTCCAGACATCGCCGTCTGACAAATGTAGAACATTTTCATGTTCTTATTGTAAACTAGCAAAATTATTGTGCTCTTTAATCTTAGCTTTAGTTAAACATTGGGCAGATGATTATTAGACATTTCCCCCATTATAACTGCACTTATTATTTCATTTGTCTATTTATACTATTGTTAAAGTATTTTTTTGTTTAGATTTCTTTACTTTTAAGCAAACATCACACAGTAATTGCAAATTATATATTTATTATTCAATACAACACTTTTGACTACAGAAAGTTGTGGTTTCATATATAGGACATTTTATTATAAGTTCACCAGCATACAAAGTAAAAAAAGGCTAAATAAAAACACTAGTTAGCCAATGGACAGACGGCCAACACTCAAAGAAGACAAACATTCCAAATACAAATCTAAAAAAGACAATACTGACAAAAAAAACAAAACATACACAGTAAACATACACCGATTAGGCATAACATTATGACCACCTTCCTAATATTGTGTTGGTCCCCCTTTAGCTGCCAAAACAGCCCTGACCTCTCGAGGCATGGAGTCCACTAGACCCCTGAAATTGTGCTGTGGTATCTGGTATCAAGATGTTAGCAGCAGATCCTTTAATTCCTGTAAGTTGCGAGGTCCTCAATGGATCGGACTTGTTTGTCCTGCACTGGGGAATTTGGAGGTCAAGTCAACACCTTAAACTTGTTGTTGTGCTCCTCAAAACATTCCTGATTTGAGGCAGAGCGCATTATCCTGCTAAAAGAGGCCACAGCCATCAGAGAATACCGTTTCCATGAAAGGGTATACATGATCTGCAATAATTCTTAGGTAGGTGGCACATGGATGGCAGGACCCAAAGTTTCCCAGCAGAACATTGCCCAAAGCATCACACTGCCTCTGCCGGCTTGCCTTCTTCCCATAGTGCATCCTGGTTCAGCAGGGACAGGGGTCAGCATAAGCACCCTAACTGATCTGCGGCTCTGCAGCCCCATATGCAACAAACCGCAATGCATTGTGTATTCTGACACCTTTCTATTAGAACCAGCATTAACTTCTTCAGCAATCTGGGCTACAGTAGCTCGTCTGTTGGATCAGACCACACGGGCCAGCCTTCGCTCCCTATGTCCATTAATGAGCCTTGGCTGCCCATGACCCTGTCGCTGGTTTACCGCTGTTCCTTCCTTGGACCACTTTTGATAGATACTTTTGATAGATACTTACCACCGTAAACACCCCACAAGAGCTGCCATTTTGGAGATGCTCTGACCCAGTCGTTTAGCCATCACAATTTGGCCATTGTCAAATTTGCTCAAATCCTTACACTTGCCCCTTTTTTCTGCTAACACATCAACGTTGAGGATAAAATGTTCACTTGCTGCCTAATATATCCCACCACTAACAGGTGCCGTGATGAAGAGATAATCAGTGTTATCACTTCACCTGACAGTGGTCAAAATGTTATGCCTAATCGGTGTATGTGTGTGTGTGTGTGTGTGTGTGTTTCCAGCTATAAATTCAGTTTCAAATGACCAATTTCAAACTTAATTACATGTTCTGCCCGCTGTGCCAGTTGCAACAATATTTGTTTCCAGAGCCCGTTACCTCTATGTTCCTCTGAAGTGCACATGCAATTTTCTATGGCCAAACTATCATCTCAATTTTATGTTTATTAATATTTCTTATGGATCAACACAGGAATGTAAGTTTGGTCTTACTTTGACGAATGAAAGCACTTATATCTGCAATAAACCAGCTTGTTTGTATTTGTTCATTATATTACAGGTTTATATATACTTTTTTTATATTAATACTAATAACAATTAATATTAATATACTAATACAATGGGCAGTCATTGAAGCAAGAGAAAAGGGTCAACAAGAAAAGCGTACAAAAGTTAAAGGTCCTGCTGGTACTGTCCTGGTACCAGATAACACTGGGCTCCTTTAGATGTCCTATTTTATCAGTGGGTCAGAGCTGTTTTAACAGCATATTAGATGAGTGTTCCTAGTGTTTTGACTCATGAGTGTTTATTTCATTCAAGCAAAGGGGAAAAATATAGAATTTAGTCATGTTGAATACAGATGGCATGCATATCTTTATAGACAGAGTCAGAATCCTTAGATCCTTATATTCGTTTTTTTACAACGAATCTTTATTTAAAAAAACTGGAAAGTACTGTACCGTGACAAATATTATTTTCTAAGCAAACCACACGCAGCATATTGTGTCTGGCCTGTCAGGAAGTCTCATATCGTATGACATAACAGCATGCTTTTACAAACCAGTGAGCGGATGTCCTCCCTGGCGGTAACACTAATATACTGTATAATACTAAACCTACTATATGCATACAATACAAACCCCATTTCAAGAAAAGTTGGGACATTTTGTACAATTAAATAATAACATATTATTTATTGATTGATTGATTTATTGATAAGCATAAATTTACTTGTTGGTGAGCCGTTTGCCTTCTGATTTTGACGATTAAAACGGAATCGCAAACTGTCGGTGCACGGTGCCGTGCGCACTGCTTCTCGTGAGTGCACGTGGTCTCAGGAGCCCCTGATATAGTGAAACTGTGCAGGACAGTAGGACTGAAGCTGAAAATCACTTTTAAATAGGCTACAGCTTTCAACCAGTAATACCAAAAATAGCCTGTAGATGACACACTATAGTCGTCTTTAAAAACAAGCAAACGGGTTCAATTATGCCACCAAAGTTAAATACGTACAATACTATATATAGTTTAATATATACTATATATTATATATAATAATTGTAACAGTATAAAATGAAATAAAGATAACAATATTAAAATGTAGATTAACTGTACTGTATTGTGTAATAAAACTGCTGCTATTCCTTTTCACCACACTTAAAAGACGTTTTGGCACCGATGATACCAAGCGATTTAGTGTTTCAGCTTTTATTTTGTTCCATTCTTCCTGCAAACACGTCTTAAGATGTGCAACAGTACGAGGTCATTGTCGCATTTTTCCTTTCGAAATTCTCTATTGGGGACAGGTCAGGACTGCAGGCAGGCCAGTCCAGTACCCTTTTCTGCATTAATGCTGCCATCACAGAAGTGTTCATGACCTTTGCCAAGGGCACTGACATGACCCCATAACATGACAGACCCTGACTTTTGGACTTGTAGCTGATAACCTGTTGATGCATGCTCAATAATCCAGGTACACAAATCCACAAAGTTGAATCAGTTCATCTGGACACAAGTTTGTTGTAGAGATACGTTTCGTCACTCAATCCGAATGACTTCTTCAGTCTGAGCTGGTGTTGAATACCCCAACCTTATATGCAGTTGATTTGCATAACGACTGATCACTGCCCATTGCATAACAATGGAACTGGTGATCAGGTCCATATGAAATTCACAATGACCATTAATTACAATGGTCATGTGTGTCTTTCACACATGATTGGGGTAAAGCTCCAATTACGGCATTGTAAAATGGTGAGAGATGTACTCTCAGGCCCCCTCCCTGGTTCAGAGATGGTCGTTCCCTCTTCACATAGATGGCCTCTTTGACTCCACGTTCAAACCAGCGTTCCTCCTTGTCAAGGATCTGCACATCTTCACAGCACAGCTTTACCCCAATCATGTGTGAAAGACACACATGACCATTGTAATTAATGGTCATTGTGAATTTCATATGGACCTGATCACCAGTTCCATTGTCACGTAAGATGGCTGACTACAGGAACCACCTGCGATTTAACATCAGATGCAGACAGAGCAGGATCACACCTAAGAGCCTGCAACTCAGATCTTCTTTCAAAGGTCACCGAGCTAGCAAGATCATTCCGAAGGCACAGAACCAGCTATTGAATGAACGGGTGAGACAAACTAACTTCACAATCGATGTCTTAAAAACTAGAGAGGAGCAGATTGTACAAAGACTTACATCACGTCTAGATGAGCCCACTCTCCAACAGGTGATTAACTTCACGCAGAAGGCTCGTTTAGGACAACATGAAAAGTCAAAAACCAGGCAGCAAAAAAAGTTTGACTTGCTTGCTGCAGGACAGAAACACCAACAGACCATGGATGGCCGAAAGAGGAATGAAGGGCAAACACACGCTGGTGATGTGGACAAGTGGGTGAAGAACTTGTCGGACAGACAACTCACACAAGCGGAGAAAGACATCTTGGCTAAGGGGTTGAATTTCGATGTTACACCAAAGCAAGTCCCACTAGTGGAACTGATCACAGCCACAGAATCAGCAATCCGCAACAACAACATCTCCGACCTGGAAGCGGAACAGTTGCGGATGAAAGTGTCAGCTTGCCTGAGTAATGCAAAGCCACCGCCATCCAACATCAGCAGACACGAGAGGTATGCACTTACTACACTTAGTAAGGACAATAACATCATCATACTTCCTGCTGACAAAGGTAGATGTACTGTTCTATTAAACCAGATAGACTATCATGAGAAAGTGATGTTGTTACTTAGTGACACTAACACTTATGAGCTGCTGAAACGAGATCCAGGTAGTAGCTACAAGAAAAGGTGATAGATTGTCTGAAAGTTTTAGAACAGAACAATGCTATTGACAGGGCTTTGTACTACAAATTATATCCGGGGGAGGCTACACCTAGTCTGTATGGGTTACCTAAGATACACAAACAGGATGTACCTTTATGACCCATTGTTTGTATGATTAACTCTGTGACTTATAACATTTCTAAGTTTCTAGCATCGATTCTCAACCCGTTGGTAGGTAGCACGGAACACCACATTCAGAACACCATGGACTTTGTGGACAAGGTGAAGGGCGTCATCATTGAGACGGAGGAAACAATGGTCTCGTATGATGTTACATCCCTCTTCCGGTTGCTGAGGCAGTGGAGGTGGTCCGTAGGAAACTACAAGGCGACCCCACCCGGAGCACGAGGACCACCCTTACCACGGACCAGGTGTGCACACTTCTAGAACTGTGTCTTCAGTCCACCTACTTCTCATACAGAGGACAGTTCTACAAACAGAAACATGGGTGTGCTATGGGGTCCCCAGTCTCACCTATTGTTGCAAACCTGTACATGGAGGAAGTGGAAAAGAAGGCACTAAGGACCTACTCAGGGACACCACCAAGTCATTGGTTCAGATATGTGGACAACACCTGGGTTAAAATAAAATCAGAGGAAGTACCACATTTCACGGACCACATCAACTCGGTGGACAAACACATCAAGTTCACAAGGGAGGATGCAAGCGACAACGTTTTAGCCTTCTTAGACTATGAAATTGCTAGTAAAGATGGGGGACGGTTGAAAGTCAATGTTTACCGCAAACCAACGCACACGGACCAGTACTTAAGGTTTGACTCCCATCATCCTTTGGAGCACAAACTAGGAGTCATCAGGACGCTGCACCACCGGGCGAACAGCATCCCCACAGACACTACGGCCAAGGATAGAAAGAAATCTCATGTCAAGAAGGCCCTGGGTGAATGTGGTTATCCCAACTGGGCATTCGTAAAAGCGGGGAAAATGCCCAAACACAGCTCCAGTGGATCAAAGGGAGGAGAAGAACAACCGCGGTATAAGCGCAAACCAGTGGTGATTCCACTTCTGGACATGGTTAACATAAGGTGTCTTTTTTGCACAGTAAAGTTTTAAGTGGCATTTGTGCATTTAACTCCGTATTGTAGAGCTTGCCAAAGTAATCTCTTGCCCATGTGGTTATATCAGCTATTGTTGAGTGGCGGTTCTTGATGCAGTGGCACCTGAGGGATCAAAGAGTACGAGCGCTTCAGCTTAAGCTTGCGCCTTTGGCTTTTATGCACTGAAATTCCTCCTGATTCCTTGAAATGTTTAATGATATTATGCACTGTAGAGGGAGAAATATGCAAATCCCTTCCAGTCTTTTTTTGAGGTACATTGTTTTTAAACATTTCAATAATTTTCTCACACAAACTAAAGATCCTCTGGCCATCTTTGCTCATCAAAGACTCAGCCTTTCCTGGATGCTGCTTTTGTAACAAACCATGATTACAATCACCTGTTGACATCACCTGTTTAAAATCGCATCATTATGTAGTTTTTTCACCTCATTACTAGCCCAGAGTTGTCCCCGTCCCAGTAGTAGTAGAGAATGCACAAGATACAATCAGAATACAATTGTAAATGTGTGAAAAACTCCCCTAAATATACAGGTATTGAGAGTAAATTGAGAGTAACCAGACTCAGCACGGATCCCCATCCTCCTTGGGTGGCCCTGGAGAATAGTTTGAATGAATCGGATTTACATAAATCATTCATAAACAAAATTAAATTGAACTAGAAGTTATAACTTGCAAAAAAAATAATAATAATAATGTAAACAATTGGACTTCTTCATTATTCAGTCTAGTCTGTGATAAAGTCCGTAATGAGCTCTTAGTTTGTAGAGCTAAATCACAAACACGCCAGGGCTTGAAGGTCTCTTACATTAAACAGTGGCTTCTAGTCTTGCCCTATACACAAACTAAGATTTCCCCAGATTCAAGGAATCTTTTCACAATATTATGCATGGTAGATGGTGAAAGACCTACATCATGTGTGATCTTGCATTAAGAAATGTTCTTTTTGAACTGATTGACAGTTCTCTCACAAAGTTTGCCATAAAATGGTGAGCCACCACTCCCCTTTGGTTGCAAAAACTTTTGGGGGGGTCTCCTTTTTCACCCAATCATGTTACCCCTATCTTTTACTAACTCACTGCTTATTGTGGAATGTTTTAAAACTGTGTAACTTAAATATTCTAGAAGCACTGCTCTTTTTATATCTGCGTCCCAACTTTTCTTTGCGTTGCAGTTACCAAATTAAAAGCTGAAAATTAACAGCAGTTTCCCTTTAGTGAAAAAAATGCAAGTGTATTTAAAATATACAGAGATATTATATCTATAAATATACTATATCTGTAAATATATACTATAAATTAACTAGCATTTGTCTGTACTTATTTCAAACATGTTAAAATGTATTAGTCATGCTTTAATCAGATGATTGCAAGTACACTTTTTAAACTTAAAAAATTATAAAAAGTTATAAAAAGTTTTAATAAATACATTACCATTAAGTATACTTTTAGTTAAAATTAAGTTTCATTTAATTTAATATACTTCTCTAATACTACTGTAGTATATTTTATGTTAAACAATTGCTATAGTAATTCACTTAAAACACACTTTTAACATGTTACATACAAAGGTTTGAATACGTGTATTTTTTAGAAAGTGACTTAATGGTACAACAGTAAAACGTTTTTACAATTTTTGTTTTATTAAAATATAATAATTTTAAATATATTTCAGTGTTATTTAATTCTAATTTGGAAAATAATTAGTCCTATTAAAGAACATTTTCAGGTACACTACATAAATATTTATTTGGTGTACTTTACAGAGCTTAAATAGTAACTTGTGTAAACTGCATTAGATAAATGCAGTTTTAGATAAACTTTTTATATTTTTGTACAATTAAAATGTAATAAGTACAAAATAATTTGTTCCATTTTAGCACTTTTTATGTGCACTGATCATTTGTGTGACAACAAGTACATTATAGTGCACTGTGGCATATTAAGGATTACTTAGGTCTACTTTTTTTCACCAGGGTCTTTGAACTATTGTCAGTTAAATAAATGTTTAAGAGAATTACTAAATCATTACATTTTTTACATTTACATTTTCACTTGTCCACTGTGCCACCCAGAGAATGATGTGTACATATATAGGCAGTCAATTAGAAGTTGGAAGGACTTTCAGCCATGTCCTTTCTTCTAAACCTAAGTTATTCTATAACTCAATTTTTTCACAACTCACAACTTACATTTAATCCATTTCCCTTTATAGTATGTCGATTAAGACCACTACTATATTTTAAGAATGTGAAATGTCAAAATAATACTGGAGACAATTATTTATTTTAGCTTTTTCTTTTTTCATCACACACAGACATTTGCATACATATGTTTAGTATTTGTTAGAATTCCATTTAAATCTTTTAATTTGGGTCAGATGTTTTAGGTAGCCATACACAAGCTTCTCACAATAACTTGCTGCATTTTTGGGCCATTCCTCCTGACAGAACTGGTGTAACTAGGTCCGTTGTGTACACACAAGGTATGCTTGTGGTCATGGTCCATTTGCAAGACCCATTTGCACCAAAGCTCTAACTTCCTGGCTTATGTCTTGAGATGCTGCTTTAAAAATCTCAGCAAGTTCATCTCTAGGAAAAAGAACAAATTTTCATCCGACTCGATGACTGTGTGGGTCTGTGGTGTTTAAACTTGCATATTATCGCTTTAACAAATGAAGGTGGTCCCTTCAAGCATTTGGAAATTGCTCCCAAGATGTGCTAGACTTCCACAGTTCTTTTCTGATGGCTGATTGCTTTTAATTTTCTCATGATGTCAAACAAAGTGGCAAGCAGGTTTGGAAGATTATGCTTTAAATACTGCTACAGATACACCTTCAATTGACTAAACTTATGTCAATGAACCTATCAGAAACTTCTAAAGCCATTACATTTTGATCTGGAATTTTTCAAGCTACTGTATTTTAAGGCACAGTCAACTTAGTTTGTGTTAACCTTTGACCTACTGTAATTTTAGTATAGGGAATTATAAGTAAATTAATTTTGTTTGTAAACATTTGTTGGAAAAGTTGCCTTTGTCATGTACAAAGTAGATCTTCTAAACAACTTGCTAAAACTAATTTGTCAAACAAACTATAGTTTGTTTTAGGGTTTGTAAACTTGACATACTGTAAAAATGACTTCTGCTGTATGTATACAGTATGTGCATGGCAAATGAGGCCTGGCATTGTCTTTCTAAAATAACCATGAACTTGCCAGGAAAAGAGGTTGTCTAAATGGCAGCACGTCTCTCTAAAATGCCAATATACATTCTCTGTCAGTGGTACCTGTACACATCATAAAAATAATTTGTGCCAATGGTCCTTTTTGTCTTTGGCATTTAGAACTTGTCCATTTCTCCTAAAAACAAATTGAATGGCACACATTTCCACTGTCTTTAGGACCATTTAAGATAAGCTCTTAGGATGAGCTATCTCTTTGCATTATAGAGTTTCAAGTTGCATTTATTATTTCTGCGGAAAATTGTGACAACAGTTCTCTCAAGATAATGTAGCTAAATTTATCACAGTGGTATGACTTCTTATTCATTGCTGTCTGAGGGCTCAAAGGTCATGCACATTCAACAGTCACTTCTGGCTCTAAATCTTTTCATAATATTATGTAATGTACAGTAGATTGTAGAGATGCAAATTTTGCCCATGTTTAAACCAATAACTGACAGTAATTAGCTGACATTTTAGTTGACAAAGTCAATAACTCTTTAATAATCTTCAATCTTTGCAATTTAATAAAAAACAGCTTAACATAGTGAACATAACCAACTGGTGCAAATTGTGCCAGTTTCTTTTAACCGATAACTGACTGTCTTTATCTGATGGTCATAGTCACACATGTTTTATTTAAAATAAATATATACAGAGAGAGCAAAACTAGTTTAGCATTCAGAATGTGCATATAAACAGAGTCATTTTTGTACATATTAAATAGTTCAAGCGCTAACTAAACATGCCAATCAAGACTATACTGTATTAAGACTATATTAAATCAAGACTATCATACTGAGAAAACTAGTGCAATTTTTGATGCAGTGTTGTACCTATAAATTGGAGTATGATAGAAACAATTCCCATACAAAAACAAACAAAAACATTACACACAAAAAAGTGTTGAGTTTAACATGCAGTCTGATTCTATACAGACTTAAACAGGCTTTACTATTGGTGATTGAAATGTAAAATTAAATGTAATTGGAATTGAAATGTAATTGAAATGAAATTTACCACTTTGCAATGTTGCCATTCCATGTCACAACACTTATAAGACATTATGGCACAGACATTACTAGCCCTAAATTACCCCTTTCCCAACATATTTTGGAATGTGTTGTAGGCCTGAAATGCAGGAATAGCTTATATTAACAAATAAAATAAAGTTAACCAGACAAAACATGAAATATGTTGGGTTCATAGGGTTGACAGAGGTGTGGGGGTGCTTCTTTCATTTAACACTACACATTTCAACACAATATGAATAGGCAGGTATGAATTATTTATTCACTCAGATTTATATTTGTTTAAATGTTGGAAAACAGTTATTATATTATTATATATTATGTTATTTTAGAATATCTGAGGGTGCCCTGACGGTTCCCCTCTGGTGAAAATGTATGTTTTTCGTATAATTTGTACTCAAAATTGGGCCGCATTGAAAAGAGCAGTAATCGCACGCATGCGCATTACGCATTAATGGTGGGCATGCGCAGCGTAATCGGGTAGGGGACGCGGATCGGGTAATCATAGTGGATGTTGAATAGTGTGCGGATTCGGGATGGTACTCGTCAAAGAATAGTGAGTCACTATAGTAAACTGTTTTATAAAATTATTAATTGTTTACATTTGATAAAAATTGTAACTGTTTTATTTAAATGTTAACGTTGTATAAGAATGACAGTGAGTCAGTTATTGGGGAAACGTGTATCCTGGGCTAGCGTCCGTTATTTAGCCCGGGTGCTAAACCTAAAACAGCGTTAGTCAATGCACAAGTGTAATCTAAGTACAAATAAACAGCTTGCTTAAACAAATCGTTTGGTACTACCGATCTTATATTCGAATAGTATTGTCTCATCCATATTATTCAGCATTGTAGCATAGCGTCGGAGGCGCTAGGGTGTTTTTTTGTCCCCCCTCCCCATTGAGACAAGTCCCGCCTTTAGTGGGAAGATTGGTGAACTGACTTTAGCAGTCAGACGATTAATCATTTTGCAACTGTCGGATAGGTTGTGATTGAGAACCGTCTGCCAATCCTGGAAAAGGAGGCGGGATTAGGCGGTATTATTCGCTGTGTGTGAGAAAGAGTGTGTCAGAGAGAACGTAAATACAGATATACATACATTCATATACTATTAATTTCAAGGTGTAAAAGTCTATTAACTGCAAATTATCTTTTTATGTCTCTTCCAGTCATTTGGTGTTGCCCTGTTCGGTAGAAGAGGTAAGTCAACATTCAGCATTAAACTGCAAGAACATTGTGTTCCACAGTGAGCTTATTGCCAAGATGTAATATTGCTTTTGGGGAACGTATACTCAGAAAGTTCACTTTTTTATAATCAAATAATTACATTGTTAAGTCAAAGTAAGTAAAAAGCTTTGTCGTTTTTACTAGTATTTCAGTCAATTAACACAAAAGATTAGGCTATGGACCTTTCTGGATGCCGTCTAATAGGATCATGGTTTTTCCATCTCTGTAACAAGTGTAATAAGCAGAAAGATTTCAGACAAATCTATTGCATAATGTGTAGTTACATTATTAATTGAGATAAATAATTGAGAGGCTAGGTTTGGTAAATTATTAACTGCAATGAATAAACGGCCACCTCCACATTTATTGCCACCCCTGTTAAATATGAGAAAAGAGTTCAGTTACATTTTGTTAATAAGAATTTCTAGGGGTGCCAATAATTGTGGCACATGTGGTTTTGTTAAAAATAATATATTTTTTTATAAGGGATTTGTTTTCTCACAATAAATGTATTTCAGTTCGATTCAGTTTATTCATTGTAAGATTAAGCTAATTCACCAAATGGTGATTTTTTTTTTCATAACCATTTTTTACCCATCTTTACCAGGAGTGCCAATAATTGTGGAGGGGACTGTACATTTAATCTTGTGCATGTGGTCTAAAAGATTAAAAAGTGTAGAAATGTACAAAATTTAAAAAATAATGATCAAGTTCTGTTTTTGAAACAGTAGTAGGAGTAACGGCCCATTTAATACAGTATTATGTTCATATGTCATCATTCAATTTTCAGTATGCACTAAAATGTGCATTATAAAACGGATAGTTCCGGTCCTAAAATCTGATTGGCTGAGCCGCGTTCGAAGCCGTTGTAAAATCCCCGATAAACACACACCTAGCACCACCTCACATCATTCCATATTAATATGCCACTGAATACAAAAGTTAATGTTATTTTCGCCCTCATGTTTCCTAGCAACACTGTTAATCGAACTATTTTGCGTTGCGGAAGAACGCTTTATTGTAAGTTTATACACAATAAATACATTTATGAATTAAACATTGTTGTATTTATTATATTTTATGTTGACCGCCGTTTTATAAAAGCAATAAGCCACTCGAGACCGTGCATTACTGTTATGATTTTAGCACGGGGAAAGAAGTTTTAGGCACTCCGTTTCGCGTCGTGCCAAAAACGTCATCCCCGTGCTAAAATCACAGTAATGCACGGCCTCTCGTGGCTTATTGCTTTATTATTTGCCATATGCAATTTGTTCACTGTAGAGGATGTTTAAACTATGGACAAAAAAAATTACAGAAATTATTTAAAAATTGTTATTGTTAAATTGTTATATTATTATATTATACTGTATATATTATTTCATTTATTATATATATATACAGTGTATCACAAAAGTGAGTACACCCCTCACATTTCTGCAAATATTTCATTATATCTTTTCATGGGACAACACTATAGACATGAAACTTGGATATAACTTAGAGTAGTCAGTGTACAGCTTGTATAGCAGTGTAGATTTACTGTCTTCTGAAAATAACTCAACACACAGCCATTAATGTCTAAATGGCTGGCAACATAAGTGAGTACACCCCACAGTGAACATGTCCAAATTGTGCCCAAATGTGTCGTTGTCCCTCCCTGGTGTCATGTGTCAAGGTCCCAGGTGTAAATGGGGAGCAGGGCTGTTAAATTTGGTGTTTTGGGTACAATTCTCTCATACTGGCCACTGGATATTCAACATGGCACCCCTTGGCAACTCTCTAAGGATGTGAGAAATAGAATTGTTGCTCTCCACAAAGATGGCCTGGGCTATAAGAAGATTGCTAACACCCTGAAACTGAGCTACAGCATGGTGGCCAAGGTCATACAGCGGTTTTCCAGGACAGTTTCCACTCGGAACAGGCTTCGCCAGGGTCGACCAAAGAAGTTGAGTCCACATGTTCGGCATCATATCCAGAGGTTGGCTTTAAAAAATAGACACATGAGTGCTGCCAGCATTGCTGCAGAGGTTGAAGACGTGGGAGGTCAGCATGTCAGTGCTCAGACCATACGCCGCACACTGCATCAACTCGGTCTGCATGGTCGTCATCCCAGAAGGAAGCTGACGCACAAGAAAGCCCGCAAACAGTTTGCTGAAGACAAGCAGTCCAAGAACATGGATTACTGGAATGCCCTGTGGTCTGACGAGACCAAGATAAACTTGTTTGGCTCAGATGGTGTCCAGCATGTGTGGCGGCGCCCTGGTGAGAAGTACCAAGACAACTGTGTCTTGCCTACAGTCAAGCATGGTGGTGGTAGCATCATGGTCTTGGGCTGCATGAGTGCTGCCGGCACTGGGGAGCTGCAGTTCATTGAGGGAAACATGAATTCCAACATGTACTGGGACATTCTGAAACAGAGCATGATCCCCTCCCTTCCATCAGGATAACGACCCCAAACACAACCTCCAAGATGACAACTGCCTTGCTGAGGAAGCTGAAGGTAAAGGTGATGGACTAAACCCAATTGAGCATCTGTGGCGCATCCTCAAGTGGAAGGTGGAGCAGTTCAAGGTGTCTAACATCCACCAGCTCCGTGATGTCATCATGGAGGAGTGGAAGAGGATTCCAGTAGCAACCTGTGCAGCTCTGGTGAATTCCATGCCCAGGAGGGTTAAGGCAGTGCTGGATAATAATGGTGGTCACACAAAATATTGACACTTTGGGCACAATTTGGACATGTTCACTGTGGGGTGTACTCACTTATGTTGCCAGCCATTTAGACATTAATGGCTGTGTGTTGAGTTATTTTCAGAAGACAGTAAATCTACACTGCTATACAAGTTGTACACTGACTACTCTAAGTTATATCCAAGTTTTATTTCTATAGTGTTGTCCCATGAAAAGATATAATAAAATATTTGCAGAAATGTGAGGGGTGTACTCACTTTTGTGATACACTGTATATACAGGGGTTGGACAAAATAACTGAAACACCGGTCATTTTAGTGTGGGAGGTTTCATGGCTAAATTGGACCAGTCTGGTGGCCAATCTTCATTAATTGCACATTGCACCAGTAAGAGCAGAGTGTGAAGGTTCAATTAGCAGGGTAAGAGCACAGTTTTGCTCAAAATATTGCAATGCACACAACATTATGGGTGACATACCAGAGTTCAAAAGAGGACAAATTGTTGGTGCACGTCTTGCTGGCGCATCTGTGACCAAGACAGCAAGTCTTTGTGATGTATCAAGAGCCACGGTATCCAGGGTAATGTCAGCATACCACCAAGAAGGACAAACCACATCCAACAGGATTAACTGTGGACGCAAGAGGAAGCTGTCTGAAAGGGATGTTCGGGTGCTAACCCGGATTGTATCCAAAAAACATAAAACCACGGCTGCCCAAATCACGGCAGAATTAAATGTGCACCTCAACTCTCCTGTTTCCACCAGAACTGTCCGTCAGGAGCTCCACAGGGTCAATATACACGGCCGGGCTGCTATAGCCAAACCTTTGGTCACTCGTGCCAATGCCAAACGTCGGTTTCAATGGTGCAAGGAGCGCAAATCTTGGGCTGTGGACAATGTGAAACATGTATTGTTCTCTGATGAGTCCACCTTTACTGTTTTCCCCACATCCGGGAGAGTTACGGTGTGGAGAAGCCCCAAAGAAACGTACCACCCAGACTGTTGCATGCCCAGAGTGAAGCATGGGGGTGGATCAGTGATGGTTTGGGCTGCCATATCATGGCATTCCCTTGGCCCAATACTTGTGCTAGATGGGCGCGTCACTGCCAAGGACTACCGAACCATTCTGGAGGACCATGTGCATCCAATGGCGGTGCCGTGTATCAGGATGACAATGCACCAATACACACAGCAAGACTGGTGAAAGATTGGTTTGATGAACATGAAAGTGAAGTTGAACATCTCCCATGGCCTGCACAGTCACCAGATCTAAATATTATTGAGCCACTTTGGGGTGTTTTGGAGAAGCGAGTCAGGAAACGTTTTCCTCCACCAGCATCACGTAGTGACCTGGCCACTATCCTGCAAGAAGAATGGCTTAAAATCCCTCTGACCACTGTGCAGGACTTGTATATGTCATTTCCAAGACGAATTGACGCTGTATTGGCCGCAAAAGGAGGCCCTACACCATACTAATAAATTATTGTGGTCTAAAACCAGGTGTTTCAGTTATTTTGTCCAACCCCTGTATATACAGTATATATACAGTACAGGCCAAAAGTTTGGACACACCTTCTCATTCAATGCGTTTTCTGTATTTTCATGACTATTTACATTGTAGATTCTCACTGAAGGCATCAAAACTATGAATGAACACATGTGGAGTTATGTACTTAACAAAAAAAGGTGAAATAACTGAAAACATGTTTTATATTCTAGTTTCTTCAAAATAGCCACCCTTTGCTCTGATTACTGCTTTGCACACTCTTGGCATTCTCTCAATGAGCTTCAAGAGGTAGTCACCTGAAATGGTTTTCCAACAGTCTTGAAGGAGTTCCCAGAGGTGTTTAGCACTTGTTGGCCCCTTTGCCTTCACTCTGCGGTCCAGCTCACCCCAAACCATCTCGATTGGGTTCAGGTCCGGTGACTGTGGAGGCCAAGTCATCTGCCGCAGGACTCCATCACTCTCCTTCTTGGTCAAATAGCCCTTACACAGCCTGGAGGTGTGTTTGCGGTCATTGTCCTGTTGAAAAATAAATGATGGTCCAACTAAACGCAAACCAGATGGGATGGCATGTCGCTGCAGGATGCTGTGGTAGCCATGCTGGTTCAGTGTGCCTTCAATTTTGAATAAATCCCCAACAGTGTCACCAGCAAAACACCCCCACACCATCACAGCTCCTCCTCCATGCTTCACAGTGGGAACCAGGCATGTGGAATCCATCCGTTCACCTTTTCTGCGTCTCACAAAGACACGGCGGTTGGAACCAAAGATCTCAAATTTGGACTCATCAGACCAAAGCACAGATTTCCACTGGTCTAATGTCCATTCCTTGTGTTTTTTGGCCCAAACAAATCTCTTCTGCTTGTTGCCTCTCCTTAGCAGTGGTTTCCTAGCAGCTATTTGACCATGAAGGCCTGATTTGCGCAGTCTCCTCTTAACAGTTGTTCTAGAGATGGGTCTGCTGCTAGAACTCTGTGTGGCATTCAACTGGTCTGTGATCTGAGCTGCTGTTAACTTGCGATTTCTGAGGCTGGTGACTCGGATGAACTTGTCCTGAGAAGCAGAGGTGACTCTTGGTCTTCCTTTCCTGGGTCGGTCCTCGTGTGTGCCAGTTTCGCTGTAGCGCTTGATGGTTTTTGTGACTCCACTTGGGGACACATTTAAAGTTTTTGCAATTTTCCGGACTGACTGACCTTCATTTCTTAAAGTAATGATGGCCACTCGTTTTTCTTTAGTTAGCTGATTGGTTCTTGCCATAATATGAATTTTAACAGTTGTCCAATAGGGCTGTCGGCTGTGTAGCAACCTGTCTTCTGCACAACACAACTGATGGTCCCAACCCCATTGATAAAGCAAGAAATTCCACTAATTAACCCTGATAAGGCACACCTGAAAACCATTTCAGGTGACTACCTCTTGAAGCTCATTGAGAGAATGCCAAGAGTGTGCAAAGCAGTAATCAGAGCAAAGGGTGGCTATTTTGAAGAAACTAGAATATAAAACATGTTTTCAGTTATTTCACCTTTTTTTGTTAAGTACATAACTCCACATGTGTTCATTCATAGTTTTGATGCCTTCAGTGAGAATCTACAATGTAAATAGTCATGAAAATACAGAAAACGCATTGAATGAGAAGGTGTGTCCAAACTTTTGGCCTGTACTGTATATATATATATATACAGTGTATCACAAAAGTGAGTACACCCCTCACATTTCTGCAGATATTTAAGTATATCTTTTCATGGGACAACACTGACAAAATGATACTTTGACACAATGAAAAGTAGTCTGTGTGCAGCTTATATAACAGTGTAAATTTATTCTTCCCTCAAAATAACTCAATATACAGCCATTAATGTCTAAACCACCAGCAACAAAAGTGAGTACACCCCTTAGTGAAAGTTCCTGAAGTGTCAATATTTTGTGTGGCCACCATTATTTCCCAGAACTGCCTTAACTCTCCTGGGCATGGAGTTTACCAGAGCTTCACAGGTTGCCACTGGAATGCTTTTCCACTCCTCCATGATGACATCACGGAGCTGGCGGATATTCGAGACTTTGCGCTCCTCCACCTTCCGCTTGAGGATGCCCCAAAGATGTTCTATTGGGTTTAGGTCTGGAGACATGCTTGGCCAGTCCATCACCTTTACCCTCAGCCTCTTCAATAAAGCAGTGGTCGTCTTAGAGGTGTGTTTGGGGTCATTATCATGCTGAAACACTGCCCTGCGACCCAGTTTCCGGAGGGAGGGGATCATGCTCTGCTTCAGTATTTCACAGTACATATTGGAGTTCATGTGTCCCTCAATGAAATGTAACTCCCCAACACCTGCTGCACTCATGCAGCCCCAGACCATGGCATTCCCACCACCATGCTTGACTGTAGGCATGACACACTTATCTTTGTACTCCTCACCTGATTGCCGCCACACATGCTTGAGACCATCTGAACCAAACAAATTAATCTTGGTCTCATCAGACCATAGGACATGGTTCCAGTAATCCATGTCCTTTGTTGACATGTCTTCAGCAAACTGTTTGCGGGCTTTCTTGTGTAGAGACTTCAGAAGAGGCTTCCTTCTGGGGTGACAGCCATGCAGACCAATTTGATGTAGTGTGCGGCGTATGGTCTGAGCACTGACAGGCTGACCCCCCACCTTTTCAATCTCTGCAGCAATGCTGACAGCACTCCTGCGCCTATCTTTCAAAGACAGCAGTTGGTTGTGACGCTGAGCATGTGCACTCAGCTTCTTTGGACGACCAACGCGAGGTCTGTTCTGAGTGGACCCTGCTCTTTTAAAACGCTGAATGATCTTGGCCACTGTGCTGCAGCTCAGTTTCAGGGTGTTGGCAATCTTCTTGTAGCCTTGGCCATCTTCATGTAGCGCAACAATTCGTCTTTTAAGATCCTCAGAGAGTTCTTTGCCATGAGATGCCATGTTGGAACTTTCAGTGACCAGTATGAGAGAGTGTGAGAGCTGTACTACTAAATTGAACACACCTGCTCCCTATGCACACCTGAGACCTAGTAACACTAACAAATCACATGACATTTTGGAGGGAAAATGACAAGCAGTGCTCAATTTGGACATTTAGGGGTGTAGTCTCTTAGGGGTGTACTCACTTTTGTTGCCGGTGGTTTAGACATTAATGGCTGTATATTGAGTTATTTTGAGGGAAGAATAAATTTACACTGTTATATAAGCTGCACACAGACTACTTTTCATTGTGTCAAAGTGTCATTTTGTCAGTGTTGTCCCATGAAAAGATATACTTAAATATCTGCAGAAATGTGAGGGGTGTACTCACTTTTGTGATACACTGTATATATATATATATATATATATATACAGTCGAATCCGGTTAATCGGACCACATCGGGACGCGATCGTTTTGGTCCTAATAACCGGCTGGTCCGATTACACGAACATGCCCTATGTTACAAGACGGGACGTGCTATAATTTATGTAACATATTAAATGTTTATTAAACCTTTATTGTGCGATATACTGTACACGTATAGCGAACGTACAAAGAAGAACTACTGTTGCTTACGAACTTTGTTCATTGAAAAATAAATTTGCAAATAAAGTTTTTCGAAACGATCTACAACACAATGTATAGGTACTCAGCATGCGAAGCATAATAAAAAAAAAAGTTCTTACTAAAGATGCAGATGGATCCAATAACCACGCTGCTGGCTACTGGGTGCTTCGTTGTGGGAAAGAAAGTGGTGGGCGTGTTCACCTCCCGCTGGTTTTGCTCTTGTCAACACAACTTTTCGGATTTCCTGACCTTTGATAAAAGCATAAATTCTCCCGGGGAGCCCAGGAATCCTCCCATATCTCGCTGACCCACTTTGCATCCGCTCTAAGTGGCGACTTGTGGCTTCTTTTTCTTATTCGCTCTCACGTTCTTTGGTCCGATTAAACGGAATTTTGGTCCAAATAAGCGAATAACATTACACGTACATAATAGGATTTGTTTCGGTACTTTAGGATTCGGTCCGAATAAGCGGCTGGTCCGATTAACCGGTGGTCCAATTAACCGGATTCGACTGTGTATATATACAGTATATATATATATATATATATAAACTTCAGAGGGCAAATTTATTTGTACAAAGTACATGAAACAGTGGTTTTTGCGTTACTTAACAACCACAAAAAATGCAGGTATGGCATAAATTTTAAGATACTGGGACCCAGGCATACTGTACGCAGTCTTCAAATACCCACGGGCCTAGAGGCTGTCATGCAGGCTCTTGTTCCCACTTTCAAACAAACCTAAGTGCAGAGCTTTAAGGTGCCATTTTTTGGGCTTAATTCTTACACATACATAATTAATCCAAGTTCAAATCACTGAGTTAAAGAACATGTGCATAAGTCATTAACATATCTTTCTAATTTACCAATATACGCTTCCACATCAATGGTCTCTTCACACATATACAAGTCACCCATGTCGTGGTCACTGAGGCACCACCTTACCATGACTGATGTTGGGTTTTGCACTTACTGATAACAGTCTGGATTGTCCTTTTTATCTTTGGCACAGAGAACTCGATGTCCATTTTTCTGAAAGCAAGATGAACCGTGGTTGCTTTTCTTGATGCACTGTTAGGTGTTCAGTGACAGTGGTTTTCTGAAGTACTCCCAAGGCCTTGTGGCTATATTTATTAGAGTAGTCTGACAGTTCCTTATGCAATGCTGTCTGAGAGCTCAAAAGTCACACACATTCAACAGTGGTTTCCGACTTTGTCCTACACAGACCGAAATCTCTCTAGATTCTCAGAATTTTTTCACTGTATTTAGTAATTCAGTCATTAAGAGATAAGAAGGTATCTCAAAAGTAGTGGAATTGATAGCAGGAACATGCAGAAGACTTGGGGTTCACTACGCAAAACTGGTAAATTCATACCTGTATGGACCTTGTTTTTTTGCAAAGGTGCACACATGCTAGAAGAACCTTACCAAAACTGTTGCCACAAAGTTGAAAACATTTATTTTATACACCTGTTACCCATAAGTGTGGCTAAAATGAATTTTAGTATGTCCACCTATCTTATGGCTATGAAATGTATTTTATTGTATTATGTTGCCCTTCCTATAAGTTGTCTGTGCGATCTTATTCAGTACCAGGTTGGCCAGTTGTACTCAGTTGCAGAGGCCAGTAAGAACAACACAGGAGGGGGAGAAGGTATTGAAGTACTCCGAAATGAACCGTATGAAAAAGAAGGGGAGAAGGGCCAGTACACCCATAAAATCTATCACATACACAGGTAACATTTGTCACAGTCCTATTAAGCCCTTTTGTTAACTATCCAATAGTCTAAAGATTAAAGTCCATTGGACTGTCCACTACCTCTTAGTGGAACTGCAACCCTGACCAGGATAATGAAAATAAGTGTTTTAATCTGTTGATGCATGCTCAATAATCCAGGTACACAAATCCACAAAGTTGAATCAGTTCCTCTGGACACAAGTTTGTTGTAGAGATACGTTTCACCACTCAATCCGAGTGACTTCTTCAGTCTGAGCTGGTGGTGGATACCCCAAGTCACTCGGATTGAGTGGCGAAATGTATCTCTACAACAAACTTGTGTCCAGAGGAACTGGTTCAACTTTGTGGATATGTGTTTTAATGTTTTTTGTTACTTTGTGAAACTTGTGATACTGTAATCCTAATCGCTATTTGTATATTAATACTGTATATATATTTCTCAGAATGTTCTTAGTACTGTACTTTTTAGAACTTACAGTTCTTACATTTATAAAGAATTATTCATGTGCAACCTAGATTAAATCGATTGCACTCTTATCTGTTTAAAATTGCTGTCAGTCTCTGTGATGTGCATATTATACTGAGACATATTTCCAGCCAAGATAAAATAAACATAAATGTTATTGTTCCCAAGGTGGTTTGATTTTGGTTTAAACAGAACAAACTGGCATATCTTTACATTTTGGTTGCTGACCCCTGGTCTAGTGTTAATTTAAAGCTGTGGATATTCAAGATGCCCACTACTACGAACATATAGGAAATTAAAAAATCTGATAACTGATAGCTGTTATCTATAGTTGTGTTGAGTTATTAACTGTTTCTTTTCTTGTAGCAAGGTGCCCAGCTTCATTCAGATGTTTGCCCCAGAGGGAGCCCTGGTCTTTCATGAGAAAGCTTGGAATGCATATCCCTATTGCCGCACCAGTCAGTATCTTATAACTTAATAAATGTATAAGGGGTGATTGCTGTTCATATTATCACTACACTTAGCATTATGTTAGTCCTATGTGTTATCATTATTTGCTTAAATTCCAATTTTAGTCTTTATAAAGCCTGGTTTAAAAATACAATTTAATCATGAACAATTGTTGTGTTTCAATGATAATGTCTCTCTAATTTAATAAAGACAAGCAAGGCGGAATGCAGTGATAATTAATTTTACCATGTATTTGAAATTGTATCAAACTCTCATGGCTTTTAAGAATCCTAAGCTTCTTAGAGTAATTGTAACAAACAAGTGTGATAAGCTGTTTATCCTGCTTGCCTTGTTTGTCTTGCTAAACATATTTACACAAGTGTGGAAATTAAATGAGGAATCTGGTTTGCGCAGTGTTTTAGCAGCAGCAGTTTTTTAGAGAAAGCCTTTAAATGTACAGATCATCATGCTATGCAGTATGTATTGCTTCATACCTTGAACAGACAGTAGAGTCATGGTTGCAGAGGCAATGAGGTGACTCCCCATTTGACCCTCCCTCTTCAGGCACAGCTAAACTGTGTCTTTTGTGTACCTGACCATGTTGAAGGCGCTGCTGCAACTCGAACTTGGGATGCATTAGACTTTACAACCCGAATTTACTCAACTCACTTGCGGCCTCTAATTATGTTGTTTGGCATGTGTCATTTATCTTTTGAGCTTTAGATTTTTTCCAGTTTCATATAAAATTTATTTGTAAAGTGACAAGCAGTGTGAAAATTAAATATTGTAGCATTAGCCAAATGCTTAAATTGGTATTATAAGTACACAGTATCTTTGATAAGCCTTTGAACTAATAAGCTTGGTGCTTTCAAAGACTACGAGGCCTTTATCGCCTGATTATTAAGGTTTTTTTGTTGTTGTTTGTTTACTGTAATAACATGGATATCAGAGGATGCAGCAAGATGGATTACATAGTTCTGTATGTACTCAAACCTTTATTCAGCCAACTATTTAAAAGATTATATTGCCTGCACATGTTCATGCCAGCTGAGTATTTGCTGAAATTAAAAAAGGCCTACATACATGATTTACTGTGAGATACTCACAATAAAAAGTTATCGTAACCGTATAAAACTTACAGTAACGGTATTTCTGACATAGCTCACCTGTTTACTTAGATGTAAAGACTGGTGGATGAAAAGAATGGGCTCTGTGTAATGTGCCCTGTTAATATGCCCCTTCTAGTAAAAAGGAAATATTTCCTTTATTTTAATTGAGCTGAGAAGAGGAAGTATCTAAAACCTGTGATCTGCTACTAGATTATGTTGATACTTCTGTTATTTTAACATGTGTTTTCCTTTTTTCCCTCCTCTGTTTTTTGGCTGCACTATTACTGCTATAGTTGTTACAGTAAGTATCATTTTTCATTAATATTTTATAATTAAATCTTGTCATCATTAAGCCAGCAGAATAGATTTAAATTGAAATTTGTAAAATGTTTGAAATAAACTTTCAAATAAAAAAATTACAAAACATACTTTGTTGCTAATACAAACTGTATTTTCTTTTTCAGAATGAGTACATGAAAGATGACTTCTTCATTAAAATTGAGACTTGGCACAAACCTGATCTGGAAACAACCGATAATGTGAGATAACAAATTAAGTTACTTTTTTGGGGGGAAAAAAAGTCGTCATAAGATAAAGTCTCGTCCTTACAAATTGTGATCTGTTTCTTCTTATTTTCAGCCTCATAACCTCCCCTCAGAGGAATGGGAAGAGACAGAGGTTGTGCCAATTGATATTGCTGATCGCTCACAGGTGGATGATGTGGTAAGTTTTTATAGTTCAAACATAGTTCAAACTATCTGCAATGAAGTCAAAGTAAATGTAAAAAACTGTCCCAACTTTTTTTGATTTGTTTTTAAATTTTTGGAACTAAGGGAAAATAGTCACTGGGTTTTGCACCAGCCTAGAGCTCAGGGTGCGTATGGTGGTTTTGAAATGGTATGTCCATGGTCAGATGTACACACACTTTTTGTCGTATAGTGTAGAAGTTAATCACATGATAGTGCTTTATTGTTGTATGCATGCCAAATCCTTAATAATGATTTAAAAAAAAATAATGTCATGCTTGAAATAAATGTCTTTTTAGGACTATAAAGCAGAGGAGGATCCTGCTCTCTTTCACTCTGAGAAGACCGGGAGGGGGCCACTGGGTCCAGGATGGAAGGTGGTTCTTACTCACAGGAATGCATTATTATACAAACACATAACACAAGGACTTAAATATCCTATGCATTACCTTGTTGTTTACTTTATAGAAAGAGCTTCATAACAGTAACTGTCCATATATGACAGCGTACAAGCTGGTGACGGTTCATTTCCGCTGGTGGGGTTTGCAGGGCCGTGTGGAGAACTTCATTCATAAAGTAAGAACTTGTGTTTGACTACTTCAGTACTTGATATGTGAGGCCTGATAGGTGCGACTGTTTGGTCAAATTAATGGTATTGGTTCATGTAATTTCCGAAAGAACAGCAGACACTAACAACAATTATGGGACACACAGTCATTTTATTTGTGATTTCATTTTGCTTTGTTAAAACCCTTTTTGTAAAAGTACTTTTTTTTGAGCAGCAGGAGAAGAGGCTCTTCACTAATTTTCACAGGCAGCTGTTCTGTTGGCTGGATCGCTGGGTGGACCTCAGCATGGACGACATCCGCAGGATGGAGGAGGAGACACAACGGGAACTGGACCAGGTAGCACATAAACCAATAAGAGCATTTACAATGTTATGTACTATGCTTTAAAGCTTGAATCTATGATCTTCTTCAAACTAATGCTTTAATGCTGGTCTTGTAGGCATACTGTACTTATGGACAAATAATTAATAGCCGATGACCCTACAATGTAATTATAAAAAAAAAATGTAATGTAATACTATGCAAGAACCACCTTAGAAGCAATTCTGTAATTTGGTAGATTTGTATTTGCAAGTTAAAAGAGTCATAATTTGAAGTGCAGTGAATTCAGAAAGTATTTAGATTATGCAGTGTAAATTGTGGGCCCTTATAGACCCAGATTTGTACCTTTCTGTACTTTGTCCCATCAAATTGTAACAGATGTACTTCTAGTTGACACATCTCAAGGATAATTTAAGCATACAGGATGCACCTGACAAGAATTTAGAGTACCACAGCAAATACTTTCTGTAATTTGGTAGATTTGTACTTGCAAGTTAATAGAATCATAGAATGAAATTTGAAGTGCAGTGAATTCAGAAAATATTTAGATTATGCAGTGTAAATTGTGGACCCTTATAGACCCAGATTTGTACCTTTCTGTACTTTGTCCCATCAAATTGTAACAGTTGTACTTCTAGTTGACACATCTCAAGGATAATTTAAGCATACAGGATGCACCTGACCAGAATTTAGAGTGCCACAGCAAATACCTTTGAGAATAAGAAATGTCAGTTGTTAATTACTTAATTTAAACTCTAAAAAACATGTTTTAACTTTGTCATTATTGGTGATCAAATGTAGGTTAAGTGGTCACAGGTTTATCCATTTAGAATTTAATCCATAGAACATAGCGGGCAAAAAGTTAAGGGGTCTGAATACTTTCTGAATCCACTGTATATAGGAGCCAGCATTAAAAAGTCTTAATAACTGCTGACACCCAGAATGATGTTTGGGAAGGTTGGGTAAATTGGTTTTGCTTTAGAAATACTTTATAATGATATTTTATAAACTCTGTTTTAAATAATGGTAAACATGAACAGTTTTAGAGTAAACACATCATACATTTAATGTACTTTTAGCCATCTTATTTAAAAATCTGTTCTAAATTATTCTTAAATGCAAGTATTCTAAAGTACACTGGGGTAATATCAAACTATGATTCAACCAAAATCATATCTCTGCATTCAGCAATCATAACAGCCATCCTTCAGATATAGTTTGGATTTGTAAAAATAATTGAATATTGTTTTTATGAACTAATTATTTGGATGGAAAAACAAATTATTTGGATAACAGATTTAAATGTACATATGAGCTGTGTAAGCGCTTGTTTTTCTTTACAGATGCGTAGCCAGGGATCGGTGAGAGGAATGAAAGCAGGTGAAGACTAAAGTAAAAACATGCAAGGGATGGAAAGACAACTGGGGCTACTTTTTATTTTACCACCTTGAGTCCTTACTTGGCCCTTCAGAATGTGCCACTTAACCAAGCCCCACCGAAAACGTCATGTTTTATCCAGGAAGTACCCATTATCATGTGCGAAAGTGTCTGTGTGTGTGTGAATATTTGTGGCAGTTGCAGTTTGACTCATCAGACCTCATTATTTGCTGCCAAATTTTTTTGACTTTACTTAAAATGTGTTAAGTAATGTCAACATTTCTTTTTATAATTAAGTATTATAACTGTCTAATGGTTTTTGACATTTTTGCAACCATCAGCTTTTTCACTGAGTGTGCCAGTGGGACCTTAAGGGCCCACCAAGTTTTACAAAACGGTTTGGGGACACATTTTACTAAACATGTATTTCAGACATAAACAACAAAGTGATTTTCTTCTTATTGCAATTACATTAAAGTCTGTTTCCAAAATGTTCACTGGAAACATAGCACACTACAAGAGATGGACATTTGTTATAAAACATTGAGCATCATTAAAACAATGTTTTCAGAATGCTCGTTTTCCTCGAATGAAACTTGAAGCTAGATGATAAAGCTTCTGTTTGGTTTTAATATATTTTTCTGCACTGAAGGCTTGATTCAGTGTGCCTGTCCTAGTTGCAGGATGAAAGGAACTGTGTGTAGGTGAGAATCTTTTTAACTTGAGTGTGAGATCCAATAAGCCTTTCTCACTTTTGACTGACATGTGGCATGCCATGACTCACCACTGGGCTATGGTGACTCAGAACTTTTGGAGCCATTTTACAGTAATATAACAACAAAATAAAACAAGCTTAACTGACTTTTCAGCTGTCTGTGTTTTTAGAGTCCTAAGTTGTTGTTTTTTCTTAAATTCCTCTATGATTATTACAATTCATATTTACAAGATCATTTATGAAAAACAATGATGTTAATTAAATTAAATGGATTAGTGAACACCACCATGTGCTTTAAGCCTCCTGCACTATGTGACTTTGAAGTAGTCAATGTTTGTCTAGCATATAACAGTCCATAGTGTACACTGTACATCCAGTCACAGATATGACAACTCAAAATGTCACTGTTGAAATTGTTTAACATATAAGAGATGATCATAGGAGATGGAGAAAGCAGAAAAGGTCAGCAGTGTGTACCAACGAGTAATTGAACAATATACACAACTATACGTATCAATAACTAAAAGTATAGTGGCTATTATAGAGGGTTCTCGAGGGCTGTATTTCAAATCACACAATTTGCTCTAAAACAGTAAATGCGCTATTAATGAACAATTTACAACATAGTAAATACACTGCCTGGCCAAAAAAAAGGTCACACACTCTAAATATTTAATTGGACCGCCTTTAGCTTTGATTACGGCACGCATTCACTGTGGCATCGTTTCCACAAGCTTCTGCAATGTCACAACATTTATTTCTGTCCAGAGTTGCATTAATTTTTCCCCATGATCTTGTATTGATGATGGGAGATTTAGACCACTGCGCAAAGTCTTCAGCACATCCCAAAGATTCTCAATGGGGTTCAGGTCTGGACTCTGTGGTGGCCAATCCATGTGTCAAAATGATGTCTCATGCTCCCTGAACCACTCTTTTACAATTTGAGCCCGAAGAATCCTGGCATTGTCATCTTGGAATATGCCCGTGCCATCAGGGAAGAACAAATCCATTGATGGAATAACCTGGTCGTTCAGTATATTCAAGTAGTCAGCTGACCTCATTCTTTGGGCACATAATGTTGCTGAACCTAGACCTGACCAACTGCAGCAACCCCAGATCATAGCACTGCCCCCACAGGCTTGTACGGTAGGCACTAGGCATGATGGGTGCATCACTTCAGCCGCCTCTCTTCTTACCCTGATGCGCCCATCACTCTGCAACAGGGTAAATATGGACTCATCAGACCACATGACCTTCTTCCATTGCTCCAGAGTCCAATCTTTATGCTCCCTAGCAAATTGAAGCCGTACTGACAAGTGGTTTTCTTAAGGCTACACAGCTGTTTAGTCCCAATCCCTCGAGTTCACTTCGCATTGTGCGTGTGGAAATGCTCTTACTTTCACTATTAAACATATCCCTGAGTTCTACTGTAGTTTTTCTATTTGATTTCACCAAACGTTTAAGTGATCGCCGATCACGATCATTCAAGATTTTTTTCCAACCACATTCCTTCCTCGAAGATGATGTTTCCCCTCTGTCCTTCCACTTTTTAATAATTGCGTTGGACAGTTCTTAACCCGATTTCAGCAATCTCCTTAGATGTTTTCTCTGCTTGATGCATGCCAATAATTTGACCTCTCAAACAGATTAACATCTTTTCCACTACCACAGGATGTGTCTCTCGACATGGTTGTTTAACAAATGAGAAGCTACTCACTGCATCAGTTAGGGTTAAATAACTTGTTGCCAGCTGAAACAATCACCCATGCAATAATTATCCAATGGGAGGCTCTTACCTATTTGCTTAGTTAAATCCAGGTGGTGACCTTTTTTTTGGTCAGGGAGTGTATATTTAAACCCAGTTTCCAAGGCCCTGGAGTTGTTTATCACTTAAGCAACTTGCTGTGCCACAATTTGTTTATGCATTTTTGGGATTATAAATTTTATAACACACTTGGTAGTAAGGTGAAGAAAATGCAGTGGACAGGCTTAGGGCAAAACGCACCTAGAAGCTATTCAATCACTGGAAGGTCATTAGGGATGTAATAAAACCCATGCATACATGTAAAGGACATACCAAACTCCATCAGTATGTAGCCTACCATAATAGACTGCTGTGTGACCGGTATGCCCCCTTTTTGACATTTATTGGCTACTGTTTTGGGTAAACATGTTCTCATGTGCCAAAAACATGTAAGTTAATTGACTGCTTTTAAATTGGTCCCTGGTTGCAACCCATTTCTTTAATGTCGTCGCCATGTTCCGTGCACCATATGGCAAAAAAAAAAAAAAAGTGTAAACATAACTATGAGCTAGGTAGACATACCATTTCAACATCTTCAGCAACTATGGACAATTATAATTATTATAATTATAGTGTTGGCCCCCCCCCTGTGGATATTACAGCCTACTTTTTTCTGAGAAGACCCAGCATTTGAAGTGTGTAAAGGGAAGAGCATCTGTGAGGTCAGGCATTGATGCTGGACAAAAAGGTTTGGATTTTACATGTTCTTCCTGTGTCTGCATGGGGTTTCCTCCAGATGGTCCGGTTTCTTTTTAAAGAGCTTTTAAATCTGCCCTAAAAGAGTAGGTGTGTGTGAATTAGTGTGTGTCTGTCCTTTGAGGGTCTGGCGACCTGTCCAGGGTGTTTTTTGCTTACACCTAATTAATCAGACCCACTGATGAGAAAGGCATAGAACCTGTTGAAAATCTGTTGATGCATGCTCAATAATCCAGGTAAGTTGAATCAGTTCATCTGGACACAAGTTTGTTGTAGAGATATGTTTCGTCACTCAATCCGAATGACTTCTTCAGTCTGAGCTGGTGTTGAATACCCCAACCTTATACAGTATGCAGTTGATTTGCATAACGACCGATCACCGCCAAATGCATAACAATGGAACTGGTGATCAGGTCTATATGAAATTCACAATGACCATTAATTACAATGGCTATGTGTGTCTTTCACACATGATTGGGGTAACGCTCCAATGACGGCGTTGTATGATGGTGAGAGATGTACTCTCAGGCCCCCTCCCCGGTTCAGAGATGGTCGTTCCCTCTTCACGTAAATGGCCTCTTTGACTCCACGTTCAAACCAGCGTTCCTCCTTGTCAAGGATCTGCACATCTTCATCATAAAATGAGTGGCCGCTGGCTTGCAGGTGAGTGTAAACCGCAGAGTCCTGGCCAGAAGAGGTCGATCTTCTATGTTGGGCCATCCGTTTCGCCAGTGGCTGTTTAGTTTCCCCAATGTACAGTTCCCGGCAATCCTCCCGGCACCTAACAGCATACACTATGTTACTCTGTGTCGAGGAACCCGGTCCTTAGGGTGAACTAATTTCTGGCGTAGCGTGTTCTGGGGTTTGAAAGCAACTGAAACACGGTGTTTGGAGAATATCCGTCTTAATTGTTCCGATACTCCCGCCACATACGGAATCACCACTGGTTTGCGCTTAGTCCGCGGTTGTTCTTCTCCTCCCTTCGATCCACTGGAGCTGTGTTTGGGCATTTTTCCCGCTTTTACGAATGCCCAGTTGGGATAACCACATTCACCCAGGACCTTCTTGACATGAGATTTCTCTCTATCCTTGGCCGTAGTGTCTGTGGGGATGCTGTTCGCCTGGTGGTGCAGCGTCCTGATGACTCCTAGTTTGTGCTCCAAAGGATGATGGGAGTCAAACCTTAAGTACTGGTCCGTGTGCGTTGGTTTGCGGTAAACATTTACTTTCAACCGTCCCCCATCTTTACTAGCAATTTCACAGTCTAAGAAGGCTAAAACGTTGTTGCTTGCATCCTCCCTTGTGAACTTGATGTGTTTGTCCACCGAGTTGATGTGGTCCGTGAAATGTGGTACTTCCTCTAATTTTATTTTAACCCAGGTGTCGTCCACATATCTGAACCAATGACTCGGTGGTGTCCCTGAGTAGGTCCTTAGTGCCTACTTTTCCACTTCCTCCATGTACAGGTTTGCAACAATAGGTGAGACGGGGGACCCCATAGCACACCCATGTTTCTGTTTGTAGAACTGTCCTCTGTACGAGAAGTAGGTGGACTGAAGACACAGTTCTAGGAGTGTGCACACCTGGTCCGTGCTCCGGGTGGGGTCGCCTTGTAGTTTCCTACGGACCACCTCCACTGCCTCAGCAACCGGAATGCACGTGAAGAGGGATGTAACATCATACGAGACCATGATGTAACATTTTTGTAACAGCAAAATTCAACCCCTTAGCCAAGATGTCTTTCTCCGCTTGTGTGAGTTGTCTGTCCGACAAGTTCTTCACCCACTTGTCCACATCACCAGCGTGTGTTTGCCCTTCATTCCTCTTTCGGCCATCCATGGTCTGTTGGTGTTTCTGTCCTGCAGCAAGCAAGTAAAACTTTTTTCGCTGCCTGGTTTTTGACTTTTCATGTTGTCCTAGACGAGCCTTCTGCGTGAAGTTAATCACCTGCTGGAGAGTGGGCTCCAATGACGGCGTTGTATGATGGTGAGAGATGTACTCTCAGGCCCCCTCCCCGGTTCAGAGATGGTCGTTCCCTCTTCACGTAAATGGCCTCTTTGACTCCACGTTCAAACCAGCGTTTGAACGCGATGTAAGTCTTTGTACAATCTGCTCCTCTCTAGTTTTTAAGACATCGATTGTGAAGTTAGTTTGTCTCACCCGTTCATTCAATGGACTGGGTTAAAATAAAATTAGAGGAAGTACCACATTTCACGGACCACATGAACTCGGTGGAAAAACACATCAAGTTCACAAGGGAGGATGCAAGCAACAATGTTTTAGCCTTCTTAGACTGTGAAATTGCTAGTAAAGATGGGGGACGGTTGCAAGCAAACCAACGCACACGGACCAGTACTTAAGGTTTGACTCCCATCATCCTTTGGAGCACAAACTAGGAGTCATCAGGACGCTGCACCACCGGGCGAACAGCATCCCCACAGACACTACGGCCAAGGATAGAGAGAAATCTCATGTCAAGAAGGCCCTGGGTGAATGTGGTTATCCCAACTGGGCATTCATAAAAGCGGGAAAAATGCCCAAACACAGCTCCAGTGGATCGAAGGGAGGAGAAGAACAACCGTGGGCTAAGCGCAAACCAGTGGTGATTCCGTATGTGGCGGGAGTATCGGAACAATTAAGACGGATATTCTCCAAACACCGTGTTTCAGTTGCTTTCAAACCCCAGAACACGCTACGCCAGAAATTAGTTCACCCTAAGGACCGGGTTCCTCGACACAAACAGAGTAACGTAGTGTATGCTGTTAGGTGCCGGGAGGATTGCCGGGAACTGTACATCGGGGGAAACTAAACAGCCACTGGCGAAACGGATGGCCCAACATAGAAGATCGACCTCTTCTGGCCAGGACTCTCTCACACTCACCTGCAAGCCAGCGGCCACTCATTTAATGATGAAGATGTGCAGATCCTTGACAAGGAGGAACGCTGGTTTGAACGTGGAGTCAAAGAGGCCATTTACGTGAAGAGGGAACGACCATCTCTGAACCGGGGAGGGGGCCTGAGAGTACATCTCTCACCATCATACAACGCCGTCATTGGAGCGTTACCCCAATCATGTGTGAAAGACACACATGGCCATTGTAATTAATGGTCATTGTGAATTTCATATAGACCTGATCACCAGTTCCATTGTTATGCAATGGGCGGTGATCGGTCGTTATGCAAATCAACTGCATATAAGGTTGGGGTATTTAACACCAGCTCAGACTGAAGAAGTCATTCGGATTAAGTGACGAAACGTATCTCTACAACAAACTTGTGTCCAGATGAACTGATTCAACTTTGTGAACCTGTTGAAAAGAAAATCATCTCTGCAGCACACCATAAATCTGGCTTTTATGGCCACTAAAAGCCTCTGTTGGGTAAAAGTGGTAAGACAGTCTGCTTGGAGTTTGCTAAATGGCATGTATAAAACAGGAAGCCAGGTAAGGTAATTGAGTGACAGATAAATGTACCCAAATACAGTAAAATATTTATATGAAAACCTATTACTGTGTTCATGCCAACTCAGACTGGGACAACAGTTTTAGTCTCGAAATATCCTTGAGTAGCTCACACAAAGTTCAGACAAAACATATAATTAGTAATATATATTTTTTACACTAATCTTATAGAGATGTTTCTTTAACCGAAACTGGGCAATTTGGGAAGGTTTAGTTTTTCGCAGTATTGCCTTTAAATTGTTTTAGCTTAGATCAAATGTTCAAGGTAGCCTTACACAGACTTCTCACACAAAAACTGCTGAAATTTTGGCCCTTTTCTCCTGACAGAACTGATGTAACTGACTC
This sequence comes from Trichomycterus rosablanca, assembly GCF_030014385.1. Taxonomy (NCBI): domain Eukaryota; kingdom Metazoa; phylum Chordata; class Actinopteri; order Siluriformes; family Trichomycteridae; genus Trichomycterus; species Trichomycterus rosablanca. Next base: position 10,967,298 of record NC_086009.1, on the reverse strand, counting down.
TTACACTTTGTAGTAGCCTACTTTTTTTGTAGACTTCTTTGCTCAAATATGCTTTTTTAGTTCTGCTCCTAAATTTTCCGACTCTAAAAAGTAATAAACTGGTACTGATCATTTTTCAAACCCGTTTATTTAAACTTTTCAGAAAATGTTTTCCTTACTAATTAAAAAGTTAGCTAGCTATTATACAACCCAAATCAGAAAAAGTTGTGACAGCATTTTTTATTTGCATTTTCCATGCTGTCCCAACTTTTTCTGATTTGGGGTTGTTATTTACCAAGCAGTATCTACAGTTTTAATCATTCAATAACCTGTAGCACATCACACTGGATATAAAGGTGTACACACCCTGTTAAAATGACAGGTTTTTGTGATGAGATAAAAATGAATCATTTTTCCACCTTTAATGTGACCTTTAATCTGTACAATTATTTAAAAAACAAACTAAAATCTTTTTATTTTATGACAGCATTCAGTCTTTTTGTATAGGAGCCTATCAACATGGTATATCTTGACTTGGCAATCTGTACGCCTCCTTTTGCTATAAGATGCAACTGAATAAATGTCAGGGAAAATCCTACTACAACAGCTGAACTTTAATCAGTCACTCACGTTATTTGATGGCGGATGTGTACTACATCTACTACTTTACATAAGTTTGAATGTGCTTGGATAAAATAGCCACATCCTCAATTATTTTCCCCTCTAAATGATTTTTTGTTTTTCAATTGATTTGCATTAATTATAGCTCTCATACTTGTAAATAAATCTGTAATTATTTATCTTGGTCTGATTTTCATACATCACAAAAATGGCATTTTAACATGGGTGTGTAGATGTTTTATATCCACTGTAAGTTTATTAGCAAAAAATACGTTCAGCTTTTTGTAATAAACAAATAAAACAAGAACAATGCAAATATCTTGAGCCAATAAATTTCTCCAAATGACACAAAATGGCAATTCTGGGACTGCTGCCCCTGAACAGAATCCCTCATAGGAGCACACATTTGCAAATTAGGTGTTGTCTCAAGCACACCTGACACAACTAATCAAGGGTTTCATTAGTTGCATCAGGTATGCTCAAGATAAAACATCAAAATACCTGGACTGGCTAGAGGTTTGTTGACTATGACATTGAATTGTATGTTAGAAATATGCCTTTTTTCATCTTTGGCAAAAGATGAAACAAATTGTAACATACTTGTCTGACCACAGAACACATTTCCACTGTCTTTTGGTCAATCTCAGATGGCTTCGAGCTCAGAGAACTCACCAGTGTTTCTGCTTACAATTAATATATGGCCTCCTCTTTGCATAATACAGTTTAAAGTTGCATTTCTTGATGCAGCGGTAGACTGTGTTAAGTGACAATGATTTTCCAAAGTTCTCCCAAGCCCATGTGGCTATGCCCATCACGGTAGCATGATGGTTTCTCAAGCAATACTGTGCTTGATGTTCACACACACTCTCAGCAGCGGTTTCCACCTTTGGCCTTTATGCACAAGACTTCCCTTGACTCCTCATGATCTTTTCATGATATTATGAACTGTAAATGTTGAAAGACTCATATTCTTTGCAATCATACACTGAGAATCATTGTTTTTGAATTGACTGACAATTCTCTCACAAAGTTTGGCACAAAGTAGCAAACCATTACCCATCCTTGCTTGCACAGACTAAGGCTGAAGTCTATGTGGAACCTTCAAGAACAGTATTATCTGTGTAGTTTTTATTGTATTTTTAGAAAGTGTCCCATTTCTTTATTCTGGAAATAGGGTTTGTGCTAAAGATGTTAGTCCTAAAGGGGTTAAACAAATAAGACTGTAGTAGTCATTAAAAGTGGCACTTTGTGTTGAATTTGAAGAAACCACTTGTTATATTAGTTGTGTTAAGCTATTTGTTCTAATTTCATTAGTTTATTGCAAACAGCTGGAAGTTTTGTTGATAAATCCAATTTACAACAATTTACAATATTTTAATTGTAACTGTAAAAGTAGTACCACAAAATGTATTACCTTTAACAAAAATCTTTATTGAAAGAATACACCATTAGTTGATTACAAGTTTGCTTTTCACAGGTGATTGTTCCGATGCATCACATTGGCCGTACAATTAGGCTTCACAACACATGCATGCAGTCGGATCAAATTATTTTTCTTGCTGTGTGCTTCACAGAATATGTCTGAAAATAACACTCACAAAAATAAAACTCCATATCATAAAACAGTCTTTGTTAAATAAATAAATAAATAAATAATACAGTATTGAAAGAACAGCTTAAGTCACAGTATATGTCAGAAAAAGGTCACAAGTGAACAAATCAGGCACACCATAATATGACAGAAGATCCGAATTATTAGGACAGGCAAAAAGCAAAAATACATATAAAGATCGTGAAAACCAGCATTTGTGTACAATTTACAGCACTGTAAGTATGTTATATATAGCGTTCTACTGTATAATGAGGATTAAGACAGAAACCTGTGCTTAATATGGATTTTGTATGGAACATTCAGCAGCAAAAAAGACCAGCTGAAGTTGCAATGTAATGTCATTAGCCTTCGTCCTTGCAGGTTTTGCAAATAAACACTGGGATATGTAGTTAATCACTGTCCAGGGCTGAAGATGTAATCAAGAGCCTGTCTCTCAGCTGCAGCAACATTTGGGTGCCACAAATCCACGTTAAATATTACCCTTGGGCCATCTTCAGCACCACCTAGATGGGGAAAGGGAAGTTCATTGCAGTAAAATGTTTTAAAATTAGGACTCTAATTTTAGTTATGATCTGGACAAATGTTATAAACTAAAATACAAATAATTATATAATAATAACTAAAACAGAAAGATATAGTCATGTGAAAAATTTAGGACACCCCATGAGAACCTTTGTCTTTTTGAACATATTTAAACATTATTTAACATTTGAGCTTTATTTAAACTGTACTGAGAGATGGAGCTTATATAACTATATATAACAAAAAATTACTTTTAAACACAAGTTGTAAAATGTAATGAACAAAAATGGAAATTTATTGTGAGGAAAAAGTTAAGACACCTCCACATTTACAGTGCCACCAGAAAGTATTCACACCCCTTCACTTTTTCCACATTTTGTTACGTTACAGACATATTTGAAAACTGATTTGAGTATAGTTTTTTTTTTTTTTTATCTACATGAAATAGCCCACAAAGTGAAAACATGTTTTCAGACATTTTTGTAAATTTATTACAAATGTAAACATTTAAACATAATAGGTACATAAGTATTCACACCCATGGCTTAATATTTTGTTGAAGCAACTTTGGCAGCAATCACAGCCTCAAGTCTTCTTAGGTATGTCTGTACAAGCTTGGCACACCTGTTTTTGGGCATTTTCTCCCATTCTTCTCTGCAGATCCTCTCAAGCTCAGTCAGGTTGGATGGGCAGCGTCTGTAGACAGCCATTTTTAGGTCTTTCCAGAGATGTTCAATTGGATTCAAGTCCGGGCTCTGGCTGGACCACTCAAGGACATTCACAGACTGCTCCTGAAGCCACTCCTTTGTTATCTTGGCTGTGTACTTTGGGTCATTGTCGTGTTGGAAGATGAATCGTCGCCCTAGTCTAAGTTCCACAGCACTCTGGAGCAGGTTTTCTTGAGGAATCTCTCTATATTTGGCTGCTGTCATCTTACCCTCTATGCGGACTAGTCGCCCAGTTCCTGCCGCAGAAAAACATCCCCACAGCATGATGCTGCCACCACCATGCTTGACAGTAGGGATGGTGTTAGCCAGGCGATGAGCAGTGCCTGTTTTTCTCCAGACATGACGCTTGTAGTTCAGGCCAAAAAGTTTTTGAATTTTGATTCCTCTGGTCTGAGAATCCTTAAGGTGCTTTTTGGCAAACTCCAAGCGGGCTGCCATGTGCCTTTTAGTGAGGAGTGGCTTCCATCTGGCCACTCTTACCATAAAGGCCTGATTGGTGGAGTGTGTTAGCAATGGTTGACCTACTGGATGGTTGTCCTATCTCCACAAGGGAACACTGGAGCTCTGCCTTAGTGACCACTGGGTTCTTGGTCACCTCTCTGACCAAGGCCCTTCTTCCCCGATTACTCAGTTTGGTCGGGCGGCCAGATCTAGGGAGGGTTCTGGTGGTTCCAAACTTCTTCCATTTCCGAAAAACGGAGACCACAGTGCTTTTCGGTCAATCCGGTCTCGGAGGTCTAAAGACAATTCCTTTGACTTCATTGCTTGGTTTCTGCTCTGATATACACTGTTAACTGTGAGACCTTTTATAAACACGTGTGAGCCATTCCAAATTATGTTCAATCAAGTGAATTTACCACAGGTGGTCTCCAATCAAGTTGTAGAAGCATCTCAAGGATGATCAGTGTAAAGTGAATGCACCTGAGCTCAATTTTGAGCGTCAAAGGGTGTGAATACTTATGTACCTATTATGTTTAAATGTTTACATTTTTAAAAGATTTACAAAAATGTCTGAAAACATGTTTTCACTATGTCATTATGGGCTATTTCGTGTAGATTTTGTAAAAGAAAGCTATACTCAAATCGGATTTCGAATATGTCTGTAATGTAACAAAATGTGGAAAAAGTGAAGGGGCACTGTATTACTACGTAAAATGTCTAAAATTAGAATCCGGTGCACCACATCAGCCGCAATGATTAGACCATCATTAGAGGACATTGGAGTTTTATTTAAACCTCAGACATTAGTTTGGTTTGCTCTTGATTGTTGAAGTGAGTGTTATCACCATGGTGAGATCTAAAGAGCCTAAAGAGCCTTCAGAAAGAAAGTTGTAGATGCATATGAGTCTGGGAAGGGATTTAAAATGATCTCAAAACAATTAGAAATCAGCCATTCCACTGTCCAAAAAATAATTTACAAGTGGAGAACATTTAAAACAACTGCCAACATGGCCAGGTCAGGCCGTCCTAGCAAGTGTAGCCCAAGAGCAGACCGCAAGATATGTAAAGAAGTCTCTAATAATCCTAGAATGTCATCACAGGACCTACAGCTAGCTCTTGCCACAGTTGATAGCAAGGTACATGCATCTATCATAAGAAAGAGACTGCACAAGTTTGATTTTCATGGGAGGTCTGCAAGGAGGAAAACCTTGCTGTTAAAAAAAACATCAGGGCAAGACTAAAGTTTGCCAGAGAACACCTAGACAAAGACCAGGACTTCTGGAACAATGAGCTTTGGACAGATGAATCCAAAGTTGAATTATTTGGGCACAGTAACAAAAGACATGCTTGGCATTTGAGCACAAGAACCTCTTACCAGCTGTAAAGCATGGAGGTGGAAATGTCATGGTTTGGGGCTGCTTTACAGCAGTAGGGCCTGGCAAGCTGTATCAGAGGGTGCTTGAGGAAAATGTAAGACCATCTGTCCAAAAACTCAAGCTGAAGCAGAAGTGGACCATGAAGCATGACAATGACGCAAAACATTCCGATAAATCCACCAAGGAATGGCTCAAAAGAAAGAAATTGAGAGTTCTGGAATGGCCAAGTCAAAGCCCGGATCTTAATCCTATTGAGATGCTGTGGGGTGATTTGAAACAAGTTGTGCATGCAAGAAACCCCTCAAACCTCACACAGCTGAAGCAATTCTGCATGAAGGAGTGGGATGGTAGATGGTTATAGGAAATGTCTAATTGCGGTTATTTCAGTCAAAGTGGGAAATACCAGCTATTAGGGCATAGGGTGTCCTAACTTTTTCCTCACAATAAATTTCCATTTTTGTTCATTACATTTTACAACTTGAGTTTAAAAGTATTTTTTTCAGTTGTATTTGTTTAGTTGTATAAGCTCAATCTCTAAATACTGTCACGTGGGAGAAAGGAGGACTCAAACGCAGAGATAATAAAACTTAAAGATCTTTATTTTTTATTTAATAAACAGAAATAAAACAGGAAAACAAAAAACCCAAACTAAAAAACCCGATCGGAACCTCCGACGGAAGCTGCCGGTGAAACCGACAGAAAAAAGGCAATAAGGAAAACTAAAAGAGAGCGGACACGAACCCCGGTCTTTTGGGTGGAAACCGGGGACTTAAATACCGCGCCAACCAGGCACGGAATGAAGTTACGCGTGAGCGCAGAAAGCGCTACTGAAATCGGCAGCGGAAGCTACAAGCTCCGCTGAGCGTTGACCCCAGCACAGCGGTAGGCTGGCGGGGGAAGTGATGCGGAGCGCACGGCTTACGGTCGCGGTGACAGGGGCACTCCGATCTAAAAAGGGGAAAAAGAGACAAGCACAGTTAGGAAGCTCCACTCGCGGATTCGAACCGGGGTTGGTGGCAGACCGGCCAAGCGCTTAACAAAGTCGCCACCCAGCGGTTACCGAATCCAAATATAATGTTCACTATGAGATACTGCAGCAAGGTAACACCAGCGCCACACAGTGGTCCGGTGCGCACCCGCTAAGCTAATGGCTAACGAAACAACAATAGGCAGTTCAAAGACTGCACGGCATCGCACCACCCTATTTCAATGAAGACGAAAGAAAAACCTCAATACCTCAAACCTTGCGGTTTCTACATGCCCGAATGGCCTTATGCCACCAGGGCTACCACCTAAGGCTACGAAAACGGCGTGGGCGAGCTACCACCGGCAACAGGAAACAAACAAAAGGTGCGACACCCGCCACTGTGTGATGCTGGCTTAAATAGTCATCACCACAGCTGCGGGTGATCAGCCCTAATTGGTGACCCACTACTTATGGCCTTGTTTACTGAGCTCTGTAAGACCTGTTTCGCTGGGAACCCGGGGCACGTTCACCAGCTACTACAGGCTTCGTTATAGAACCCCCTCCTCTAGGGACAGCTCCTGAGGTCCCAAGACCCGCAGCTCGGTTCCGTCGGAACTCGCGGATCAGTTCCGGGTCCAGGATCTGGCGAGCCGGTACCCATGAACGTTCCTCAGGGCCGTAACCCTCCCAATCCACCAGGTATTGGGTGCTACCCTGAACCTTCCTGCTATCCAGCAGTCGGCGAACCGTGAAGGCAGGGGCACCCTGGATGATACGAGGGGCGGGGGGTTTGGGAGGGGGTAAGACTCCCCCGCACATAAATGGTCGGAGATGGGAGACATGGAAGGTTGGATGCACTTTCATGTGGGGAGGAAGCTCCAACCTATACGTCACCGGGTTTATCCGCTTTACCACCTTGAATGGACCAATGTACTTGGGTGCCAACTTGTGTGGGGCACCTCGAACGGGGAGATCCCTCGTCGAGACAAGTACTCTTTGGCCAGGCCGGAAGGTAAGAGCCGGCTGCCGCCTGCGGTCAGCCTTGCGCTTCATGGAGCGCTGGGTGGCTACAAGGGCCTGCCTAGCTTTCCGCCAGGCGGCGCGGCAGCGGCGGACATGAAGCTGTACAGACGGGACCGCTACCTGCTGCTCCTGCTCAGGAAAGAGCGGCGGAGGGTACCCGAACTGAGCTTCAAACGGTGACATGCCAATCGCCGAATGATGCAGGGTATTGTGAGCAAACTCTGCCCACATCAGCTTATCCGACCACGTGGTCGGATTCCCTGCCGTCAGGCACCTGAGCATCTTGCTCAGATCCTGGATCAGCCTCTCCGACTGCCCGTTGGACTCCGGGTGATACCCGGAGGATAAGCTGACCGTAGCGCCAATAAGTTGGCAAAAGGCCCGCCAGCACTGGCTTACAAACTGCGGGCCCCGATCTGACACAATGTCTGATGGGACCCCATGCGCTCTCACCACATGTTGCAGAATGATTTGCGCGGTACCCATGGCGGATGGCAGCTTGGGCAGCGGAACAAAGAGGCAAGACTTGGTGAACCGGTCGACAATTACCAATACAGCCGTGAACCCTCTGGACTTTGGCAAGCCTGTCACAAAGTCCAGGGAGATGTGGGACCACGGTCTAGCAGGTATTGGTAACGGATGAAGAAGGCCCCTTGGGCGTTCTCTGGGGCTCTTGTTCAGAGCACACACAGAGCAGGTACGAACAAGATCACGTACCTCATTCTCCATCCCCGGCCACCAAAATCTTCGGCGCAACAAAACCAGGGACTTAGTCACGCCTGGGTGCGCCGCAAACGGGGAAGCATGAGCCCATTCAAAAACCTGACGCCGTACGGATGAAGGTACGTACAGTCTGTCAGGAGGTCCCCCATCGGGGTCGGGTTCGGCCCTTTGGGCGTCCCGAATGACCTTAGAAATGCCCCAGGTGACTGGGGCCGCTATCTGGGTCGAGGGGATCACGGGATCAGGTCCGGTCTCCGACCTAGTCGGCTCCCACTGTCTAGACAGGGCATCCGGTTTAATGTTTTTGGATCCCGGTCTGTATGACAGTGTAAAGTGGAACCTTCCGAAAAATAAGGACCACCGGGCCTGACGAGAGTTCATCCTCTTTACTTGTTGGATGAACGACAGATTCTTGTGATCCGTCCAAACAAGAAAGGGATGTTTGGCCCCCTCGAGCCAGTGTCGCCACTCCTCTAATGCCAATTTAATGGCCAAGAGTTCCTTGTCTCCAACCGGGTAATTCCGCTCGGCTGGAGTCAAGCGGTGCGAGAAGAAGGCACACGGATGCAACTTCTTCCCTGGCCCCACTCTCTGGGACAGCACTGCCCCTACTCCGACCTCAGAGGCATCCACTTCGACCACGAAGGATTCCTCTGGGTCAGGTAACTGCAAGACAGGTGCAGTTGTTAAGAGAGCTTTGAGCTTATCAAAAGCTTGTTGGGCCTGCACCGACCATTTGAAAGCGCCCTTACCTGTAAGGGCCGTCATTGGAGCAGCGATCGAGCTGAAGTTCTTAATAAAACGCCGAAAAAAATTTGCAAAGCCCAAAAATCTTTGCAGTTGGCGTAAAGAACCTGGAGTTGGCCACTTCTCCACAGCAGATACTTTAGCCGTGTCCATGCGCAGGGTGCCCTGGGAAACCACGAACCCCAGGAATGAAACCATGGGGGAGTGAAAGACGGACTTCTCCAACTTGACAAACAAATGATTGTTGAGCAGGAGCTGGAGAACTCGTCGGACATGCCCTATGTGTTCGTCGATGGACCGACTAAAGATAAGAATGTCGTCTAAGTAAACATAGACGAATTTACCAAGAGTCTCCCGCAAGACCTCATTGATAAATCTCTGGAAGACTGCGGGGGCATTCATTAACCCAAATGGCATCACCAGATACTCATAGTGGCCAGTGGGCGTAATGAACGCAGTCTTCCATTCATCCCCCTGCCTGATCCGGATCAAATTATACGCGCTGCGAAGATCGAGCTTTGAAAAAACAGATGCTCGCTGAAGGGCTTCGAAAGCCGTGGCCATCAGCGGCAGCGGGTATCGATCCTTGATCGTTAAGGCATTTAGACCGCGGTAGTCGACACAGGGGCGCAGGGTGCCGTCCTTCTTACTTACAAAAAAGAACCCTGCCCCAGCTGGGGAGGACGAAGGACGGATGAACCCCTGTTTGAGGGCCTCACGCACATACTCCTCCATAGCGACCTTCTCTGGGCCGGAGAGCGAGAAAAGGCGCCCTCTAGGGGGAGTAGAGCCAGGCAACAAGTTGATGGCGCAGTCGAACGGTCTATGGGGGGGCAAGTCCTGCGCCCGGGACTTGCTAAAAACCTCCCGTAAATCATGGTACACAGGAGGAACTGTGGTCAGATCCGGGGTCTCCATTCTGAGTACTGGCGGAGTGTGCCTCGTGCCAGCCTGAAGCAGGCACGAATCCTGGCACCGTGTTCCCCAGATGAAGATTGACCCGGTGACCCAGTCGATCTGGGGGTTGTGTCTTTGCAACCACGAGTGACCCAAGACCACCTGGAGGTGAGGAACGTGAGTCACTAAAAAGGTGATCCGTTCCTCGTGGTCATCTAGGCGCAACGTTAACCATTGCGTCCGATGGGTAACCGGGCTGCCCGCTACGGCTCGACCATCCACAGCATGGACCGAGACCGGCTTGGTTAGCGGTTGGACCTCTATCCCCAGCCTGTGTACCAGATCGACATCTATAAAACTCTCCACCGCCCCCGAATCAACACATGCCCTAAGGCTTGTGCCCCCCGAACCCCAAGACAACCGGGCCGCCAGAAACAGGCCCTGAGTAGGGATGTTAATTGGGCCCTCTCTCGTGTCCCTGGCACGAGAGCGGCCTAGTTGTTTAAAGGAGGCCTAGATCGAAAGGTCGAGCCCGATGCCGGGCGGGCATCGGGTCTTGACGATCCAAGCTGCATGGGTTCGGGCTCTGGTTCGGGTGGAGGGGCAGTGGGAGTGGCTTGCGCGCGAACAAACTGAGGACAGGTGTTCCGCTCGCGCGCACGCTGGCGAAGGCGAGTGTCAATGGAGATTGCCAGCGTGTAAAAAGCCTTAAGTGTAGTGGGTGGATCCCTAGTGGCTAGCTCATCCTTAACTTTACCTGCGAGGCCACGGTGAAAAATGGCTGTAAGGGCCCCCTCGTCCCAGCCGCACTCTGCGGCTAGCGTTCGGAACTCTACCACAAAATCGGCTACCGATCGATTACCCTGGGTTATGTCGAGTAGGCGTGGCCCTGCCTCACGGCCCCCCAAAGGGTGAAAGAAGGTCTCCTTGAGAGCCTCCTTAAATGCACTTTCGGAAGAGCACTCGGGGGCGTTCTGCTCCCAGAGGGCGGTAGCCCATTCTAATGCTCTTCCGGAAAGCAAGGAGACGATGTAGGCGACTTTAGAGCGTTCAGTAGGGTAGCGAGAGGGTTGTAGCTCGAACGCCAGCGCACACTGCAGGAGAAAGCCGCGACACCTCTTAGCGTCCCCCGAAAACCTTTCGGGGGGAGGGATAGGGGTGTCGCGGACTACAGGCTCCGCAGGTTGGGCTACGGGATTAGGAGTGGGCTCCAAGGTAGGCGGGTGCCGGGTAAGTGCTGCTACCCGTTGAGCCAGCTCATTGAGGGCCACCTCATGTCTGCCCAACGCCTGCCCTTGGTGGCGTAAAGCGTCCGCGAGGGGTCGGGGCTCTGCTGGGTCCATTACTGGTCGCACCTTTCTGTCACGTGGGAGAAAGGAGGACTCAAACGCAGAGATAATAAAACTTAAAGATCTTTATTTTTTATTTAATAAACAGAAATAAAACAGGAAAACAAAAAACCCAAACTAAAAAACCCGATCGGAACCTCCGACGGAAGCTGCCGGTGAAACCGACAGAAAAAAGGCAATAAGGAAAACTAAAAGAGAGCGGACACGAACCCCGGTCTTTTGGGTGGAAACCGGGGACTTAAATACCGCGCCAACCAGGCACGGAATGAAGTTACGCGTGAGCGCAGAAAGCGCTACTGAAATCGGCAGCGGAAGCTACAAGCTCCGCTGAGCGTTGACCCCAGCACAGCGGTAGGCTGGCGGGGGAAGTGATGCGGAGCGCACGGCTTACGGTCGCGGTGACAGGGGCACTCCGATCTAAAAAGGGGAAAAAGAGACAAGCACAGTTAGGAAGCTCCACTCGCGGATTCGAACCGGGGTTGGTGGCAGACCGGCCAAGCGCTTAACAAAGTCGCCACCCAGCGGTTACCGAATCCAAATATAATGTTCACTATGAGATACTGCAGCAAGGTAACACCAGCGCCACACAGTGGTCCGGTGCGCACCCGCTAAGCTAATGGCTAACGAAACAACAATAGGCAGTTCAAAGACTGCACGGCATCGCACCACCCTATTTCAATGAAGACGAAAGAAAAACCTCAATACCTCAAACCTTGCGGTTTCTACATGCCCGAATGGCCTTATGCCACCAGGGCTACCACCTAAGGCTACGAAAACGGCGTGGGCGAGCTACCACCGGCAACAGGAAACAAACAAAAGGTGCGACACCCGCCACTGTGTGATGCTGGCTTAAATAGTCATCACCACAGCTGCGGGTGATCAGCCCTAATTGGTGACCCACTACTTATGGCCTTGTTTACTGAGCTCTGTAAGACCTGTTTCGCTGGGAACCCGGGGCACGTTCACCAGCTACTACAGGCTTCGTTATAAATACTGTTCAAATGGAATTCAAATGTCCATCTGTTTAAATATGTTCAAAAAGACAAAGTTTCTCATGGGGTGTCCTAACTTTTTCACATGACTGTAATTGTTGTAATTGTAACTTCAGAGGGTAACACTTCAAACATTTGTCTTTAGTCATAATACTTTATAACAACAACATACCAAAAAAATTTTTTTCCAAAAATGTTAAATGCAATAAAAACTATAGAACATATGATATGTTAATTCTCTTGAACCTTTATTTAGCTGACAAAAAAAAACTAAGAAATGATTTTTAATGGGGCATTGACAAAATAAGAGTATAAAGTTTTTACAATATTCAAGTTACACCATTTTAAAACCTTCCATAATAAGCAGATACACTGGTCCCAGGTGAAGGTATCATAATTGGTAATAAAGGAGGATCCACCAAAGTCTTTGCAAGCAAAGATGGGTTGTGGCTCACCACTTTGTGCTAAACTTTGAAAAACCATCATGCAAACCAAATTCACTTATGTCATATTTTATGACAAGGGCTGTTTTTACTTATGATAAAGTTTAATTTATAAATTAGACATAATACAAGTTTTACAATATTTACTAACAATAAAAATGGAACTAAATTTATTTAATATTGTAATGTTGCAACATTTTAGCAATCAACATACAACTTTGTTTTTTCTTTCTTGTTTTTCTCTTTGACATGAAACTATTTCAATATTACTCAAAATGCCAAGAAATGTAAACTTATAAATAGTTAATTTCTGATTTTTTTAATGTTTGTAAAATATTTTAAAACTGCAGTAAACTGCTGGTAATTAACACCACAGAAAGTGACTCCGCAGATAAGAGGGTACCACTGTATTACCCTTATGCGAGATGGTGTGCAGAAAGGAGTCATCCACTAAAAGGCAGTGTCCCTCAGACCAGCACTGTGGTTCACCACCAACCACCAGCTCACACCCTGTTGGTGTCTGAAGACCTGAGAGATAAGAGGGTGACAGCAATTTTCTGAGAAAACAAACAACATAAGTAAAAAGAAATAAACATTTCCATCTGACCTACAATGACTAATTTGGCACAATTAACTAGTGCAAGATTTTTTAAGAGATCTAGTACAGAAAGGTACACATATGATGATATTAGACAAATAAAAGCAGTGTTTTTACCACAGTGCTGAAGTAGAGTGCTTGGGTGGCACAGCTGTAAAATACGCAAAGTCACTACCACTTTGTCTGGGGGTATAATTAAATGGCTTTACCACTGGGAAATGCATGCGCTTCTCAGTGCACTTTTACTGCTAGTCCCAAGCTTAGATAAAAAAGAGCAGAGCATCAGTAAGGGCATCCGGTACAAAAACTAAAACAGGTATGCAAACCAGAATAATTCATTTTGGCAACACCTGAATACAGTAGCAGCCAAAAGGAAAAAAGGAAAAAAGTGCAGAAGTAACATTTTAAGAGATTTTCTAATAATAACACAAAACTTAAAGCTAAGATGGAAGGTCCTATGTGTGACACAGTATAAATCTTTAAAAAAAAAAGTCGGACATGGCCAGTTGTGTCTGTAGAGCACCCAACCAGGCCAGTGGCATCACTGACACGGACAACCTCTGTCTTAGTGGTGGTAATCTGTTCAGGATTAATGGGGTTAATAAGTGGTACATAGTGCACACCTGTTTAGCTGTTCCAGTAGGCTTAAACTTTGTTAAGGAAATTCTTTATTTAGAAAGAAAAAAGTCAAGTGGCTTAAAATAAAAAAAATTTATACCCAGTCCTGATTTAACCCTATCAAACATCTGTGATGAGAACATAGAATGATTGTATACTCCTGAAGAACATGAAGAACATACCCAAAATTGCCTTTATAATGGCATCTACTATAAATCTATGATCTATCTACGATAAAGGAAGATCAACCAGATACTGAACAAGAAGTATAAATATGTATTATATTATAACATTTTTATTTTTGTCACAAATTAAATTTTTTTAGTTATTTTTTTTTCTTTTTTGGTGTTTTCTGTAAAATGAGTGTTGAAATATTACTAGGGGAACCACTACAAATTAAATGTGACAATTATCTTTTGTAAATAATTGTTGTTGGTGGTGGTGGTACATACTTTTTCAAGGCACTGTAATATATAACCAGAAGTTTGCTTGTCAATGTTTGCAAGCTGGCACCTACCCAAATGGCAACGCAGGCGTGTGTTGGTGGGGCCATACGTTCCCCCTAGCGAGGCCCCAGGGCCAAGAAGCCAAAAACCAGCAGCACCGAGAGAGTTACTGCTGATAAATGTTCTGAGGGAGAGGAGGATACGATATGTACATGGACATGCACGGCAGTTGCTCGCCACACGCACTCCAGCATTGTACAGTGGAAACACCGCCTGCCCCTGAGAAGTCAAGTCATACACACATTAACACAATTTATTTTAGCAGAATTCTATTATACAGCCCAAAATCAGAAAAAAAGTTGGGATGTCATTTACCAAATAAAAACTGACTTTTATTTAATTGTGGACAGTATGAACCCAATATATTTCATGTTTTGTCTATCAACTCCATTTCATTTGTTAACATACATCCATTCCTGTATTTTTATGCCTGCAATACATTCCAAAAGAAGTTGGGACAGTACAATATCAGAATCAGAATCAGAATCAGAATCGGGCTTTATTGGCCAAGTATGCTCACACATACAAGGAATTTGTTTTTGGTTACACAGATGCTTGCAGTGCACGAAAAATACAATACAGACAATCTTATTCACACAGCTCACTCTCTCTCTAACACACACATTCATACCTGTAAACATAGAAAACATTGTAAACATTTAGCATGTGCAATTTACATTGTAATTTTAAAAAGGTGCAGTTTTGTGCAATATAAAAACTATAGAAAATATAAAAATATATAAATAAATATGAAATGGAAGTAAAGGTGAAAATCCTGTGTATGCCATTACATAAATGAAATAGGTAGTTTTTGATGTGCAAGTGTCCCGAGTATTATCAGTACAGTAGTGTTCAATTGTTCATGAGCGTAATGGAGTTTGGATAAAAGCTTCTCTGTAGCCTGGTCGTTCGGGTCTTCATGTGGCTGAAGCGTCGGCCTGATGGAAGGCACCGAAACAGGTGATGACCAGGGTGAGACGGGTCAGTGATGATTTTCTCTGCACGCTTCCTGGTTCTGGAGGCATGCAGGTCCAGCAGTGTGGGCAGCTTTACACCGATGGTCCTCTCTGCAGACTTGATGATGCGCTGCAGTCTCTTGGTGTCATGTTTTGTGATAGCGCTGCCCCACACTGTGATGGATGTGGTGACGATGGACTCAATGATGGCTGTGTAGAACTGCACCATCAGCTCTTGGGGTATGTTGAACTTCCTCAGCTGGTACAGAAAGTACATCCTCTGTTGAGCCCTCTTGATGATGGAGTTGATGTTGCTGTCCCACTTCAGGTCCTTGGAGATCGTTGTGCCCAGGAACTTGTAGGACTCCACAGCCATCACAGTCCTGTCTAGGATGGTGAGTGCTGGCAGGGTTGGGGGTCTCCTCCTGAAGTCCACGGTCATCTCCACTGTTTTTGCTGTGTTCAGCTCCAGATTGTTCTGACTGCTCCAGAGGACAACCTGATCAACCACCCGTCTATAAGCAGACTCATTACTGTCACTGATGAGACCAATGACTGTAGTGTCATCTGCAAACTTCAGGATTTTAACAGAGGAGTCCATGGAGGTACAGTCATTTGTGTACAGCGAGAAGAGCAGTGGGGAGAGTACACAACCCTGTGGGGCACCTGTGCTGATGGTTCTGGTCCCTGAAGTACACTTTCCCAGCCTCACCTGCTGTTTTCTGCCAGTAAGAAAGTCAGTTATCCACTGGCAGGTGGAGGCTGGTACGCTGAGTTCAGCCAGTTTGCTGTGTAATTGTCCTGGAATAATTGTGTTGAAGGCTGAGCTGAAGTCCAGGAACAGAATTCTTGCATAAGTTCCCGGGTGATCAAGGTGTTGAAGGATGAAGTGGAGACCCATGTTCACTGCATCGTCCACCGACCGGTTGGCCCGATAGGCAAATTGCAGGGGGTCTAGCAGGGGGTCCGTGATTTCCTTAATGTGGTTGAGAACCAGTCTTTCAAAGGACTTCATGACCACAGAGGTCAGGGCAACAGGTCTGTAGTCATTTAGTCCTGTGGTAGTTGCCTTTTTGGGAATGGGTATTATTGTGGAGCATTTAAAACAGGATGGAACCACACACAGCTCCAGTGATCTGTTGAAGATCTTAGTGAAGACAGGTGCAAGCTGGTCTGCACAGGTCCTCAGGCAGGAGGGAGAGATTCCATCAGGACCTGGGGCCTTCTTGACTTTCTGTTTTTTAAAAAGTCTCAGCACGTCTTCCTCGCAGATCTTCAGGGCAGGCTGGATGGGTGGCTGATAGTCAGATGGGTGTGAAGTGGTGTTGGATGGGAGCTCGTTGCTGGGCTGTTCAAACCTGCAGTAGAATCTGTTAAGGTCGTCGGCCAGTTGACGATCTCCCATTGTCTGTGTAGGTGGCCTTTTGTAGCTGGTGATGTTCTGCAGACACCTCCAGGCGGTTGATGGCTCATTTGTGGACATCATGCTGCTTAGCTTGTTGGAGTAGTTCTTCTTTGCAGCCTTGATCTCTTTGGTTAGGGTGTTCCTTGCCTGGTTGTACAGCGCCCGATCCCCACTTCTATATGCTACCTCCTTAGACCGGCGCAGCTGTTTCAATTTGGCATTAAACCAGGGCTTGTCATTATTATATTTAATGCGAGTCCTGGTGGGAACACAGATGTCTTCACAAAAGCTGATGTAAGATGTCACAGTGTCCGTGTGTTCATCCAGGCTGCTTGTGGCATCATCAAACACACACCAGTCTGTTAATTCCATGCAGTCCTGAAGCCTTTCTTTAGCCTCATTAGTCCATTTCTTCACCGTGCTGACCACAGGTTTGGCACACTTGAGCTTCTGTCTGTAGGTCGGGAGAAGATGAACTAAGCAGTGGTCAGATAGTCCCAGT
Source organism: Trichomycterus rosablanca (assembly GCF_030014385.1). Classification (NCBI taxonomy): domain Eukaryota; kingdom Metazoa; phylum Chordata; class Actinopteri; order Siluriformes; family Trichomycteridae; genus Trichomycterus; species Trichomycterus rosablanca. The sequence goes on along the minus strand of NC_086009.1, from coordinate 10,950,293 downwards.
GCTGCACGAGGGACAGAGCGGTACGCACCTTTAAATACAGTATAGCAGTGATCTAAAATGTTGCTCTCCCTGGTGGGGCAGGTAATATGCTGTCTGTATTTAGGTAGTTCGTTGTTAAGTTTTGCTCTGTTAAAGTCCCCTAAGATGATGAAAACAGAGTCTGTGTGTTTGTGCTCGGCGTTGAGAATCTGATCAGCGAGTGCGCTCAGTGCCTCGCGCGTGCACGCTTGAGGTGGAATGTAAACAGCAACAAGCACAACTGATGAAAACTCCCGCGGACAATAAAACGGTCTACAGTTCAAGAAAAGTGATTCCAGATTAGGGCTGCATGTTCTCATTAACACTGTCACATCTGTACACCAGCCTTGGTTGATATAAAAGCAAATTCCGCCGCCTTTTTTCTTGCCGGAAAGCTCCGCGTCGCGGTCCGCTTGGTGGAGATGAAAGCCGTGCAGGTGGAGCGCGCTGTCCGGGACGGAATCGGTGAGCCAGGTCTCAGTGAAGCACAGTACAGCAGAGAGAGAAAAGTCCTTGTTGGTACGGTTTAACAGTGAAAGTTCGTCCATTTTATTTCCTAAAGAGCGAAGGTTTGTCATGTGGATGCTGGGTAGCGGTGTACGAAGTCCGCGCTGTCGGAGTTTGACGAGCGCTCCGGCGCGCTTCCCACGTCTGCGCATCCGCCTGCGTCTGCTCAGGAGCGCAGCCGCTCCGCTGACCAAAATGTCCAAAAAACTGTCCGAAAATGAAAAATCAGGAAATATACCTGGTGGCATGAGCTGCCTAATGTTCAGCAGATCTTCTGCGCTGTATTGGAGTGTGTTTGGATCACACATGCCATAACAAACAAACAAAAACAAACAAAGCACTACGGAGCTCCTAACCAGTGTCGCCATCTGCGGCGCCATATTCACCTCTTTGTAATGTTGCCATTCCTTTTCATACCACTTCAAAGAGGTTTTGGCACCGACGATATCAAGCAATGTGTTTCAGGTGCTATGTTGTCAAATTCTTCCTGCAAACACATCTTAAGGTGTGCAACAGTATGGGGTTGTCATTGTCACATTTTTTGTTTCAAAATTCTCCACACATTCTGTATTGCGGTGAGGTCAGGACTACAAGCAGGCCAGTCCAGTACCCGTACCCTTTTCTTCTGCAGCCATGCCTTTGTAATGTGTACAGCAAGTGGTTTTGCATTGTCTTGTTAAAAAAAGCAAATATCCCTAGAAAATATGTCATCTCAAAAGAAACATTTGTTGCTCTAAAATGTCAATGTACTTTTCTGCATTAATGCTGCCACCACAGAAGTGTAAACTATCTTTGCAAAGGGCACTGACATAGCACCATACCTTGACAGACCCTGACTCTAATTTCACCTACTAATTAAATGTGGTTAATTCCCATGCTCTCGCCATTCAGCGACTATTTGCCATTTTCTCAATAAATAATCACCAAATGTAAAATTTTTGTTGAACTGGGTTCTCTTTATTTACTTTTTGGACCAATTGTGCACCAATGTATTTACAAAAATCAATAAATGTGTACGGTTTAGAAAAAAAAAACATAAATATGTAAAAACAAACAAACAAAAATAATAAAATCATTTGATCCCAGAAAGGAATCAGTTGCAGAAATCATTGAAATCCCAAAGCTATACAGTATATCCCTACACACAAGTGTCTGTAAACTTTAACTATATAAAGTGCTATGTCAAAGAGAGAGGGGTGGAATGTTATACATTATTTCTGATTTTTTTCTTAAAAACTAATACTGTATTTCAACTAATACTGTATTAAGATTTCGATCCACCTCCTGGTGTTTATTAGAAGTTTTTCTGGAGGTTGCTGTTTTTTCCTTTTTATTCAACATTATGTATTGTATAAATTAGCTAAAATTTATTAAAAAGAGACATTTTTAGCCTATACCATGAATATAATACATCATTTACAAAATTCTAGACAGCTTGGATATACAATGATACATTGACTACAGCTAAAAAGCTAGTGATCTTGTAAGCTTCTTTGCAGACATTTTACAATTGCCAGTAAAGTGTTAAACAGAAAATGCAGTGTTAGTGCTGTTCTACTCAAGTCACCCAGGTTGCATCCATGTATATGGTAACTGTGTAGATTTGTGGTACATGTTTTTCCTGTGTCTCCTACTTTGATTTCCATCCACCCTTAAAAAGCAAGTAGAAAATGGACTGGCTAGACTGGCTACTATAAATTGACCCAACAAAACATGAAAAATCTATGTAATCAAGTGTGACTGAGTGTGACTAAGTGTGAGTAAGATTGACAGTGATAAGGTTTCATAGTTTTTAGACTAACTGACTTGAGAGCCAGTGTATTATAGTGAATGGTTTTTTTTTTTTACCTTAGGTCCTTGGTATGTCCACCCCAACTTTGTGTCCACGCCTTTCTGAAAAACTGCCTGAAATTCTGCAAGAATGATGGGATAGCTGGCCTCCAATGTATCAATGTCATGGCGATGAGCATCACGGGGGAAGTATGGAATGCTAGGAACATCAGGAAGATAGAAAAGATGGGGCTTCTGAATGGACAAGCGATCATTTATTCTGGCCTAAAGAGAAGACAATGAAGACAAGAAGTAGGAAGGTTTGAAAGTTAATTTCACTCTGGTGGGTCACAGAATAGCAAAGTTTAGCACTGAACTCATTTAAAACATATGACTATGATCATATGATTTGCATATAAATAAAAAGCAAATATTTTACTGGCAAGAAAAAAATGCTAAAATGTTCTTGAGGATGCACTGATGATATTAAAAAAGTCAAGGGCAATTTTTTAGCAGAAGGGCTCAAGTTTTATCCCAGACTGCTAACACTGTATACTTAAAAATATTTGATACCACCCAAATGTACAACAGTAGCCAGAAGAAAACATGGTTATTAAAATTAACTAAAACATATGAGTTATCTAAACAAGGTGAAATAATTTACTAAAACAATGCAAAACACCTAAACAAAAAACATTTGGCTTAGGAAATATGTATTTTATGTTGTTTCCACTAATTGGTGCATTAGTTGGCATCTGGGTCTTCTTTTACCAAACCCACCTAAAATTACCTCCAGTGCTACTGATGTGCATGTTTCTGACCAACCTGTCAAAACAGACTTAATGAGGTGTAACATGAATTGTAGTAGGTTGAGCCAAGCATAGGAGACCCAAGGAGGACAAAAGCTCAACTTCCAACACCTTCAACTTTATTTGTTTACACACACCAGGGATATTTACAAATGCGTTATTAATTTAAAAGAAAAAGAACCACAGCTGGTTCACATAGTAACTCCAGGCAGTTACTCGGGTTATTCATTTTAGGCCTCCCGTCATTCTTTTTCCCTCCCTCCTTACTTCCTCCTGTTTTATCAAAAAGGTCCCTCCCCTCTAGGACCTGGCAGCCAATCCAGGCAACGTCACGTATCATCCCCGATACCCGGACCATCCCCACCACGACAGGTAAGTATTTATTTATTTATACTATTTACAATATTAACTGGGTTAGCCCCTTTCCTCATTCATTACAACCAGACTTGGTGATGTGTAAGGTATCCTTACATCATCACATGAGGGTAGCATGAAAGCCCAACGTCCTCTTAGCTCACCAGAGAACACCAGAATTGGCAGATCTACTACTGGTGCTCTGTTCACTACACAGATGAGAGCAGGTTCACACTGAGAACTTGTGATACACACTGAGAACTTGTGACGTCTGGAGATATCATGGTGAGTGTCATGCTGCCTGCTACATCATTCAGACTGACGGGTTTGGGATGGGTTAGTAATGGTCTGAACCTCCACATGATAGCCAACTGTGGTTGGGTACAGTGATGATAAATCCTCAATCCGAGATTCCTCTTCTGAGGAGGAAAATGTCTAGCCTCATGTGGCCAAAGTGTGTAGGCAGTTCCTGGATGACAAAGACATTGATGACATTGACTGGGCCTTTCGTTCTCCAGACCTGAATACAAATGAGAACCATTGATACATTATGTATCGGTGCAACCAATGCTGCCAAGTAGCACCACAGGAGCTTTACAGGAGCTCACTGATGCCCTGATCCTGCCGTCTTATCAGGAGCATGCCCAGATGTTGTCAGAACTACATACTGGCCATACATACTACTGAGTTACATTTTGATATATAGTGATAAAATTCACACAAATTGCATCAGGCTGTGATTTTAATTCTTACTTAAATTTTTTGTGTTTTTTTAATCCAGTCCTCAGTGGGTTGATGATTAAGGTTTCCATTAACACAATTTATATCAGTATACAGTGGTAGAGAATGTGCCTAAAAGCTAGAATTAAGTAAAAGGTACAAATACCTTACCAGAAATGTACTTTGATAGAAGTTAAAGTCACCCCTTAGAATACTACCTGAGCAAAAGTCTTAAAGTATCTAATGTTTAATGTACTTAAGTATCAAAAGTATTTTTTTTATATTAAATGTATTTAAGTATTAAAAGTAGAATAATAAATGAGAAATGATTTTTAATAAAAACGCAAGCAGTCAGAATTTGAAGATTTGAAGACTGTTATTTAATCATTTATCTGAACATTTGTTTCAAATCCTGATATTTGCATAATATCTCTAAAATAAGAAATATACTATCTGTTAATGATGCTGAAAAACTGATCCATGCGTTTATAACTTCTCAGTTATAAGATTATTGTAATGCTCTTCTCACTGGATGCTCTGGTAGATCCATAAACAAACTCCAATTGGTTCAAAATGCAGCAGCTCGAGCGCTAACTAGAACTAAAAAGTTTGATCATATTACTCCTGTTCTACAACCTATCACTACAACCCAGCACGTCCACTTTGCTCACAAGATGCAGGGTTACTTATAGTTCCTAGAATTAAAAAGATCACAGCTGGTGGAAGAGCATTTTCTTACAAAGCTCCACAACTTTGGAATAATCTTCCTCTGTTCAGGATTCAGACACAGTCTCAATGTTCAAGTCTAGACCGAAAACATATTTATTTACTCAGGCTTTTGAATAGTTTTTTTCCAGACTAGGGGTGTGTGGCTCTGGTCCTGGAGATCTGGGGTCTGGTGCTTGCATGTTTGTCAGATTTGCTGGCGCTGCGTGTTGGCTTATGGTTGCGTCCAGCTTCTGGACTGGAGCTGTCCACTTCCACGAATATAGACAAAGGCGCAGAAACTTGTGGTGATCAGGGATGTTGGGTTGCTGTCGTTCTGCCTCTCTTGTCCAATCACTCAGGTTTGATGACGGTGGGGAGGTGGGCGCTGATGTCCTGCGAAAGCCTTCATGACCTTGTTACCTGCTCGCTCTCCCTTTTAGTTATGCTGTAATAATTAGGGCTGCCGGAGTCTAAAGCTACTCTCTGTAAAACTGATATTTTACTTAATTCACATTTTACATTTTTAACTACATTTTCTGTTGTTTTACCCCGAGGTGGTTCTGAGGGAAACCTGTTTACCCACCTGAGGTTAAGGAATAAAGTCGAGACTGCCGTGCCAACAATGCTGCTCCTGCCAGATGTGATGTTTAGTGCCTTCAATTCACCTCACTTGCATGTCTTTGGACTGTGGGAGGAAACCGGAGCACCCGGAGTAAACCCACTCGGACACAAGGAGAACATGCAAACTCCACACAAAAAGGACCCGGAACACCCCACCTGGGGATCGAACTTAGTTAATTTAAATTTGTGTGTGTATGATATTGTGTAAATCCTATTGATTCAAATTATTCTCCAGGCCACTCAAGAAGGATGGGTCCCTGCTGAGTCTGGTTCCTCTCAAGGTTTCTTCCTGTAATTTTAAGGGAGTTTTTCCTTGCCACTGTCACCCTCGGTTTGCTCAACAGGGTTTTTTGTTTTTGTATCTGTTGGTCCTGGATTCTGTAAAGTTGCTTTGAGACAATGTCTATTGTAAAAAGAGCTATATAAATAAAGTTGACTTGACATGACAATCACCTGTTGACATCACCTTCAACACAATTTTGTGGAATGTTATATCTGTGATTTGAATGTAATAACCAATGTTAGCTATAAATCTGAACAATCTTAAAGCTAATTTTTAGAAATAAAAAGCTATGATGCTGTGGCTTTACTTTGTTAATCATTCTTAACTTACATCAATGTGTTTCTTGAGGTTGGATGGGGAGTTCTGAAATGCCGATATTTCCTTATCTTTGGGTAAACATACCTGCACCCTTCGTGGTGGATGGGCACACTGGTCCTCATCCATCTCCTAAATCTCTCACGTGTTGGCTCCAAGCGCCGGGAGAGGAGCAAAAACGGTAGGTGAAAGATGTCACTGGCAGCCGCAGTTCCAATACCGCATGCAGGCGGCTCAGGATATTGACCTGGAGACGACAACGTCACCCGGTAGCACCCTGAGCGACTAAGCAGCCCTTTTTAGGGATAGCACTGCTTGCCTCACAAGAGGACCTAGAAAAGGTGGTCCAAACAAAGCTCGTCTCCTCAACCTTAGTTGGCTTACCGCAGTCAACAGGCATCTTAAATGCGGTCTAAACACAGCCAGAGAGAAAAAGTATTCCTCACTCACCTCAAGAAGAGAGAACAGTTTTAAGCTTGCTTGCTGGAACATCAGAACCATGCAAGACTCAGCCGACAGCAACCGCCCAGAGTGTCGTTCTGCTCTAGTGGCACACAAGCTTCAGAGGCTCGACATTGACATTGCCGCAGTCAGCGAAGTCCGCTTTGCTGGAGAAGGCAGTCTAAAAGAACATGGCGCAGGATACACCCTCTACTGGTCAGGGAAAGCTTAAACAGAGAGACGTCTCTCAGGCGTAGGATTTATGATCAAAAATACCATAGCTACCAAACTCAAGGAACTACCCAGGGGCCACTCAGATTGCATTATTTCCTTGCGCCTTCCACTAGAAAACAAACAGCATGTCACTCTTATCAGCGTGTATGCTCCAAGGACAAGTTTTACAACAACATGCGCAGTCCTCCAGCAAGTCCCTGTGGATGAAAAGGTTGTCGTTCTTGGCAACTTCAATGCCAGGGTAAGTCGAGACTCAGAAGCCTGGAAAGGAATCCTTGGCAAACATGGTGTTGGTAGCTGCAATGACAACGGGCGCCTGCTGTTGGAGCTCTGTGCGGAACAGGAACTTGCCATCACCAATACCATCTTCCAGCAGAAGAACAGGTGGAAAACGACCTGGATGCATCCCCGGTCTAAACACTGGCACCTCATAGACTACGTTCTAGTGAGACAGAAAGACCTCAAGGATGTCCTGCATACCAGGGTGATGCCCAGTGCCGAATGTCACACAGACCACAGACTCACCCACTGCAAACTCAATCTCAAGTTTAAACCTAAGCCGAAGAAAAGGGGCGTACAGCAGCAAAAGTTCAAAGGATCTGAACATTCTAGGATACACAACCAGGAAAAATCAGGACTGGTTTGATGAAAACAACCACACAGTCCAAGACTTATTGGCGAAGAAGAGTGCAGCTCACCAGGCTCACCTCGCTCAGCCAGCCTGCCTAGTAAAGAAAGCAGCCTTTCGCCTCACCTGCAGCAACCTCCAGCGCACACTTAGAGAGATCCAGAACCAGTGGTGGATCTCTCTCGCAGAGAGGACCCAGCTGTGCGCAGACAGGGGGGACTACAAGGGCTTCTTTGAGACCCTGAAGGCCGTGTACGGACCTTCCCTCCAAGTCCAAAGTCCACTGCGCAGCGCAGATGGCAAGGACCTTTTCACAGACAAGGCCACCATTCTGAACCGCTGGACTGAACACTTCAAGGCCCTCTTCAGCACCAATCGCACAGTGCAGGTCGCAGCCCTGGGAAGCATACCGCAGCAGCCAATTAAGGCAGACCTGGATGTAGCACCTTCTTTGGAGGAAACCGTTAAAGCCATAGAACAGCTGAAAACTGGCAAGGCAGCAGGCATCGACGGCATTCCACCGGAGATCTTGAAGCACAGCGGCCCAGCACTACTTTCCAAACTCCACAAGTTCTTCACCCGCTGCTGGGAGCGAGGCGAACTCCCCAGTGACCTCCGAGACGCAGTCTCAAACTATAGGGGAATCACCTTGCTCTCCATCGCAGGCAAAATCTTGGCCAGAATACTCCTTAACAGGCTGTCTCTGTCGCCGAAGAACACTTGCCAGAAAGCCAGTGCGGCTTCAGAGCCAATAGAGGCACGGCAGATATGGTGTTTGTCCTCAGACAACTCCAGGAGAAGTGTCGGGAGCAGAATAAAAGCCTGTACGTGACTTTCGTGGACCTGACCAAAGCTTTTGATACCATGAGCAGACAGGGTCTTTGGTAGATCATGGGCCATTTGGGCTGTCCGCCAAAGATCCTGACTATGGTCATCCAATCAAGTGGGACAAGTGAGAAACAACAATGAGCTCTCCGAGCCCTTTCCCATTATGAATGGCGTCAAACAAGGCTGTGTCCTTGCACCGACGCTGTGTACCATCTTCTTCAGCATGATGCTGCGCCAGGCACTGCGAGATCTGGACGAAAACGATGGAATTTACATCCACTATCGCACCGATGGCTGCCTATTCAACCTGAGACGCCTGCTGGCCCACACCAAGTTGACGGAGCTGCTGATCCGCGAACTCCTATTCGCTGACGACGACGCTCTCGTCGCCCACACCGAATGTGCGATGCAGCGCCTTGTGACCTGCTTTGCTGAGGCAGCCCAACTCTTCGGCCTTGAAATCAGCCTCCAAAAGACCGTGGTTCTCCACCAGCCTGCCCCTAACCATCAGTACCACCACCCTCACATTAAAATCAACCAGTCTGAGCTGAAATCTGTGAAGCATTTCACTTACCTCGGCTGCACCATCTTCACCGTGTAAGGGGCCGCCCGCACTGCCATCTTCCCGCCACCAGAGGGAGACCGCGCTCTGCACCCAGTGATAATTAGCTTGATTGATATCAGCTGGGCAATGCGTTTATAAAGACTTCGCCCAGTTCACTCGGCGCAGAGTCTTGCGTTTGCATATAGAAACCAGACCTCGCCGGTAATTGGTATATCTCTTTGAAAGAACCTTTATACTGCCTTCTCTTTTTCTCGCCTTGTAGGGAACCAGTTCCCTCTTGGCCCTGTCTATGTTCCTTTGTAGTTTATAAAAAGTTTAAAAAAACAAATATTAAAAAGCTATTTCTTTAGTTACCTCCTCGCACCTTTGCAGAGGTTTCCATCTTAGTTCCGACAAGACTACCCAACGGCCAGTGGGTAGCTTGCCAGATTGTTTTCCTTTGTTAGTCCTAAGTTTGTTTGGCATCCTTTGTTTCCATTTTCCCGCCTTTTTCGGCTTTGATCTTTCTAAGTTCTAGAATCTACGTTTTTCTTAGCTCAGCCGGTGGCGCAGTTGTTAGAGCGTCGGCCTTTCGGCTGTTCAGTACACCAGCGGCAAGGGTTCGAGACCCAGTATTTAAGTTGTGGTTATTACACTCCCGTGGCTGGTTTCTTTCTTTTACTTTTTATCTACGTGGTCAGTTGTAGTCTGGGCAGGTATATTCTGTCCTGCTACCATTGTATTTTATTTGTTTATTATTATATATTTTTTTTCTTTCTTTTATCACACTCCCCATAGAGTACTGGGTAGAGCATTACTCTTCCACACCAGCGACCCCGGTTCAAATCCCACTTTCTCCAATACTTCCCTATTTGCTTTTGAGTCCACCCAGGTGGTTACTGACACCTGGGAAACACAACACGTGGCGGCACCGCCCCGTAACAGTAAGACTCTGCCAGATATGGACTCAGCAGACAGGGCTGTGTTGCAGCAAGCCATAACAGCTCAGGGGGCCCGGTTGGGCAAGCATGAAGAGGCGTTAAGTCAATTGGCCCATCGTATGCAAGAACTAACGTTGGCCATTCAACAGCTAACCAACCCCCCCAAGGATGAGGCTCCATCCCCTGTCCCACCTGCCCAGCCTCTTCTCCCTATCTGCCCAGAAGTTATGCTACCGGCACCCGTTAGGTTCAGTGGTGAACCAGGTGGATGCAGAGGATTCTTGCTCCAGTGTTCTCTGGTGTTCCAACAGGCACCCACTCGGTTTCCCACTGAAGGGGCTAAAGTTGCCCCTCTCTCCTTACAGATAGGGCTCTAACCTGGGCCACTGCACTGTGGGAAAGCGGGTCCTCTGATTGTAGCACCGTTGCTGACTTTACAGCAGCTATGAGACGTACATTCGACAGCCCCATAAGAGGTGCTGAGGCTGCCTCTGCTCTTCTGAATATGCGGCAGGGCTCCCTCTCTGTTGCAGATTATACTATCTCCTTTCGTACATGGGCAGCAGAGAGTGGTTGGAACTCGGAGGCCCTGATGGCCGTTTACCAACAAGGTCTTAATGAAGACCTCAAAGACCTCTTGGCCACCAGGGATCCCCCTGCCTCTTTGGAGGACCTTTATGAGGTTACTATCAGGCTCGATAACCGCATACGGGAGCGTCGTCGGGCTAGTAAGAAGGCCCAATGAACCTTACCTCCTGTGTAGAATCCTATTCGCCCCCAAGTTTCTGTAACCTCCGAGGGGGGCGAACCCATGCAAATTGGACGTGCACGCCTGACTCCCGAAGAGGCTGTGCAACGTCGCCAGGAGGGGCGATGTATGTACTGTGGGGAGCAGGGTCACAAGCCACTCATCCTAGGGTTCCCCTGGTTAGTCAGGCACAATCCTCAAATCGACTGGCTCTCCAAGTCCATCCGTCACTGGGGTCCACATTGTCAGGGGTCCTGTTTGGCCCTTAGGTGTAATCCTGGCATTCTCCCCCAGGAGCCATTTGATTTGAGCAAGGTCCCAGCAACCTACCATGACCTCCAAGAGGTTTTTAGTAAACAAAAGACTGAGGTGTTGCCCCCTCATCGGTCTTTCGATTGTGCCATTGATCTGTTACCTCTCTCCGGCTAGTTCAACGTTTTTTGGGCTTCGCCAATTTTTACCGGCGGTTTGTTAGGGGTTTTGGTTCAGTGGCGGCACCGCTGACGGCCCTTACCCGAAAATTACCAGGGCCATTTCGTTGGACGGACGAGGCACAGAGAGCGTTCGATGATCTTAAGCGCAGGCTGATGTCTGCCCCTATTCTCCATCTCCCTGACCCTGACGTCCCCTTTCTGGTAGAGGTCGATGCCTCTGAGGTAGGCGTGGGGGGCGTTCTTTCTCAACGCTCAGGCATTGACAGGAAACTCCACCCATGCGCTTACTTCTCCCATCGACTAATGCCCACAGAACATAATTATGATGTGGGAGATCGAGAGCTCAAAATGGCTCTCGAAGAATGGAGGCACTGGCTGGAGGGGGCAAAGCATCCGTTCTTGGTCTGGACGGACCACAAGAACCTCTCTTACAACCAGGAAGCCAAACGGCTGAACCCCCGGCAGGCCCGCTGGGCCTTATTCTTCAGCCGTTTTGACTTCACCCTCTCATACCGTCCAGGCACCAAGAACGCCAAACCAGATGCCCTCTCCAGGCAGTGGGAAGAACCACCAGCCCCACCTGCCACACCCATTCTCCCCCCCGAACGCATAATGGCACCACTGCGTTGGGGAATTGAGGGAGTGGTCAGGAAGGCCCTTCTGGCAGAACCCGACCCTGGAGGGAGCCCTGCCCATTGTCTTTATGTCCCTACCTCGGTCCGAACTCAGGTGTTGCAATGGGGACATACGAGTTCCTTTGCATGACACCCAGGATCTACACGTACCCTGGAGTTAATCCAAAGGCGATTTTGGTGGCCTAATATGGCTCAGGAGGTCCGGCAATTTGTGTCTGCATGTGAAACTTGTGCACGTAACAAAGACTCCAGGGCCAGGCCCACTGGGCTACTACACCCGTTACCCATTCCCCACCGTCCATGGTCGCACCTGTCTCTGGATTTCATCACTGGTCTGCCCAAATCCAGGGGCCTATCGGTGATCTTGGTGGTGGTAGACAGGTTCTCTAAGGCCGCCAGATTCATTGGCTTGTCCAAACTTCCCTCAGCCAAAGAAACAGCTCACCTCATTCTTCACCAAGTTGTGCGGTATCATGGTATACCCACAGACCTGGTTTCAGACAGGGGTCCCCAGTTCGCCAGCCAGTTTTGGAAGGCCTTCTGTACCTCCCTAGGGGCCTCAGTCAGTCTCTCATCAGGGTTTCACCCCCAGTCCAATGGGCAGACTGAGAGGGTGAACCAAGATCTGGAGCAGTCTTTGCGGTGTCTGGCTTCTGCCAGTCCTTCCACTTGGGCGGATCACCTATTGTGGGCGGAATATGCCCACAATACTCTCTGGCACTCCTCTTTGGGCATGTCCCCCTTTGAGTGCCAGTTTGGATATTGGCCTCCCCTGTTCCCTGAACAGGAAACTCAGCTGGCTACCTCGTCAGCCAGCCGCATGGTACGCCGTTGCAGGGCAACCTGGCGACGAGCTCGGGCTGTCTTAGTAGCCCAAACGGCCTCGCGTAAGAACACTGCAGACCGGAAGAGACGGATGGGGATATCCTTCCGCCCGGGCCAACGGGTGTGGTTAAGCGCTAAAGACTTGCCCCTGAAGGTTAGCAACCGGAAACTGGCTCCTCGATATGTCGGACCATTCAAAGTAGTTCGACGCATCAACCCAGTTTCCTACAGGCTACAACTTCCACCCTATATTTAGCTTGATTGATATCAGCTGGGCAATGCCTTTATAAGGACTTCGCCCAGTTCACTCGGCGCAGAGTCTTGCGTTTGCATATAGAAACCAGACCTCGCCGGTAATTGGTATATCTCTTTGAAAGAACCTTTATACTGCCTTCTCTTTTTCTCGCCTTGTAGGGAACCAATTCCCTCTTGGCCCTGTCTATGTTCCTTTGTAGTTTATAAAAAGTTTAAAAAAACAAATATTAAAAAGCTATTTCTTTAGTTACCTCCTCGCACCTTTGCAGAGGTTTCCATCTTAGTTCCGACAAGACTACCCAAAGGCCAGTGGGTAGCTTGCCAGGTTGTTTTCCTTTGTTAGTCCTAAGTTTGTTTGGCATCCTTTGTTTCCATTTTCCCGCCTTTTTCTACGTTTTCCTTAGCTCAGCCGGTGGCGCAGTTGTTAGAGCGTCGGCCTTTCGGCTGTTCAGTACACCAGTGGCAAGGGTTCGAGACCCAGTATTTAAGTTGTGGTTATTACACTCCCGTGGCTGGTTTCTTTCTTTTACCTTTTATCTACGTGGTCAGTTGTAGTCTGGGCAGGTATATTCTGTCCTGCTACCATTGTATTTTATTTGTTTATTATTATATTTTATTATATTTATATTATTATCCCCTATCATTGGATAACAAGTATCCAATGATCCAAGTATCCAATGAAACAACATAGTCACAAGCACCCTTACACTCCCCATAGAGTACTGGGTAGAGCATTGCTCTTCCACACCAGCGACCCTGGTTCAAATCCCACTTTCTCCAATACTTCCCTATTTGCTTTTGAGTCCACCCAGGTGGTTACTGACACCTGGAAAACACAACACGTGGCGGCACCGCCCCGTAACACACCGATGCCACAATCGACATGGAGATGGAGGCTGGCGAAAGCAAATAGGGCATTTGGTAGGCTTTACAAGAGGGTGTGGAACAACAAGGACCTAAAGATAGGCACCAAAGTCAGAGTCTACCAAGCTGTGGTACTTTCGACACTACTCTATGGCTCGGAGTCGTGGGTCACCTATCAGCGACACCTGCGACTTCTGTAGCGTTTCCATCAACGGTGTCTCTGCTCTATTCTAAACACTCACTGGAGTGACTTTGTCACCAACGTTGAGGTCCTCAAGCAGGCAGAGATCACCAGTGTAGAGACCATGCTCCTCAAGGCTCGGGGGCCCCAAAGAAGCGTTACAAGGACCTCCTCAAGTCCTCCCTTATCGCCTCTAACATCAGCCCTTCCCACTGGTCCCTCCTAGCCGCAGACCGGGAAAACTGGCGGAGGACTGTTCATACAGCTGTCCAGTCCTTTGGGGACGCCCGAAGAGCTGGCCTGGAAGAGAAAAGGAGCAAACGAAAGAATAGGACCATCAGCGCCCCTGACCCCACCCGGATCTTTGTCTGCAGACACTGTGGCAGAACCTGCCTGTCTCGGATAGGCCTTATCAGCCATCAGCATGCCTGCGGTAGACGTGGACATCCCCCCTCATGAATCTTCGTCTACGAAGACAGGCCAAGAAGAAGATGTGCCACCATTGCAGGTCATGCATTCTGCTTCCCAAGGATCCCAACTAAGACAAAAACACTGAAATTTGTTTCTGTAATTTGTCTGTAAATTTGCATTTGTGCTTGGGCATTTATAAGAGAAGTGCGAAAGGCTGGGACCTAAAGAGAAAGGTAAAATCGGTGCAAAAACGCGCAAAACCCAAAACCCGGACATTTTGGTGATTTAGAAATCCCGGCCGAATGCATTTTTAGATCCAAAAAAAGAGAACATGTCTGGGAAAAAGAGAATGTATGGTCACCCCTGCTTATTACAAGCTAAGATCATTAATTCACCAAACCTGCTTGCTTGCAGTTTTGCTTGCTAACAAAGTAACAAGTAAACATTTTCTTTTTTACATTTTAAAAATGTCCCAGCTACACCGACCATACAGATGAACTTCGTGGTCATACATTTACTGACTGTAACCCTCTGTACAATCTAGTTTTTTTTATCAGTGAACACTAGCTTTTGCTTGGAGAGCTACTAACCCTGTCACTAACCTGATTAAACCATACCAGTAAGTACAACATACACAACCTAATAACCAACGAAATAAAAAATAAATCTGGTCAATGGGGGTCAGTCAGTAACTGTATTCCCACAAGTATTTGCATCCTTTTCAATTACTTCTAGTGTTGTATGTTTGTCACACCTACAGTACAGGCCAAAAGTTTGGACACACCAGCCAAAAGTTTGGACACACCTTCTCTTCAATGTTTTTTCTTGATTATTTTTATTTTCTACATTGTAGATTAATACTGAAGACATCCAAACTATGAAGAATTATGTAGTGAACCAAAAAGTGTTAAACAAACCAGAATATGTTTTATATTTTACCAACTCTACCTCTGCACAACCCAACTGATGGTCTCAAACACATTAAAAAAGCAACAAATTCCAAAAATTCACTCTAGACAAGGCACAAACATTCATTGAAAACCATTCCAGGTGGAAACCTAATAAAGCTGGTTGAGAAAATTTCAAAGAGTGTGCAAATCTGTCATTAAAGCAAAATATGGCTACTTTGAAGAATCTAAAATATAAAACATATTCTGGTTTGTTTAACACTTTTTTGTTTACTACATAATTCCATATGTGTTCCTTCATAGTTTGGACGTCTTTAGTATTAATCTACAATGTAGAAAATTTTAAAAAAATTAAGAAAAACCACAGGAATGAGAAGGTGTGTCCAAACTTTTGGCCTGTACTGTATATGTTTTAAATCATCAAGCTACTTTTAATTTTAGACAGAAATAACCCAAGTAAACACTAACTGCTGATAAACGATGATTTCATTTACTACAGTGGTGTTCAAAAAAATAGCAGTCCAACATCATTAACCTGATAAATCACTGTTTTACTTAAGTAAGTGTAGTAGAGTAATGAAAACAAAACAAACCCAACAATTAGGACATTAGGACTCATTCTGAGTAATCGAAGCATTGATTGAAAGGGGGTTGTTCAAAATAATAGCAGTGAGGAGTTCAATTGGTGAAATCATTCATTCTGCAGAAGAACGGGTGTAAATTTTGGCCCTTATTTAATGTAGGAGGGTGGCAAATGTTGCACATGTTGGTCATAGCGCATTTCCTTCTGAAATACTGGGCAAAATGGGTTGTTCCAGACATTGTTCTGATGAACAGCGTACTTTGATTAAAAAGTTGATTGTATGGGGGAAAACATACAAAGAAATGCAGCAAATTATAGGCTGCTCAGCTAAAATGATCTCAAATGCCTTGAAGTGACAACCAAAACCTGAAAAACGCAGATGGAAGCGTGGAACTACCGTTCGAATGGATCAAAGTATAGCCAAAATGGCAAATACTCAGCCAGTGATCACCTCCAGAAAGATCAAGGAACATCTGAAGTTACCAGTGAGTACAGAAGATGATTAAGTGAAGCCAATTTACCAGCAAGAACTCCTTGCAAAGTCCCGTTGTTATGAAAAAGACATGACCTGAATGGGTTCAGATTTGCCAAGGAACACATTGACTGGTCCAAAGAGAAATGGCTCAACATTTTGTGGACTGATGAAAGCAAAATTGTTCTTTTTGGGTATAGTGGCCGTAGACAGTATGCCAGACGACCCTGAGCACTGAATTCAAGCCAAAGTACACTGTGAAGACAGTAAAGCATGGTGGTACAAAATGATGATATGAGGATGTTTTTCATACCATGGTGTTATGCCTATTTATCACATACGAGGAATAATGATTTAAATATATCAGAATACTTGAGGAGATCATGTTGCCCTATGTCGAAGAAGAAATGTCCTTAAAATGAGTGTTTCAACATGACAATGACCCAAAACATCTTGGTTACAGACAAACAAGATTGAGGTAATAGAGTGGCCAGCACAATTTCCTGACTTCAATCCCATAGAGAACTTGTGGGCTGACATCTAAAGCGCGTTTTTTTAGGCAAAACCCAAAAATGCAGAAGAACTGTGGAATGTATACTAATCATCCTGGACTGGAATACCTGTTCAGAGGTGCCAGAAGTTGGTTGACTCCATGCAACACAGATCTCAGAAACAATTGTTATGCCACTAAATATTAGTGCAGTAATATAAAGTAAAGTGAAACCTTAAACATTTTCAGTTTATACAAACATTTTTGAGTTTTTAAAGAAAAATGCTGGCACTGCTATTTTTTTGAACAGCCTAATATTCATTTTTCTTAACTTTCTGTAAAGGATGAACACAAACTGACTAAATTTTGTTAATGTTTTGATTTAGAATTGAAAGTGTAGTATTTTCAGTGCATTTGCATTTATGAAAATAAAAGTTATTATAATGATTTTGTGCTTTATTAACTGTTTAAAATCACTGCTATTTTTTTGAACACCACTGTATGTGTAGAAGTGAATCAAATAAATCAGTAATCGAATTACTAACTCAACCAGTTTACCAAATTAAATTAACAATTGGGTTCAATTTCACTAGCCAAAGCCAGACATGTTAAATCTAAATAGCACTCAAATAGAACTTGTCTGGCAATTTGAGGCAGTCTAGAAAGCCTCAAAAAGCAGCAAATACACATGTGAAACAAAGTTATTGAAATCTCACTTTGTAAAGAGTTACAAAGCCATTGCTAAGTCTGTGGGACTCCAATGAACCATGGTGGTCTAAGATTTATTGGGATAATGTAACATTAGTCCTGTTACATATGGTATGAAGCTAACACCACATTCCACCATGAGAACATTATACCAGCAGTCAAACATAGTGGTAGTAGAGTGATGCTTTGTGCAGCAAAACAAAGGGGGCTTTGGCACAAATCGCCGCTTTGCTCAGCGCTTGGCTTGAAATTGCGAATATAAGACGAATATGCATTTGTGTGAAATAACCGTCAAATCCACATTGAAAACATCCACTTACATCTGTGTTTAGTTGTATTTTCCTCACTGTTTTACTTTTTTTAAATTTTTTATTTATTTATTTGGAATCACATAAAAACATGACAGTTTACACATATGATAATGGTTCAGATTCCTTTACAATGTGATTCAACTTTTACCATTTTATTAACAAACTCAAAATCAAAACTCAAAATTAAAACTTGGGGTGATACAGAAACAAAGCAGCAATTTCTAAATAAAATAAAAGATCAAAGCAAAAACATATTTAAACAAATGAGGGGCGTTTCGAAGGAAATGTACTTTTTCCACCTCTCCCAAATTTTCTGAAATTTATTATCCTGAAGCCTAATAGAAAAGGTTATTCTTTCCATTACAAAGATTTCATAAATTATATCATACCAATTCTCTATGGATGGTGTGACCGGGTTAAGCCATTTCTTTATGATTGCTTTTCTAGCAGCTACACTTAATATTCCAAATAAATAGTTTGTTTGAGTGTTTGTCGATGTTGAGTGCAGAAGACCAAAAAAAAGTTGCCAGTTCTTGCCAATCTGGTCTTCCCAAAACAGATGGTAGTGATTAGCTTCCTGAGAGCCACAGTTCCTCCAGCAGCTGGATGTGCCTGAGTAACGAGACCTCTGAACAGAAGTAATAAAACATCTACTGAGGCTCTTCCATCCGAATACTCTCCATGAAGCTGACCTTGTTATCCTCCATTGAAATTCACAGTATTTTGTCCAGACCTCCTCCGGGATGCTACTGTTTGTTTCTCTCTCCCATTTTTTTTATGTAAGTGGTACTTGCCATCCTTCGAAGCCCTCTGTATATTCTAGATATCACTTTAAGTCCAGAATCCCATCTCTTAATTAATTCCATCTCTTTATGTCCTCCTTTAATTTCTAGTCTTGCCCTTGGATCTTTGTACAATGCTTGTATAGTTTTAATAAAGGTCTGATGGAATCCATATTTCTGTAATACTCTATATAAGAATTCCCAGTTGACTCGATCGAAGGTATTTTCCGCATCAAGACCCAAAAATACTGCCTGAAGTTTTTTCCCTGTTGTTTGTTCGATCATATGTAGAGTACGGCAAATATTGTCCTGCGTCTGCCTATGTGGAATAAAACCTGTCTGGTCTAAACTTATGATCTGGGGGAGGATTTTTTCAGTTCTTTTTGCTAAGATATGAGTGAAAATTTTGTAATCCTGGTTTAGTACACTTATTGGTCTATAGCTTCCGCATTCAGATTAGTCTTTACCTTCTTTTGGTATCAAAGAGATCACTGCTTCTCTCCAAGATGGAGGAGTTATTTAACATAATTAAATGTTTCCTTCATTACCGGGGTGAGCAAATCTTTCATTTCCTTATACCATTCTGAGGGAAATCCATCCTGCTGCTTTATTGAGTTTTAAGTTTGATATTGCTTTTTTGATTTCTTCTTCTGTTATTTCACTAATTAAAAGCTCATTTTGTTCGTCCCCCACACTAGGTAATTGTATTGTGTCAATAAAACATTTTTATAAATGGTTTGAAATGATCGTTGTATATCTTTTAATTTGTATTGCATAGATTTTGTTGTCGGGCCGACTTTCCTCCTACTTCATAGTATCTTTGTTTGTGGAAGATCACCCTATAATTTTACCCCTAAGAACTGCTTTGCATGCGTCCCATAAAATTGGCGGAGCTACTTCCCTATTGTCATTTATATCAAGATAGTCTTTAATATCCATCTGTATTTGTTGCCTCATTTGACCTAAAATTCCTGTATTTAGCTTCCAGATAGTATTCTTCTCTTCACAATCTAATAACAAATCAAGAAAAACTGGGGCATGGTCTGACAAATCCATGGTCCTAATTAGGGGTGGGCCATATAATATGGTTCACGATAATACCGGTATAGTTGTAAATTCGATATGGTTTTTGTCATATCACGATATTGTTAGCAAACGCGCATCACTCGCTCTCAAGCGCGTAACAGTGAAATAATGGACAGAGAGTAGTACCGGAGTTAGTACTGAGGACAAACTAGTCCCTAAAAGCTGAGCTACATCACTAGTGTGGAAGTTTTTCAGATACAGAAGGTCGGACAAAACGTGCAAAAATACTGTAACTCACTACGTGAGTCCGAGAATGATGTGAGCCCAAAAACTGTGTCAGTGAACGAACATAGAATACACAGGTTACCATCTGAGAACGTTTAAAACACAAAAGTGTTTTTAAAATAAACTTTTTAAGAAAGTGTTCTTATATATCACTAGTGAATATCGTTATCACAAAAATATTGTCATATTATTTAAAGGCCATATCGTCCACCCCTAGTCCTAATATGGCAATCCATTACCCTACACAAATCATTCTGAAAAATGAAAAAGTAGTCAAGTCTCGAGTAGACAGAATGCGCATGCGGAAAAAAAGTATAATCCCTTTTTATCAGATTTCTTTCCCTCCATGTATCTAACAATCCTACTTTCCTCATCATTATTTTAATATTTTTTATAATTTTCTGCCCTCCTGGATAGCAGGGTTTTGAACTATCTAGGGTCGGTTGAAGTCTAACATTAAAATCACCCCCGCAAATTAGAATTTCCTGGGCCTCCTGAATTAGCAGTTCAAAAATTTGTTTGTAAAATTTCCATTCAGATCCCAGTGGAACATAGACATTCAGAAAAGTGACTAGTACGCCTTGTAGGTATCTTCTAACTATTACGATCCTCCCCACCGATTCTTTTCTTTCATACACACATTCAAAATTTAGCTTACTAGAGATTAAAATCACCACTCCTCTTTTAAAACCCTGCCCACATAAGAATGAATATTGAGCAAACCTCCATCTCCTTAGCTTTTTATGTTCTAAATCAGTCATATGAGTCTCTTGGAGAAGAGCTACATCCACTCAAAACTTTTTTTTTTTGTCAAAACTTTTCCCCTCTTAACTGGACTTTCCAAACCATTTACATTGTAAGTAATTACTCTGATTGACTTAATACTTTGCACTGAGTGTTTTGAGATCCCCAAAAACCTATTCTTACTTCGCATCCAACACCCCTGATGTTATAAAGACATTAACCAGACCAAAATAACAAAATAACAATAGATGACTTCCAATTTTAAGGCCTTTCCTGTTGCCTAATGTCTCTGCTGGAATGAGAGTAATGAGGGAAAACCTCTTCCTCCTGAGAGTGGAAGAGGGCCCTCCTCAGCTTTTAAGCTGATGTTTAGGTCCAAAGTGGTCATTGAGTGGTGTCCCTACTCCATATCTGTCCTTCGTTAGCCCTGAATAATATCCACATCATATGTTTAACATCTTACTTGAAAGCAAATTTTGTAATTAAGCCTCTCTCAAATTATTAGTCTTTAACATTATGTGAAATTATTATAAGATAGATTATAAGTCTGGAGTATTACTATTACAACTTTTGTACTTTTCGTTCCTGTTTTCTCGATTACCGCTGAATCGCCAGGTCAGTTGGTTAATCTTGTCCAAAAGGGAGTGTGGGCTTTTGCCGATATTTCCCTTTCTGCCATGTCTGCTGTTGCCTCCTGTTGAATCTGGAATCTTATGCTTCGATCTTTGAGCACAGTTTTTGTCTCGGTATATTCCCTCTGCTTCCTCAGCAGCTCCGGTGCATAATCATGGTCCAAGTTCACCCTTTTCCCCTGGAACTCAAAGCCTTTTTTCTGCCAGGCTCTTTTAAGCACATTTTCCTTTAATCTGAAGCTTGCGAACTTGACCACAATTGATCTTGGTCGGGTTTCATTCTGAGATTTCGGGGTGAGAGCGCTGGGCTCTTTCAATGTTCAGCGCTGTAGATGTAGGAAGCTCCAGCCTTTCATTACTAACTCCTCCACAAAAGCTATCACTGATATGGAGCTCCTTCTTTTACCCCATGTATTCTGATATTGTCACGTCGCAAACGTCCCTCCAAATCAGTCAGTTTAGCCTCCATTTGCCCCTGCAGCTTCACCAACTCCGACAACACATCCTCCGATAACTAGATTCGGTTCTTGGCAGTATTAATTCGCTCCTCTGCTTCATCTACTCTTTTGTATATCTTATTTATATTGTCTCTTATGCCACTTAATTGCTGATTTAAATCCTTTCTGAATTCTCAAAGCTCCTTTAAAATTGTGTTCAAGTTGGCTTCACACGTTAGCTCAGAGTCCGTGTTTAACTGTTCGTCCTCCATGTCGCTGTTAGTTTGTAGCGGCTGGCGTTCCTCTTCTTCATCGTGTTTTTTACTTTGTACAAAACTTTTCTTCCTAATTTTGCGTAATTATTGTTCACCCGCTGTATTAAAAGTCCATTATCAGCTTTCAAGCAATATTCGAGTTATATTGGGCGATATTTTAATTATTATTGTCGGGAGAATACCGTTCTATGCTGCCATCACCTCACCTGTTAGACCAGAAGTCCCCTGTTTTACTTTTAAACACAATGAAAATCAGCTTTTTTTTTTTTTTTTTAAATCTAAAACGCTTATCGTAAAAAAGAATTACGTTTCATATACATTTTATGGGAAAAAATACCTTAAAACTCAATTTCTTTTTAAACTCAAAGCCACTCCCAGAACCAACTGAAGTCAAGTACCACTAAACTTGAAAAATAAGCAAAAATTAATATAAAATATAAAAATAAAAACTTAGACAAAGATGAATCATTTCAGAACTTTTTCCACCCTTAATGTGACCTGTAAATCTGTATAATTCAATTGAAAACAAACATTTTTGAAATTTGTTGGGGGGAGTAAAAACCTACAATAATTTGGTTGCATAAATACATACATCCTTAAACTAATACTTTGTTGAGTATTGAAGGAGTTTGAATGAACCACCATGTCATTGTCACTGCAGTGCTGAAAATGATCCAACACCCAAATAATACCTGCTTTGTGGTTTAATGTTATGGCTGATCGGTGTATATATATATATATATATATATATATATATATATATATATATATATATATATATATATATATATACAGGGGTTGGACAATGAAACTGAAACACCTGGTTTTAGACCACAATAATTTATTAGTATGGTGTAGGGCCTCCTTTTGCGGCCAATACAGCGTCAATTCGTCTTGGAAATGACATATACAAGTCCTGCACAGTGGTCAGAGGGATTTTAAGCCATTCTTCTTGCAGGATAGTGGCCAGGTCACTACGTGATGCTGGTGGAGGAAAACGTTTCCTGACTCGCTTCTCCAAAACACCCCAAAGTGGCTCAATAATATTTAGATCTGGTGACTGTGCAGGCCATGGGAGATGTTCAACTTCACTTTCATGTTCATCAAACCAATCAGTCTTGCTGTGTGTATTGGTGCATTGTCATCCTGATACACGGCACTGCCTTCAGGATACAATGTTTGAACCATTGGATGCACATGGTCCTCCAGAATGGTTCGGTAGTCCTTGGCAGTGACGCGCCCATCTAGCACAAGTATTGGGCCAAGGGAATGCCATGATATGGCAGCCCAAACCATCACTGATCCACCCCCATGCTTCACTCTGGGCATGCAACAGTCTGGGTGGTACGCTTCTTTGGGGCTTCTCCACACCGTAACTCTCCCGGATATATATATATACAGGGGTTGGACAATGAAACTGAAACACCTGTCATTTTAGTGTGGGAGGTTTCATGGCTAAATTGGACCAGTCTGGTGGCCAATCTTCATTAATTGCACATTGCACCAGTAAGAGCAGAGTGTGAAGGTTCAATTAGCAGGGTAAGAGCACAGTTTTGCTCAAAATATTGCAATGCACACAACATTATGGGTGACATACCAGAGTTCAAAAGAGGACAAATTGTTGGTGCACGTCTTGCTGGCGCATCTGTGACCAAGACAGCAAGTCTTTGTGATGTATCAAGAGCCACGGTATCCAGGGTAATGTCAGCATACCACCAAGAAGGACAAACCACATCCAACAGGATTAACTGTGGACGCAAGAGGAAGCTGTCTGAAAGGGATGTTCGGGTGCTAACCCGGATTTTATCCAAAAAACATAAAACCACGGCTGCCCAAATCACGGCAGAATTAAATGTGCACCTCAACTCTCCTGTTTCCACCAGAACTGTCCGTCGGGAGCTCCACAGGGTCAATATACACGGCCGGGCTGCTATAGCCAAACCTTTGGTCACTCGTGCCAATGCCAAACGTCGGTTTCAATGGTGCAAGGAGCGCAAATCTTGGGCTGTGGACAATGTGAAACATGTATTGTTCTCTGATGAGTCCACCTTTACTGTTTTCCCCACATCCGGGAGAGTTACGGTGTGCAGAAGCCCCAAAGAAGCGTACCACCCAGACTGTTGCATGCCCAGAGTGAAGCATGGGGGTGGATCAGTGATGGTTTGGGCTGCCATATCATGGCATTCCCTTGGCCCAATACTTGTGCTAGATGGGCGCGTCACTGCCAAGGACTACCGAACCATTCTGGAGGACCATGTGCATCCAATGGTTCAAACATTGTATCCTGAAGGCGGTGCCGTGTATCAGGATGACAATGCACCAATACACACAGCAAGACTGGTGAAAGATTGGTTTGATGAACATGAAAGTGAAGTTGAACATCTCCCATGGCCTGCACAGTCACCAGATCTAAATATTATTGAGCCACTTTGGGGTGTTTTGGAGAAGCGAGTCAGGAAACGTTTTCCTCCACCAGCATCACGTAGTGACCTGGCCACTATCCTGCAAGAAGAATGGCTTAAAATCCCTCTGACCACTGTGCAGGACTTGTATATGTCATTTCCAAGACGAATTGACGCTGTATTGGCCGCAAAAGGAGGCCCTACACCATACTAATAAATTATTGTGGTCTAAAACCAGGTGTTTCAGTTATTTTGTCCAACCCCTGTATATACAGACAATATAAGTCTGTCATAAGTCTAGGTAAATATATATATATTTAACAAATAGGGGGAGGGCCAAATACTTTTCACAGCACTGTAGATGCAGGAAGTAAGTAAAAAGGGTAAGAAAAAACTTACAGTTAACAGTATGAGAAAAATGCATGTATTTTTTTTCCAAATTAATGTATTCTCAATATATCATTGTATCCCTGACAAAAACATCAGATTTAAGCCTTCATCTTCTTCACCTGTACATTAGACATGTGTTAATCATCCAAATTTTTTGAGTTGACAGCTCTCCTTCCCTACATATATGTTCCTGAACTCCTGCTTTGCAGTGATAGTGCATAAAGTTGTCATAAAGTAAAAAGCATATAACTTTATTTACTTGATGTTATAAATTTGTTAGAAACTGGTCTGATAAAACACCTTAACTTATTTGTAAGATTGTCCACATACATTTGGCTATTTTATATGTCATGTCATAATGTCTATCATAAGGTCCATATTAGCCCTAAACTTATCTCATAAAACTTTATGTCATACCTGGATGCGCAGGCCCTTGTGGATGCGGCCCATGCCAGCCCAGCTGTACCTCTTGGCGTACTCCTGCAGGGCTGTGTATAACTTTCTACTTCCTGCTGCCACCTGAGTGGGAAATGGAGCATGACTCCACACTGGTGTTAAATAACTTTTTACTTCGTTTTTCTTCTCCTCTTCTACAGCTATAGTGGGGAAAGCTTTGGGGGGAGAGCATCCAGGTCCAGCTGAAGAACAACTAGGGGGGTGAGCCACTGTGGAGCAACTGGAATTGGCTGAGCAGGATGAGGGTTCCGAGCCAACACGGTAGCAATACCACAGGAAGAGCAGAAGCAGGGTCCACAGCAGGCCACTCAGAGGAGGCCCACCCAAGTCCACACAGGGTGGTAGAGGAAGCAGGTCCAGAGACCACGGCATCCTGCCAATAGGCTGAGAAACTGGGGAGAAAAGTAAATAAAAGTAAGTCAGGGGGACATAAAATAAAAGTTTGGAAAGTATATAAAAATAAATGTGAATGAAAAAAGCCATGTTAAGATGATCGAAAAATTGTTTAGGGTGAGTAAACTGTAATGTTAGAACTGTTATGTTGGGGCGGCACAGTGGCACAACTTACAGAATAAATGCCACAAAGCACGTGATCTGGGGATCTGGAATAGATCATTATCTCTCAGACTATCTGTAAAGTAACCTAACATAAAGTTTAGCTTTTCTAGTAAGATTTTTCTGACATTTACCTAGTTGCATATAAAGCCACACAAAAAGCCTACAAAGCATCAAAGGTTGAAATTTATCACCCAGGAGAATGGGACAAAAGAATTCCAAGGCATTCCATATACCATGGAATGTCATCAACAAGTTATAAAATTAAGCAATAGAACACGAGAGGGAGTGTGTTATCACAAATACGGCGAGTGCCGTAGATCATCACGGCGAGGTCGACCTCACACAACCTCAAGTGTTCTATTGCTTTTATACAACAGTTTTTACAAAATAAAGAAAATAAATCAAAGAAGCCCTGAATTTCATAATAAATATGCTTTAATATTGACAATACCTTCCGCCAAAAAGTAGTTCCATAACGAATATAAAGTTTAACACTACAAAGCAGACATCCCAAGTTGCAAAAACTCATTTCAGGGAGGTAAGAAGAACAAGAAGAAGAAGAAGGCAAGAACCTCCGAAGGGAAAAAAAGAAATAAAAAAACCTCTCGCACACACCAAAGGATATGGGTGATAACAGAACTTTTATGAGCTGCTAACTAGGCTATTAAGCTAACTGTTCGCGTTACAAACACATTAATGTTCCCTACATAGTGCACTAGATTGTGTATCAGATCACAGATTTATGTTCCCTACATAGTGCACTAGATAGTGAATTAGTCAATTGATTCATGTTCACTACATTGTGCACTAGATAGTGAATTAGACAATTGATTTATGTTCCCTACACAGTGCGCTAGATTGTATATCAGACAACGGATTTAAAACGCAATCAGGAAAAAGTCTGTTTTGCCTGCGTGCGCGTTTGTGTGCATGAAGCTTGTCATTAATGGCAACGCGTAGCGGAGTAATACAGTTATGGTGTGAAAAGACCGTGCTGTTATCACGAATATCAGCACAGTTAGAACGCTTCTCAACCAATCAGATTGTAAGGTTGGAACTAACTGTTGTATAATAAAGCAATAAGCCACGAGAGACTGTACGTTACTGCGATTTTATCACGGGGAAGGATGTTTTGGCACGACGCAAAGCGGAGGGCGAACATAACATTTGCAATAAGCATTCCTCCACAAACACTATTACACTATTTCTTGGACTACTGATTAGGATTACTGTTTATATTAATCTGGACATTTCCATGTATAGTACATGAGTTAAAATAGTGTTCAACCAAGTTTGTACTTTTTCTTTTCAGTGGCGTATTAATATGGAATAATGTGAGGTAGTCATAGGTGTGCGTATATCAGGGATTTTACAACGGCTTCAAACACGGCTCAGCCAATCAGATTTTAGGACCGGAACTATCCGTTTTATAATAGTACACAACAATGACATTACAAAAATTTGGACCTCCCTCTAAAATTGATGAAAAGATGAAAAGGTCTGGGAGGATGCCAAGAGATCTACGGCACCATTAAAGAAGATGCAGGTATTTCTGGCAAGTACTGGTTGTGTATTACATGAGACAACAGTCTCCTGTATTCTTCATATTTCTGGGCTGTGGGGTAAGGTGGCAAGGTAAATATCTAAGCCCAGGCACATTTTCCAAAAATGTCCGTTGCTACTTTGGCATTGTTCTCAACCCAGACTTTAAAACTTCTCTGCTCCTGTAAAATGATAAAAACGTAAATACTTCATTTAAAAATCACAATGTGTGTTTTTATTTTTGTTTTTAAAAAGACAGAACATAATTTTTCTGTTCATATCTATACAACTTTGGCATGTTTTTAGCAATGTATTATTGTTCCTAACATTACGGTAATTACCACAAAAGCCTATGATTTCTGTAGGGGCTTTTTTGAATGTAACACTTGCTGATATTATAATAATGAAAGCAATCACTGACAGGAGTGCATATGTCAGCCATGAGAGAGGAATGCCATTATGGTCTTTGGAAATGTGAGAAATTCTTGTGTTCATCCTGATCATAGAGTATTCAGCATCATTAGCATTTATGTTGATAGTAGTATTTTCCAACAAAAAAATGAAATGTTTACATTATTTGAATGTATGTAAAGTGCATATAATACTAGCTGTTGACTTGCATTAGCAAATCCAAGACCTAACATTTTTTCCCTAAAAAAGTAAAAATTGTCATTACTGCATTATGCCACTACAAACACACAACTTGTGATGGTAAAGACACTGTGATGGTAATGACAGTTTTTCAGTTTTACCAGCACTGTCTTATTAACTATTTTATAATGAAAGCTAATTACAGCTTAAAAAAACAAAAAAACATAATAGTTAGATTTTCCAGTGACACGCATTACTTTTGTTTTTAGTCAAAATGGCCCACAAGGCATCAGCAGAGAGGTAAAAAAGATTAGTAATATTAGTAATATCAGATTAGTAATATTAGTAAGATCAGTAATATCTTAAAAGAACAAAGGAGAGATACAAAAGAAAAAAAGACAGAGGAAAGCTTAAAGCAATATCACAACTTTCAAAACAGAAACAAAGATACAAATGCATTTAAGGGAGTACGGTTATACATAATTACAAACACCCCCTCCAGA
Organism: Trichomycterus rosablanca; assembly: GCF_030014385.1. NCBI lineage: Eukaryota > Metazoa > Chordata > Actinopteri > Siluriformes > Trichomycteridae > Trichomycterus > Trichomycterus rosablanca. The sequence goes on along the minus strand of NC_086009.1, from coordinate 10,922,124 downwards.
TCTCCAACAGAGCATTAAAAGAACAGTACAATCTCCTACATGTGCAAAAATGCATATCTTAAAATAACTTACAGAAAAAGCTACTGGTATAAAGAACAAAAGTATACCTGTTCTGCGTGCTGTCCAAAAGAAGAAAAAAAGTTCTCAAAGAAAATTGGAAAAATACAAAAAGAGATGCTCTAAGCTTTCCCAGCGGTTTACCCAAAAGGAGTCTCCAATGCAAAAAAACAAACAAATTGAAACTGCAACCAAGTGCCCTAAAGAGGATCTGTAAAGAATGCACAAGCTGTTATAAGGAGAAGCGGAGGACCCAAGAATGCAGAGAAATATATATATTTATTTGTTATAAACAATATATATTTTATAAAACACAAAATTGGAAAAGGATAACAAAAAACAAATCGGGAGAACCCCGATTGAAGCCGCAGGCGCCGCAGGCAACTGAAAAAGACAAAAATGAAAAATATATAAATAAACACAATACCGCGAGTCACGAACCCGGATCGCCGGCGTGCGAGGCGTTCGTGTACTCACAGAGCTATCTACTAGCTGGAGAAAAGGGGGAAGTCTCGCGCTTAAAAGGCGCCGAGAACAAACGGTCCCAAAACACGGAGAAGAGAAACCAAAACCGAAACCGGCAAGAGTTTCGGAGTTTCTCGGACCAGCGCTGTCACCAGCTTCGCACCGCTGAGCTGGGAGGAAACCGATCTGCTAAGGGGAAAAAAATAGAGAACACAAAAAGGTTACTGCGCGGATCCGAACCGACGCTGACAGCGCCACAAACAAACGCTTAGCCCACTAGGCTAAGCTGGCACTGAAGGGTCCGCCTAATTTAGCGGATAAGATCTCTTCGCTGTACCGGCGGCTAGGCTAACGTTAGCCACCAGCTAACGGATACAGAGGAGATCTGGCAAAAAGCGAGGAACAGAACAGCAGCGCGAGGACTGCGCGGGGTCGCACCGATCTTTCCCTACCTGGAAAAGAAAACCCTATTTACCTCTGTCTTTCAACATACACACCCGACCATTCTAGTAATGCCCGGGGATACCGAACTGACCCTGAAAAAAGGGGTGCGACTGCACAGCCATGCGTGTGAAAACAAGAGAGAAGGTGCGACGCCTACAGCTATGCGAGGCTCACTTAAATAGCGCGAGTGCAGCTGCAGGTCGTTGCACTAATTAGGCAGCCTCCTATTTAAAGCTTTGCTGTTCTGTGCTCTGTAACACCTGCGACGCTGGGAGCTGGTGGTGCGTTCACCAGACGCCGCAGGTACCCTAACACAAGCATTTTTTTTCTCTGGTTACTGAAATCACAGACAAACTTAAAGGACGTTGGTGTGTTGTAAAATATGACTGGGATGTGTGGTCAAAACTATGAGCTATGTAGGCCATAACTGCTTTTTTCTTGGGCTAAATTTGGATATTTTTACTGTTTGTATTGATGTTGATTCTGTAGTGAACAACTCATTAACTTCAAGGTTTGAAAGAATGTTTTCTCTATTTTGGATTGTAATAATATAATGTTTTTTTCATTAATGTTATTACCAAAACGTTGTTTACCAGAACACCATGGCATTACTGCCACGATACTTAATTTACTTCGAAAGTAGTTTAAAAACAATTTTGTGCTGTTACATGAAAAAATTAATAAATAATCACTCAACTATCCAAAGAAAAATAATCTAACATGTTTTAATCACACAATACAACAAAAGTATACAATAATGAAAACAAAAAAATAAAACATGAACAAATATGTCATTTGTTAAATGTAAAAAAACTCAGAAAAGTTTTATTTTATGGTAAACAATGTTCACCACATAAATAACCACATAAAATAACCTGCTTGTTATCTGTGTTTAAAAACTGTTTTTGAAGTTGTAATGGGAATGACATTGTGCTATGCCACTTGGTAAATAAATAATAATAAGCTCAGTTGTAGCCATTATTAAGTCTTTACTTTAAAGCATGTAAACATTATTAAGACATAAAACAAAACAAAAATTTAACTAATTTTATTTTTTAAAAGTTAATAAGGTAAAAAGAGCCCCCAATTAAAAAAATCTCCCATAAATATATGAAAACGAAAGACTGTACCCCCTTTTCCTTGTAACCACGGGTTTTCAGTAAATAAAAACCTTCCTCAGTGTTTTTCTCGAAGGGCATGGCATGACAGGCTAGGTGTAACTTAGCACTTTTAGACTGATATATCGGTGTTAATAGTGTGCATGCATGCTCACACTTTTGCATTAGGTTAGCAAACAGGACTTGGCCCAGTGCAGAGTTTGCTTTTGCATAATCATGGTTCTTGCTTGTTTGTTTAACGCCGCTCAGACGGAGTGGCTGCTATTGAGCATGCACCATTACTAAATCGTAGCTGCATCAAGATTGGTTAACGACCAAAGGACATCATTCTGTATTAGGCTCTACCTATTTTCTGCATTCTGCTTACGTTTGGTTTATTTCTAACTTACCCTGTCTCGGCTTCTCACTCGGTGCCTCTTTCCACCTTCCCCTTTCCGTGATTTAGCCGCCTGTGTGTGCTGCTGCTGCTGCAGCCGCCGAGCGAACAGCGGGGCTGTGTTCCGCATTAAAATCACTCCTTAAAATTTTCGATGTAAGCAGCCCTCTTCTGTTTACATGGAAGAGGCCCGAAGCACTCTTCCTTAAACTGGTCTAAACTGTTCAAAGACTAGCTAAATCGAGCTTAAGCATTATTTTCATGAGCTGTTTTATGCTACTGCTGGACAGCGACGGATGCTTTTTTTTATTATTACAAAAGCCTACTGCATTCGACCACCAGGTGGTGCAATTTTCTCTATACAAATCGATGCATCAAACACGGGTAGGGAACTGTCATTTATGGCTGTTCCACCCATTTAAGCCTTAGCTTTGGTATTTTGGACATCAACCAGCAGCTAAAGGACATCGTAATTTGATCTCTCGAAGAACTGACATTCTCGGTGAGCTCTATCTGTCGGCGCAAATTATCTAAAAACTGCTAGCCGTTTAGACTCTACTGGCATTTTTTGGAAAACGGGAGACGCGCATTGTAAACAGGCGCGCATTTCACGCTTTTAATAGCAATATATTGTTTTATTAAAAACACGCAAGGAAAAGGTCTATTACAGAGAGAAAAGGTTTTAAATGTCCGTATGTTTTCTGCTTAGATATGTTAAAGTATAGCCTGGGTAATTGCAAACCTTGTTTGACAGGTACCCGCATTACGATGCATGTTGGGCCTGGCAACCACATAGATTGTTATTCATATAGAAATCCTAGTGTTTCATTATAGCAGCTGCATGAGGGCAGGTTATTTATATAGGTTTAGTATTTTATAACATTTACGATTTATTAACGGTTCGCTGCTAATAATGCGTGTCATAACGTCGATGATACAAGGGAATATTTATGAAAGACGCATACATGAATATGTAGTTTTTTTTGGATGGCGAAATTATGCAGCTTTTATAAAATAGGCCTATAATAGAGGTTACTGATGATATAAGGAGTGAACAGTAAAGACAGATCTGAGATAACAGATCGCATTGTCAGCATTATCATTTACTCCAAACAAATTTGCACCCATCATCAACCAAGAGTTTATTTACGTATTCATGTTCTTTATTAGGTGAAACTGTATTTTCTGTGAGCCTCGTTTTCATAATAGGCCATAATTAGATATCTGATGGCGGAGCACTCAGGCCAGATCACGGATCACCGAAAGGAGGTGACATCATTAATGGGATGAATAAAGGTGGTAGCTGTACGTAATCCATTTTATATGTCCCATAAGTGCGACCTGCTCCGGACACAGTACTGCAGATTTGACTCGTTTTACACTGTGGCTCTGCTGTATTTGAATGTAAGAAACAAAACAGGGGCTGTCTTTTGGGCTGCTTAATTATAGGCCTAGTCAAGATTGTTATGGTTTTCTTGAGCTGGTCCAGGAGCGTCAGTGGCAGTTTTGAGCCAACTACCAGGCTGAAGTGTGCCCCAGTTCTATTTTTTCCCACCTCCTTCCCTTTAAGGCTTCCTTCTGCTGGTTTTAGTGAACTTTGCTGGTTCAACCAAAATCTTTGGTACTTAATTAGGGGTTGGTTGTCACAGTGTACTCTGACACAACTCGAATTAATTAAGTAAGCAATAAAGTATAATGAAGTGTGCTGTTACAAAAATAAATGACATTGTTTTGCCATGTTGCGGTCATGATACAACGAGAGGCGATCTTCAACCACATCAGAGTGGATTATTGCGTTTTTCACAGCAACGTGCCAACAATACCAAATATTTCTGCTGACTTTTAAAATTGTGTTTTTAACCATTTATAGTTAGATATAATGATGCAAAACGTATGTGAAAAGACATCGTTGGACTTTCATTGTAACAACAGTGTATGCTTTACCAACACTGATTTTTTTTACATTTATTATTCTGAGCCAAAAAAATAACAAGGGTAATAATATTTGTTATTTATATATGCCCTGTCATGCAGCCACTGTTGGGCCCTTAAGCAAGACCCTTAACTCTTTTGGGTCATTCTAACCATCTACAGTGGCTGACCCTCCACTCTGACCCCAGCGTTAAAACAAGCTGGAATATGCAAAAAAAAAAAAAAAAAGAATTTCAAAAACTTAGAGCTTTGTTTCAGATTTTTAACAATACATTTTGGGAAAACATATTCCTACATATGGCAAAAAAAATATATATATATTAAATAATGAGTATATAAGCTAAAAAACAACATATTTTAGCCATATTGTTATTTTTCAACTTACTTAGCAATGGTAATTCTTGATTATTTTCTTTAACAAAAGCTTACACACTGCAGCTTTAGTACAAGTAAAACTAAATTGTCAAGATGTAGTATGTAAACCTTTTTACATTTTTAAACCATTAAACATTTTTTAACTATTGAACATTAACCATTCGGATGAGTTTGGCAACCATAAACAATCCTCCTTGTGACAACCATGTCTATTATGAAGGTAACAACCATCCCTACCGTGAATGTGCCAACCACCTCCATTAATAATAGCTGTTATATGTAACAGCTATTATTTTCATGATTGTGATATCTATCAGTCATTTCAATTGTGAGTTTAACAATCAACAATTCTTAACATAAGTGAACACTATCATTTTTAGTGTGAAAACTTTCCATACATACATTAATACACAACCACAACTATCAAACCCATTATTTTGAGTACCACCAACCATCCCCATTATAACAACCATGACAGTCTTAATTATATCATGATTATATGAACTATAACCCCCACCATGAAAGTGAGTGTAAAAACAGTCAATGCCATCAGTTCATAAAACACCAATCTTCCCATCATAACTATAACAATTATTAATGCAACCCGACATTCCCTCCATGATAATGACTGTAAAAACCACTAATCATCCGATCATGATTATTACAATTGTCTCCCCCATGATTACAACAATCATCGTTAAAACCATTTTAATAGTAACAATATCATGATAATGAGTGTATGAATGAGCAGCTATTCCCATTATGAGTTTAAGAAATATCAACCATCACCATTATGATTGTAACAACCATTCTCATCATTACTATAACAATCATCCCTATTATGACTATAACAACCCCCTCTATTATTAGTGTATAATGAGTGTGAGAACCACCAATGTTTTTCATTATGACTGAACAACCATATACTTCATGGTTATAACAACCCTATTATAATAATAACCACCTAATACCTAAAACAACCGCCATCATCATGATAATAAATGTGAAAACCACCAATTCGTAAAAACTCGTAACAACCATCAACCATCCCCATTATGACTTTAAACATTCAACCCCATTCTGATGAGTGAGAACCAATAAAATCTTTGTAAAATGCTATAATGAAGAATCTTAGATTTGTTAATTCAAAGAAATAACTTTTAATGTTTTGGCTGACCAACTTAAAATGTTAATTTTAATCATTTTATAGCCCTTGCAATTGTTTTTTCTACCAAATTTCTATAATCTATCAGAAGGATAGACTAGTAAATGATTACAAGAATTTTGGGTATTTCAACATTTGTTGTTAGTACTAACAGAATAGCATGCAGAGAGGTTCCCAAATATTTTTTAAATGTTGGATTTTAGAATTTTTATTTCAAAACAAGCTGTGATTTGAGTTTTAGCTGTCATGTGAATTACCATGCTAGAAATACTAAATGAACCATAGAGAGACAAAATAACATTTATGCGCTACAACAAATAACTGTATTAAAATCATCACATAAAATGTATAGCTCTGCAGGGGGTATCTTGTGCCCACCTGTAATACCCAGCAGGGTGGCAAGGATGTGCAGATCACTGACAGTGCCAGTTTCTTTAATTGTCAGTCTCTTCACCTAATTAAGCATTCATTTGCTGCAGCCCAAGAAGTACCTTTATGATCCTGCACTTTTTGCTAAGGCATTTTTATAGACATTGCTAGTTTTTACTGAGTTACCCCTCTTCATTCTTTTTTCAACGAGTTTCAGTCTGTCTCTCTCCTTTCTCTGTTCTTTTTTCCCTATCTGGCTGTGGATCAGGATTAGTTTCTTTTGTTACTTTATTACTTTGATTATTTTAGATTTTGTTATCTGTTTCCTCCTCTTTATTTTATTGTTCTGCTATGGTTAAGTATTCTGCACTTGGGTCCATCTCTTATAATCTTGCAGGTTCAGAGCTGATTAAAAGCAACAAAAGCTCCACCACAAAATGGTAGGCCGCACAAGTTTATAGGCTGATACAAGTGCTGAAGACGTCTTGTGGAAAGAAAGTGTCAGCTAAAGCACTCCACTAGTGAAAACAAAATAGAAGTACTACAGTTTGCTAATAAATGCAAATAAAGTGCAAATAAAGTTTGCATAATTTGATTATAACATTTTCTTATTTTTACCCTTCTTTTCCTGTCTTTTCTTTTTTCAGGCATCCTTTCCTGTCACTTCACTATGGTGTTACCAGTTCTTGCTGTGACACTGTGTGTCACACTTTTTCACATACACATGACTACTGGTAAGGAGGTGTTTGTGTGTGTGTGTGTGAGTGTGTGTGTGTGTGTGTGTTATAATTTTCTGTTGTAAACATATGCAAACATATGCTGTTGAAAGAGGGGCAATATAAGACCAGGAAATTTGTGGAATGATCAAAGACACCTCTTGTGAAACTTTTTCCAGGTAATGCGACCATGGTATTAAAGGAGCATTTTCTAAAGGCTCAGTCATTTTTGATCAGAGATAGGTCAAGGTTAAGAGGTCAGCAGATTAAGACCAATGTTTCTCAATGCACAGTTCCAAGAATTTAGGGACTTTACCTTCTACAGTTACTTATTACTAAAAGAGAACTCTCTTACCCCTTTTCCACTGACACGGAAAGGTTGTGGTCCGTGGACTTGATTTTGAACTGGTTCCACATGTTTCCACCGAAAGAAGAGGTTCCAGACAGCGAACTAGCTAAATATAGATATTTGTATTGTATTTTAGAGTGGATTTGATGGTTATTTCACACAAATGTTCATGTCATAGTACACTTTAGTGATGTTTTAATCAAGCCAATCGCTGAGAAAATCGGCTATTTGCACCGAGGGTTGCTGTAAGAGCAAAACTTCTCACGTGAATTCACTAAAAAAGCAACAATAGCATCAAACATGAGTAACAAAGTCGCCATCTATGTCTTCTTATTAGTAATAGTTGAGTGATGATTTTTGCATAAAAATGAACATCTGTACCAACAGCAAAAATGCTCGCAGGTAATCTACACGCTCTGCCATCATGTTTCTACTCTTTACTTTCGTTGCGCAATGCCCACTGTTGATGACACAGGCTTGGTTCTCAAAAAGTGGTGGAAACGTGGGTCGGTTCTCTACAAAACACCAAGGTTCGAAGAAACTCAAACAGAACTGGTTCAGGAATTAGAGTTCTTCTGGTGGAAAAGCTCTATCTGTACATGAAGGCTAAAATCCAATACTGAATGCCTATGTCCTATTATCCCTCTGTTTGGAACAAATGACATTCTTCTGTTATATACACTGATCAGCCATAACATTAAAACCACCTCTATGTTTCTACAGTCACTGTCCATTTTATCAGCTCCACTTACCTATACGGAGCACTTTGTAGTTCTACAATTACTGACTGTAGTCCATTTTTTTGGACATACATGGCATAGTTTTTCTGCATGCTTTGTTAGCCCCCTTTCATGTCAGTGGTCAGGACTCTCCAGGGACCACCACAGAGTAGGTATTATTTGGGTGGTGGATCATTCTCAGCACTGCAGTGACACCACCTAAATAATACCTATTCTGTGGGGGTCCTGACCATTAACGAACAGGGTGACAGCAGGCTAAAAAAAAGTATGTAGTGAAACAGATGGACTACAGTCAGTAATTGTAGAACTTCAAAGTGGTTCTATATGGCAAGTGGAGCTGATAAAATGGACAGTGAGTGTAGAAACAAAAAGAGTGGTTTTATGTGATGTTATGGCTGACTTTTATTTGATTGCAGACAGTTTGAACACAAGATATTTCATGTTTTGTCTGCTCAACTTAATTTCATTTGATCTCCAGTTTGTCAACAAATGTGTGAGAAAATGATTGAAATGTTTAAAAACAACGTACCTCAAAGAAAGATTGGAAGGGATTTGCATATTTCTCTCCGGACCAAAGACGAAAAGGACCATCCAGAATGTTATCAGCAACAAGTCCAAAAGCCAGGGTCTGTCATGGTATGGAGTTGTGTCAGTTCCCTTGGCAAAGGTAATTTACACTTCTGTGATGGCAGCATTAATGCAGAAAAGTACATCGAGATCTTAGAGCAACATATGCTGCCTTCAAGACGTCATCTTTTCCAGGGACGTCCATGCATTTTTCAACAAGACAATGCATAACCACATGCTGCACACATTACAAAGGCATGGCTGCGGAAGAACAGGGTATGGGTACTGGACTGGCCAGCCTGCAGTCCTGACCTGTCCCCAATTGAGAATGTGTGAAGAATTTTAAAACGAAAAAATGCGACAACAATGACCCCATACTGTTGCACATCTTATGACATGTTTGCAGGAAGAATGGGACAAAATAAAACCTGAAACACTAAATCGCTTTGTATCCTCGGTGCCAAAACGTCTTTTAAGTGTGGTGAAAAGGAATAGCAACATTACAAAGTGGTAAATGCTTTACTGTCCCAACTTTTTTTGGAATGTGTTGCAGGCCTGAAATGCAGGAATGGATGTTCATTAATAAATGAAATGAAGTTGACCAGACAAAACATGAAATATCTCAGATTTATCCTGTCTGCAATGAAATAAAAGTCAAAGTAAATGTAAGAAACTCTGTGTTTTATATTATCTGCATTTTCCATGCTGTTCCAACTTTTTCTGATTTGGGGTTGTAATAAGAGCCCCCTGACAACTCACCAAAAATTAGACCAACATCCAGGGAACTGAAAGCCTTGCTTACCTTAGCTAAGGTAGGCATTAATTTCACCTTTTACTAAAACATTAGTAAATACAACAACAGCATTCAAAAAAAATGTGTGGCACAAACAAGTGCTGACCAAGAAAAGCACAAAGGTAAATCTCACAATTGCCAGAAATACCTAGATGAGCCCCACACCTTTGAAAATAATGTCCTGTGGACTTATGGATCAAAAGTGAGACTTTTTGAAAGACATGGATACTGTTACATCGGACGTTAAGAACACATTGGTCCTTGTCTGATGGTGTAGGAATGTTTTGCTCCTTTGGGGCCTAGCTGATTTGCTATAATTAATAAAATCATAAACTCTGCTCTACCACACAGTTTTGCATGCAAAATAACTCTTTAACTGTTTATTAAGTTTAAGGTGCATTTATAATGCTGTGTACCATTTGTGTCTCAGCACATTTTCTGACTTGAATCAAAAGCTTTTAAAAGACAAGTTAAAGACAGTCTGCCAAAGGCCGCTCAGGAGGCGCAGCGGTAAAAACACACTTATCGAATACATCGTATCGAGTCTCAGCTTTGCCTGCCCACTGGGCCAAGCGGCCACATAAACGATTGGCCAGTTGTTTAGGTAGGGGTGAGATATTAAAAAAAGCCGGATAGGGACTCTCTCATAACTAATGCAATTACGACCTCTGCTATATATGTATATACGTATATACTGTATATATATATACAGTGGGGGAAATAAGTATTTGATCCCCTGCTGATTTTGTAAGTTTACCCCCTTACAAAGACTTGAACAGTCTATAATTTTTATGGAAGGTTTATTTTAACAGAGAGAGACAGAATATCAACAAAAAATACAGAAAAAAACATTAAATAAAAGTTATAAATTAATTTGTATTTAATTAAGGGAAATAAGTATTTGATCCCCTACCAACCAGCAAGAATTCTGACCCCCACAGACCGGTTATGTGCACAAAAGGCACACAAATTAGTCCTGGCGAAGTGTGTTACTAATGGTTTTCTTGGTGACTGTGCTCCCAGCTCCCTTGAGATCATTGACAAGCTCCTCCCGTGTAATTCTGGACTGACCTCACCTTTCTCAGAATCATGCTTACCCCACCAGGTGAGATCTTGCATGGCGCTCCAGAGTGAGGGTGATTGACTGTGATCTTGTATTTCTTCCATTTTCGAATTATCGCACCAACAGTGGTCTCTTTCTCACCAAGCTTCTTGCTGATGGTCTTGTAGCCCATTCCAGCCTTGTGCAGGTCTACAATCTTGTCCCTGACGTCCTTTGATAGCTCTTTGGTCTTGCCCATGGTGGTCGAGTGATTTGAATGGAAGAAACTGATTCTGTGACAGGAGTCTTTTATACAGGGACAGGACTAATTTGTGTGCCTTTTGTGCACATAACCGGTCTGTGGGGGTCAGAATTCTTGCTGGTTGGTAGGGGATCAAGTACTTATTTCCCTTAATTAAATACAAATTAATTTATAACTTTTATTTAATGTTTTTTTTCTGGATTTTTTGTTGATATTCTGTCTCTCTCTGTTAAAATAAACCTTCCATAAAAATTATAGACTGTTCAAGTCTTTGTAAGGGGGTAAAGACAGTCTGCCAAAAAAGGGCCAAAAGTGCAAATGTTAATAATTTGTTGCCTTTTCCCTTTTATTTTAATACACATCTTTGTTTACACTTATAAATACATTGTGTTTATATTTTTGTTAATACAAAGGTAAAAGATATTGTACATTTAAAGTGAATGTGTTACTTGCATATGAAGTAGAAATAAAAGTGTTTAAATTCTTTACTGTATGTTAAAAGCTATAGATATAAAAATTTAAATCAAGATTTTATTCTTGATAACCAAATATGATACAAAGAGCAATGTCGGACCACTAACGTCCAATATAAATGTGCTTTCAGTTGCAGCCTTTGTGACCTCTGACCCCAAGGCTCCTCCCACCATGACTTCTAATCCCCGCCCTCTGAGTGAGTTGCTCCATGCAGCGCTAATGAGTAAGAAGTATCTTGGTCTATCTGCTGGCAACATAGGTGAGACATAATGAAACAGGACATGGAAAATATTTTTACTAAGCTTCTCAGTAATAGGGTAATTGCTTCTCCATTTTATTTTATACTAGACCTTTTTAAAGAAACTGGACCTTTATATATGTATTGTGTATTAATACTAAGTGTGTTATGCATTATTTTACATTTAAAAGCACCTTCTCACAAAAACATGATGATTTAAAATAAAAAAGTAAATTGTAAAACAGCATGAAGCATATTTTTATAAAAAGTAAATTGTGTAGTTCTTTTTTAAAGGTATTTGTCCAAAACAGACAAATAAGACAAATTTCATCATGTTTATCAATGCAGTCCTCATAAACACACAATCTGACACACTAACACAGAGATACAGCTCCATTACTGACAATGCTGCAAATTACAATTCCTGAATGTCCTTGTTATACACAGAGTCGTCACAATATTGGTCTCAGTCACACACAAGTACACAAACTGATTAAAGTAAGGACTAACATACAACAGATAATCTGATAAATTTACCTTCCTCTTCCATCCTTACATCATTTGCTGCATCAGTACTCTTTTCTTGTTTATACAACTTGGTGGTTTTCAGCTACTAACTAACAAAGATTATAAACTAAGAGGAATAATGGTGTTCTAAAAGTCTCAATGATTAAACCTGCATTACATTATTTTCTTGGTAAAACAAAAAAGGTATGTTGTGTCACTCTAAGACACCCAATATAGTATATTGTTTATAGTGTAGTATACAATTTAATAAGTCAGATTTGTAGCAGTTTTTTAATTTAATTTAATTTTACTTTACTTTTTTATTTATGTATTACACATTCTAGTTGATTGCATCTTTAATACTGGACACTAATTGACCATTAGATTAGTTTATTAGAATTCAACATTCATAGCAAGTTGCTTACAGGAAAATATTTTTCAAAATCACCATTACATTTACATGGAGTGTGTACTAACCAAATCAACCATTTAATTTACATGGAGTGTGTACTAACCAGATCAACTATTACATTTACATGTAGTCTGTAATAATAATAATAAATAATAATACATTTAATTTGTAACGCACTTTACATTTATGTACAAATCTCAAAGTGCCATAAGATAAAAGACATCACTACAAATAATTAATAAATAAATAAATAAATAAAATAGCTGCAATCACTACATAAATTAAAAATTATTCATAGGTTCTGCTAAAAAGAAAGGTTTTGAGTCTCTTCTTAAAAGTCCCAATCGTCTGTGGTGCCCTCAAATGGTCAGGGAGGGCATTCCAAAGGCGAGGGGCAGCAGAACAGAAGGCCCGATCACCCATGGTACTGAGCTTGGTTCTTGGGGGGAGAAGGTGATTTGAGTTGGTAGAGCGGAAGGATCGGAATGAGGTTTAAGTGGTGAGCAGTTCTTTCAAATAGGTGGGAGCATAACCATAAATACACTGGTGAGTGAGGAGGAAGACCTTGTATTCAATCCTAACAGAGATGGGAAGCCAGTGAAGAGAACGTAGAATCAGTGTGATATGCTCATATTTTCGCACTCTCATCAGGATCCTAGCGGCACTGTTCTGAATGCTCTGTAATCTATGAAGACTTTTGCTAAAAATCCCAACGAGAAGTGCATTGCAGTAATCCAGTCTGGAGGAGACAAAAGCGTGCATCAGTTTTTCAGCATCTGATAGAGTGAGAGTGGGATGAAGTTTAGCAATATTTCTCAGATGATAAAAAGAGATCTTGCAGAGGTGTTTAATATGGGTGAGATGTGAGTCAAATCTTACACCAAGATTGGTGACTGATGAGGAAATGGGAATATTGTGACCAAAGAAAGTAAAGCTGTTTATGGAAGATGACTGAATCTGATGCGGGGTGCCAACCAAGATTGCTTCAGTTTTGGCACTGTTCAACTGGAGAAAATTGTGTTTCATCCATGACTGTATCTCCTTCAGACAGGCAGCAAGCAATGTCAGAGAAGATGATGAAAATGATGATGATGAAGAGGAGGGTGTATTGATTTTCAAATACAGTTGTATGTCATCAGTGTAGCAATGAAATGAAATTCCATGGTGAGTAATGACATGACCAAGCGGGAGCATGTACAGATTGAAAAGGATGGGGCCAAGAACTGACCCCTGTGGGACTCCGCAGGTCACAGTATGTGTCTGGGACCTTGCATTACCGAGGGAAACATACTCTGTTCTGTCACTGAGGTAGGATTGAAACCAGGAAAAGGCAGTGTCCGTGAGGCCAATGGTGTGATGCAGCCGATTTAGGAGTAGTCCATGGTCCACTGTGTCAAATGCAGCTGATAAATCAAGAAGGATGAGCAAGGAAGGTGAGCCAGCATCAGCTGCCATGAATAGGTCATTAGTGACTCTGATCAATGCTGTTTCGGTGCTGTGAGTAGAACAAAAACCAGACTGGAACTTTTCGAAAAGGTTATTGTCTCTAAGGTGGACCTGAAGGTGGGCAGCAACCACTTTTTCCATTACTTTGGAAAGAAAGGGAAGGTTAGAGATGGGCCTATAGTTTGCAAAAACCTCAGGATCCAGAGTAGAGTTTTTGAGAAGTGGTCTGATAAAGGCAGTCTTTAGAGCAAAAGGAACATGTCCAGCCTGGAGAGAGTGGTTTATTACGGTGGTGATCAGAGGACTTATGGCAGAAATATTTGCTTTGACTAATTGTGTAGGAAAGGGATCTGAGGAACAGGTAGACGGTTTCATCCTCCTAATGATGTCTCCGACTTCTTGCTGTGAGGCTTCTGGAAAACAGTTAAGGGGCTAAGAGACCTCAAACTGTAAATGGTTAGTGTGCATGGACAGAGGGGAGGAGCCAGGAAGGACAGAACAAATTGAATACTGATTTTTGTTCTGAAAAAGGTCATAAATTTATTACAGTGCTCTTCTGTCATTTCCGCAAGTGAGGGAGCTTGTGGATTGAGGAGATGATTGATGGTGGAAAACAGCTGTTTGGAATTTCCTGAACTGTTTTTGATGAGAAGAACTGTGATTTTGCCTCTTTAAGGGATTTTGAATAGGCCTTTTGGTGTTCCCGATAGGCTAGCTTGTGCACTGTAAGGCCAGAAGCTTTAAAACGCCGTTCAAGGGCACGCCCAGCTGTCTTCATATCCCGTAGCTCATCAGTGTACCAGGGTGCTGAGCAAGAGAAAGTCAAAGTTCTGGTTTTAACTGGAGCATGGATATCCAAAATGCTACTCAGAGCTGCATTATAAAAATCAACTGCACCCTCAACTGAGGAAAATTTTGTATGATGAATATGCTGCAGATCAACTGTCATGGTTTCTGGATTAATGTTCTTCAAATTTCTGAAACTAATTTGACGTCTGGGCTTGATGCGGGTGGACGTTAAAGGCAACTCCATTGAGACAGCCTTATGATCGGAGACACCCACATCATATACAGATAGATTGCTGATGGGTGCAGAATCAGTGATGACCAAATCAAGAGTGTGCCCTTTGGTATGTGTGGGGACATCAACAAGTTGTCTTAGATTAAAACAGTCCAATAACTGGAGAAATTCAGCTGCACGGCGGCAGGAGGGAGAATTTACATGGATATTCATGTCCCCAAGTATCATAATGTTAGCACAGGTTGTACAGAAAGTTGAGAGAAGATTGTCCATCTCAGAGATAAAGAATGAGTTAGGTTAGGGGGGCCGGTACATGAGAAGTACTGAAAAGGGGCTTTACATTTAAAAGCCAAGCATTCAAAAGAAGACAGCTCAGGCAGGGGCAGAAGGGACAGATCCAGATCACTGCGGTAGATGACACACAGACATCCACCAAGCCCGCAACGGGCTTTCTGAAGATAGCTATAGCCAGAGGTACAGGCCTCATTTAGAGCAGAAAAAACATCCGGCTGATGCCAGGTTTCTGTAATGCACATCAAATCCAAGCACTTGTCCAAGATGTGTTCGTGTATGAGGCAGGATTTGTTTGTAAGTGATTGTGCGTTAAACAGCTAAATTTTGATCTTAGATGAAGCAGTTTCTCTCTGTATCAGCCGAAGAGTATTGAAATCCACTCCACGTTTTATATCCCGCTCCGCATGTAGTGTTGCCATGGAAACACCACCGCTACTAGTTCGGAGAACGACAGCGTTCTGATGACGTGTTTGCGGTGCAGCAGTGCGCACAGCTGACCAGAAAGATGGAATCGCGTTATCAGACTGAGAGTAAAAACAAACTTTCTCCGTGAACTCCTGTGAATGTAACGGGGTCGGCGAAGAAGTCCAAGTTGTTTTATTACTGATAAACACGATGGAGTAGTGTAGTTGTTGAGTTTCATTAGTTGGTTGACGGAATAACTCAACATCGTGCGCAATTTACGCCCAGGTAAAAAGTTCCTGATGTATAACGCTGACAGCAGATACGTAGAAATCCAAGAGTCGGTAGGAAATTAAAACATTGATAAAAACACTGATAAAAACAGGCAGACTTGGATAAACTTGGAGAAGCGGCGAAACATACCACCCCAGCGTCCTCTCCTCTTTCTCGGTTTCAGGTCTGAGTTTTAGATAACTTGATGAAAGTACAAAGCCGATGGCGGCTCGGGAGAGGGAAATCAGAGTGTAAGCAGTACCATAGCTGAATATTGTAGTCCAGTTATCACCGTTTCAGGATGTGAAGAAAAGAAACCAGATGAAAAACCGACCACAGATCACAGACACAAAAGTACAAAATTAAAGAATTATGAAGGGAGAGCAACGGCAGCCAAACGTACCAGGGTCATTCTATAATTTGGGGTACATTTCACATCACCAAAAAAGTACAAAAACAATGTTCTCTCTCAATAGAACAATCAGTGGTTCAAGTTAATATATTCCTTTAGTGTAACATATCCACTATTTGCAAAGCTTAAACATTAATTTTTTTTATTTTTATATTAAAGGGACAGTAGATGTAGACTACTAGGTAACTTAGTTGACAGGTAACATAGTTGACAATATCCCTATTTTGACCCATAACTTCAGTGGTAGACCTTGCCTGGCTGACCACATGTCATTTCATGAACAGAATAATGTCTAATTTGAACATACATTTGAATTAAAATTATAAAAAAAAATTTAACCATGACAATGTATGTAACATAGTTGACGGTCAATTAATATACTTATTGACAATGTTCTATTATAGATCAAATATTTCACCACAGTTTGTTCAATATACCCTCTACAGAGAAAAATTATATCATGTAATGCTGGTCACATAGTTTTAGAACAAACCATTTTTGAGTTGCTGAGTGGAGTTCTGTTAGTAACATAGTTGACAGAACTTTTGCGGACATTAATAAATAAAGATATTTAAATTATTTAAAAGAGAAACTCAATTTAAAAAATATTATTTTTCTTTAGTATTTAAACTTTTGAAATTTTTTTTTTAAAAAATAGATGTTGTTGCCCTTAATGATTTTATTCATTATTTTGAAACCAAGGCACTCTCAACTTAAAAAAACGGATACAGCAAAAACTGTTCATTTAGGAACATCATGACAAATTTCAAGCTAAATTAAGCATAGAATGCACATAATGTTTTTGTGATATTACATGTTTTCCATTAATAGGTAAAATATGACATTTTTAAAGAAAATAGTTAGAATAAATATAATTATTATCATTGGACATGGAATGTACCCCAAATTAAAGAATGACTCACCAGCGTCCGCATCTTTTAAAATTGTCCAACACACTCCATAGATATTTAGTATCAACAGTCGCTAAGATTATCTGATGAAAAAGAAATAGAGCAACAGGAGTGATAGTGATAACAGGAGTGTATAAAAAGATGATTATAAAACGGATAGTTCCGGTCCTAAAATCTGATTGGCTGAGCCGCGTTCGAAGCTGTTGTAAAATCCCCGATAAACTCACACCTATGACCACCTCACATCATTCCATATTAATACGCCACTGAAAAGAAAAATTTAATGTTATTTTCGCCCTCATGTTGCCTAGCAACACTGTTAATCGAACTATTTTGCTCGAGACCGTACGTTACTGTTACGATTTTAGCACGGGGAAAGAAGTTTTAGGAACTCCGCTTCGCGTCGTGCCAAAAACGTCATCCCCGTGCTAAAATCACAGTAACGTACGGCCTCTCGTGGCTTATTGCTTTAAAAATGAAAGAAAAATATGATATAAATATAATAAAATATGACAACGGTAGCGGCAGCCAAATGTGCCAGCGTCCACACTCCATGTAAATGTAATGGTTGATTTGGTTAGTACACACTTCATGTAAGTGTAATGGTTGATTTGGTCCAAATCAGAGAGTGTGTACTAACTAAATCAACCATTACACTTGCATGGAGTGTGTACTAACCAAATCCACCATTACATTTACCGTATTTTCCGCACTATAAGGCGCACCTAAGAGCCTTAAATTTTCTCAAAAATCTGCCGTGCGCCTTATGTGTGCACTGAGTTCCAAAATCTGTTAAAATATTGTTGTGCGACTTTGGTAAGCGCTCCGCTTGATTGACTATCGGACCATTTCCCGCTGACACAGGGACGTAATACGTACACTACGTACGCTGGCAGCGATAAACCAATCAGAGAACATTACGTAATACGTACAGTACGTACGCTTACCTCCGCCACGCCTCCGGTAAGTATACTACTGGTATGCTGCAAAACAACATTTGTTTGCATGCGCCTTATAATCCGGTGCGCCTTATGGTGCGGAAAATACGGTACTTGGAGTGTGTGCTAACCAAATCATGCATTACATTTGCATGGAGTGTGTACTAACCAAATCAAGCATTTTACTTACATGGAGTGTGTACTAACCCAATCAACCATTTCACTTATATGGAGTATGTACTAACTAAATCAACCATTACACCTACATGGAGTGTGTACTAAGCAAATCCACCATTACATTTACATGGAGTGTGTACCAACCCAATCAACTATTTCACTTACATGGAGTGGGTACTAACCAAATCCACCATTACATTTTCATGGAGTCTGTACTAAACTAAATCCACCATTACATTTTCATGGAGTGTGTACTAAACTAAATCCACCATTACATTTACATGGAATGGGTACTAACCAAATCATTTCATTTACAAGGAATGTGTGCTAACCTAATCCACCGTTATATTTACATGGAGTGTGTACCAACCCAATCAACCATTTTACTTACATGGAGTGTGTACTAACTAAATCAACCATTACACTTAGAGTGTGTACATACCAAATCCTCCATTACATTTACATAGTGTGTACTATTCAAATTAACCAACCATTACACATACATGGAGTGTGTGCTAAACAAATCCACCATTACATTGACATGGAGTGGGTACTCACCAGATCAACCATTTCACTTCCATGGAGTGTGTACTAACCAAATCCACCATTACATTTACATGGAGTGTGTACTAACCGAATCCACCATTACATTTACATTGAGTGTGTACTACCTAGATTAACTATTACACTTACATGGAGTGTGTGCTAACCAAATCAACCATTACATTTACATGGAGTGTGTACTAACCGAATCAACAATTACGATTATATGGAGTGTCTAGCAACCCAATTAACCATTTCACTTACGTGGAGTGTGTACTAAACAAATCAACCATTTTACTTGCATGGGTTGTGTTCCAACCAAATCCAACATTACATTTATATGGAATGTATACTCACCAAATTCTCCATTACATTTACATAAAGTGTTTACATGGAGTGTGTACTAACCAAATCAACTATTTCACTTACATGGAGTGTGTACTAACCAGATCAACTATTACATTTACATGGAGTGTGTACTAACCCAATCAACCATTACACTTACATGGACTGGGTACTAACCAAACCAACTATTACACTTACGTGGAATTTATTCTAACCAAATCAACCATTGCACTTACATGAAGTGTGTACTAACCAAATCAACCATTACATTTACATGGAGTGTGTGCTAACCAAATCCACCATTACATTTACATGGAGTGTGTGCTAACCAAATCATGCATTACATTTGCATGGAGTGTGTACTAACCAAATCAAGCATTTTACTTACATGGAGTGGGTACTAACCAAATCGACCATTACATTTACATGAAGTGTGTACCAACCCAATCAACCATTTCACTTACATGCAGTGTGTACCACCCAAATCAACCATTTAACCTACATGGAGTATGTAAAAACTAAATCAACTATTACACTTACACAAAGTGTGTACTAACCAAAACAACCATTTCACTTACATGGAGTGTGTACCAACCAAATCAACCAGTACATTTACATGGAGTGTGTACTAACCAAATCATCCATTACATTACCATGAAGTGGGTACCAACCAAATCAACCATTACGATTATATGGAGTGTGTACTAACCAAATCCACCATTACATTTACATGGAGTGTGTACTAACCAAATCCACCATTACATTTACATGGAGTGTGTACTAACCAAATCAACCATTACATTTACATGGAGTGGCTACTAACCAAATCATTTCATTTACAAGGAGTGTGTGGTAACCTAATCCATTGTTATATTTACATGGAGTGTGGAACAACTTATTAACCATTAACCATTTCACTTACACAGAGTGTGTATTACCCAATTAATGCATTTCACTTACATGGAGGTTGAACTAACCAAATCATCCATTATATTTACATGGAGGGTGTACCAACCAAATCAACCATTTCACTTACATGGGGTGTGTTATAACCAAATCCAACATTACATTCATATTGAATGTATACTCACCAAATCCTCCATTACATTTACATAGAGTTTGTACTACCCAAATCAACCATTACACCTACATGGAGTGTGTGCTAACCAAATCCACCATTACATTTACATGGAGTGTGTACTAACCAAATCAACCTATTACATTAACATGGAGTGGGTACTAACCAAATCAACCATTACACTTACATGTAGTGTGTACTAACCCAATCAACTATTTCACTTATATGGAGTGTGTACTAACTAAATCAACCATTACACCTACATGGAGTGGGTACTAACCAAATTAACCATTACATTTACATGGAGTGTGTACCAACCCAATCAACTATTTCACTTACATGGAGTGGGTACTAACCAAATCCACCATTACATTTTCATGGAGTCTGTACTAAACTAAATCCACCATTACATTTTCATGGAGTGTGTACTAAACTAAATCCACCATTACATTTACATGGAATGGGTACTAACCAAATCATTTCATTTACAAGGAATGTGTGCTAACCTAATCCACCGTTATATTTACATGGAGTGTGTACCAACCCAATCAACCATTTTACTTACATGGAGTGTGTACTAACTAAATCAACCATTACACTTAGAGTGTGTACATACCAAATCCTCCATTACATTTACATAGGGTGTACTATTCAAATTAACCAACCATTACACATACATGGAGTGTGTGCTAAACAAATCCACCATTTCATTGACATGGAGTGGGTACTCACCAGATCAACCATTTCACTTCCATGGAGTGTGTACTAACCAAATCCACCATTACATTTACATGGAGTGTGTACTAACCGAATCCACCATTACATTTACATTGAGTGTGTACTACCTAGATTAACTATTACACTTACATGGAGTGTGTGCTAACCAAATCAACCATTACATTTACATGGAGTGTGTACTAACCGAATCAACAAATACGATTATATGGAGTGTCTAGCAACCCAATTAACCATTTCACTTACGTGGAGTGTGTACTAAACAAATCAACCATTTTACTTGCATGGGTTGTGTTCCAACCAAATCCAACATTACATTTATATGGAATGTATACTCACCAAATCCTCCATTACATTTACATAAAGTGTTTACATGGAGTGTGTACTAACCAAATCAACTATTTCACTTACATGGAGTGTGTACTAACCAGATCAACTATTACATTTACATGGAGTGTGTACTAACCCAATCAACCATTACACTTACATGGACTGGGTACTAACCAAACCAACTATTACACTTACGTGGAATTTATTCTAACCAAATCAACCATTGCACTTACATGAAGTGTGTACTAACCAAATCAACCATTACATTTACATGGAGTGTGTACTAACCAAATCCACCATTACATTTACATGGAGTGTGTGCTAACCAAATCATGCATTACATTTGCATGGAGTGTGTACTAACCAAATCAAGCATTTTACTTACATGGAGTGGGTACTAACCAAATCGACCATTACATTTACATGAAGTGTGTACCAACCCAATCAACCATTTCACTTACATGCAGTGTGTACCACCCAAATCAACCATTTAACCTACATGGAGTATGTAAAAACTAAATCAACTATTACACTTACACAAAATGTGTACTAACCAAAACAACCATTTCACTTACATGGAGTGTGTACCAACCAAATCAACCAGTACATTTACATGGAGTGTGTACTAACCAAATCATCCATTACATTAACATGAAGTGGGTACCAACCAAATCAACCATTACGATTATATGGAATGTGTAGCAACCCAATCAACTATTTCACTTACATCGAGTGTGTACTAACCAAATCCACCATTACATTTACATGGAGTGTGTACTAACCAAATCAACCATTACATTTACATGGAGTGGCTACTAACCAAATCATTTCATTTACAAGGAGTGTGTGGTAACCTAATCCATTGTTATATTTACATGGAGTGTGTAACAACTTATTAACCATTAACCATTTCACTTACACAGAGTGTGTATTACCCAATTAATGCATTTCACTTACATGGAGGTTGAACTAACCAAATCATCCATTATATTTACATGGAGGGTGTACCAACCAAATCAACCATTTCACTTACATGGGGTGTGTTATAACCAAATCCAACATTACATTCATATTGAATGTATACTCACCAAATCCTCCATTACATTTACATAGAGTTTGTACTACCCAAATCAACCATTACACCTACATGGAGTGTGTGCTAACCAAATCCACCATTACATTTACATGGAGTGTGTACTAACCAAATCAACCTATTACATTAACATGGGGTGGGTACTAACCAAATCAACCATTACACTTACATGTAGTGTGTACTAACCCAATCAACTATTTCACTTATATGGAGTGTGTACTAACTAAATCAACCATTACACCTACATGGAGTGGGTACTAACCAAATCAACCATTACATTTACATGAAGTGTGTACCAACCCAATCAACTATTTTACTTACATGGAGTGGGTACTAACCAAATCAACTATTTCACTTACACTGAGTTTGTACTAACCATATCATTCATTACATTTACATGGAGTGTGTACTAACCAAATCAACCATTTCACTTACACAGAGTGTGTATTACCCAATCAACCATTTCACTTACACAGAGTGTGTATTACCCAATTAATGTATTTCACTTACATGGAGGTTGAACTAACCAAATCATCCATTATATTTACATGGAGTATGTACCAACCAAATCAACCATTTCACTTACATGGGGTGTGTTCTAACTAAATCCAACATTACATTCATATTGAATGTATACTCACCAAATCCCCCATTACATTTACATAGAGTGTGTACTACCCAAATCAACCATTACACCTACATGGAGTGTGCGCTAACCAAATCCACCATTACATTTACATGGAGTGTGTACTAACCAAATCAACCTATTTCATTAACATGGAGTGGGTACTAACCAAATCAACCATTACACTTACATGTAGTGTGTACTAACCCAATCAACCATTTCACTTATATGGAGTGTGTACTAACTAAATCAACCATTACACCTACATGGAGTGTGTACTAAGCAAATCCACCATTACATTTACATGGAGTGTGTACCAACCCAATCAACTATTTCACTTACATGGAGTGTGTACTAACCAAATCAGCCATTACACTTACATGGAGTGGGTACTAACCAAATCCACCATTACATTTTCATGGAGTGTGTACTAACTAAATTAACCATTACACTTAGAGTGTGTACATACCAAATCCTCCATTGCATTTACATAGTGTGTACTATTCAAATTAACCAACCATTACACATACATGGAGTGTGTGCTAAACAAATCCACCATTACATTGACATGGAGTGGGTACTCACCAGATCAACCATTTCACTTCCATGGAGTGTGTACTAACCAAATCCACCATTACATTTACATGGAGTGTGTACTAACCAAATCCACCATTACATTTACATTGAGTGTGTACTACCTAGATTAACTATTACACTTACATGGAGTGTGTGCTAACCAAATCAACCATTACATTTACATGGAGTGTGTACTAACGGAATCATGCATTTCACTTACATGGAGGTTGAACTAACCAAATCAACAATTACGATTATATGGAGTGTGTAGCAACCCAATTAACCATTTCACTTACGCGGAGTGTGTACTAAACAAATCAACCATTTCACTTGCATGGGTTGTATTCTAACCAAATCCAACATTACATTTATATGGAATGTATACTCACCAAATCCTCCATTACATTTACATAAAGTGTTTACATGGAGTGTGTACTAACCAGATCAACTATTACATTTACATGGAATGTGTACTAATCAAATTAACCATTACATTTACATGGAGTGTGTACTAACCCAATCAACCATTACACTTACATGGACTGGGTACTAACCAAACCAACTATTACACTTACATGGAATTTATTCTAACCAAATCAACCATTGCACTTACATGAAGTGTGTACTAACCAAATCAACCATTACATTTACATGGAGTGTGTACTAACCAAATCCACCATTACATTTACATGGAGTGTGTGCTAACCAAATCATGCATTACATTTGCATGGAGTGTGTACCAACCCAATCAACCATTTTACTTACATGGAGTGTGTACTAACCAAGTCAACCCTTACACTTACATGGGGTGTGTGCTAACCAAATCAACCATTAAACTTACATGGAGTGTGTACTAACCCAATCAACCATTACACCTACATCGAGTGTGTGCTAACCCAATTAATCATTTAACCTAAATGGAGTGTGTACTAACCAAAATGACCATTTCACTTACATGGAGTGTGTACTAACCAAATCACCAATTACATTTACATGGAGTGTGTGCTAACCCAATCAACCATTTCACTTACACGGAGTGTGTTTTGCCCAATTAATGCATTTCACTTACATGGAGGTTGAACTAACCAAATCATCCATTATATTTACATGGAGTGTGTACCAACCAAATCAACCATTACACTTACATAAAGTGTGTAGTAATCAAATCAACCATTACATTTACATGGAGTGTGTACTAACCAAATCAACCATTTTACTTACATGGAGTGTGTGCTAACCAAATCAACCATTACAGTTACATGGAGGGTGTACTAACCAAATCAACCATTACATTTACATGGAGTGTGTACTAACCAAATCAACCATTACATTGACATGGAGTGTGTACTAACCAAATCAAGCATTACATTTACATGGAGTGTGTACTTACCAAATCAACCATTACATTTACATGGAGTGTGTACTAACCCAATCAACTATTACATTTACATGGAGTGTGTACTAACCAAGTCAACACTTACACTTACATGGGGTGTGTGCTAACCAGCCTTCTCTTCAATCCATCAATATAAAGGGACCTTAATTGGTACTTTATTTACCAGATTTGGGTGTTGGGCCATTCTAAGCACTGCAGTGTACTTACATGTTAATAACATGGTCATTTGTTCTTAATAAATAGGCTATGAAATTAAAAAAGGATTAAAAATCCCAACAACGATGCTGCACCAGCTATACATACATACACAGAACAACAAATTGCCATGTTAGTGTCTATGCAGTGCGACAATTATTCGCCACATAAATAAAAGATGGTCAGTGAGGGTCTGCTGGGGGTGTCTTTTAAATACATGGTTTAAACCGGTGGGCAACAGTCAGTAACTGTTTACCCACAAACCCCCTCTAATTACTGAATTCATGTGTTTCAGCCACAACAGTTACTAACTGGTGTAATAAATGAATTATCAGCATCAGTGCCCAGCCATACAAATGCTATCATCTTTTGACGGAATGGGCACAAATTTCCACAGACATATTATAAAGTCTTGTGAGAAGCCTTCTCAGAAGAGTGTCTGCTGTTCTAGCTGAAAAGATCACAGCTGTCACTATTTTAATATGAAGTGTCCCTATCCAATAATATACAGCAACCACATCGTTTTAAATGTAAGCACACTATTACATCTGCAACTGCAGCATCGTTCATAAACTGCCTACCAGAATTATCAAATATATCAGCATCAGAACCTAAAGAACTAGATCAGGCAACTCAACACCTAGAGTCCGTATTGCGCACAACCTTAGATAACGTAGCCCCACTCAAAACTAAACTGATTAGGGAGAAAAAACTTGCTCCATGGTACAATGACCACACATGCGCACTTAAACAAGCAGCACGGAAATTAGAATGCAAGTGGCGTCACACTACACTGGAAGTGTAAAAGATTGCTTGGAAAGATGCTCTAACTGAGTATAAACATGCCCTTATAAAAGCTAAATCTTTATATTATTCGTCCCTAATAGAGAAAAATAAGAACAATCCGAGATTCATCCAAATTAACTAAAAACGTCAATGAAACTGAATCTAATATACCACCGGACTGTACCAGCGATGATTTTTTAAAATTCTTTAATGATAAGATAGAAAAAATACGACTTCAGAGTCAGAGTGTGTCACCTGCCAATGTTAAGTATGAACTCACTCTGAGCAGCATTGGTGATAATAGTGATGATAATAGTAACAAGGTAATTCAACTAAATTCCTTTAATCCAATCTCCCAAAATGAACTAACTGCGTTGATTAAATCATCAAAGTCATCATCATGTATACTCAATCCTGTTCCAACTCGTTTACTTAAAGATTTACTCCCAGCTATTGTAGAGCCCCTGCTTACATTAATCAGTGCATCCCTTAGCCTTGGGTATGTACCTAAATTGTTTAAAAGTGCCGTTATTAAACCCCTGATTAAAAAACCTAATCTTGATCCACATGTACTATCTAATTATAGGCCAATTTCAAACCTTCCTTTTGTCTCTAAGATATTAGAAAAAGTAGTTTCCAAACATTTATGTTCTTATTTGAATGAAAATTGTATTCATGAAAAATTTCAATCTGGATTTAGACCCAACCATAGTACCGAAACTGCATTAATTAGAGTAGTTAACGAGTTGTTAATGTCTTCTGATAATGGAAGTGTCTCTTTTCTTGTTCTATTAGATCTTAGTGCAGCGTTTGATACGGTCGATCATAACATTTTACTGGAAAGGCTAGAAAATACAGTAGGTGTTAAAGGACTCGCACTCTCTTGGTTCAAATCATATTTGACTGACTGCTCTCAATTTGTTTATGTAAATAATAAATGCTCGGAAACAACAAAAGTAAAGTGTGGTGTTCCACAGGGGTCGGTACTGGGACCGCTATTATTTACACTCTATATGTTTCCACTAGGGGAAATTATTCATAAACATGGCATACATTTTCACTGCTTTGCAGATGACACACAGCTGTATATATCAGCCAAACCAAATGATACTGACACAATCAGTAAGATAGAAGATTGTGTAAACGACATAAAAAACTGGATGTTGTGTAATTTTCTTTTACTTCATTCAGATAAAACAGAGGTTTTACTTGTTGGCTCTGAAGCTGCAAGAGACAAGTTGTCTAACCCGGTGCTAAACCTAAACTCTTTCTCTGTTACTCCCAGTCCAGATGTAAAAAACTTAGGTATCACATTATAATAATAGTATTATAATTTTAGCCATATATTGTGTATATGGTAGGTACAAATCAAAATATGATTACATAATGTAAGACAGGTGTTCCTAATAAAGTGCACCATGAGTGCATCTTTTTTGTTATAAGATAAAAGGAGAATAGTTTTTGCAGTTTTAGTATTTAGTTTTATAGCTGTTCTTAGGTAGGAATGGTTTGAAGATCTGCACTGCTTATTTAACTCGATTTATTACTTTTTTAGTTAATTAATCTCATACAAATACACTGCACTAGCTCTCCTATTCTGAAATAGTATACAGTGTATCACAAAAGTGAGTACACCCCTCACATTTCTGCAAATATTTTATTATATCTTTTCATGGGACAACACTATAGAAATAAAACTTGGATATAACTTAGAGTAGTCAGTGTACAACTTGTATAGCAGTGTAGATTTACTGTCTTCTGAAAATAACTCAACACACAGCCATTAATGTCTAAATGGCTGGCAACATAGGTGAGTACACCCCACAGTGAACATGTCCAAATTGTGCCCAAAGTGTCAATATTTTGTGTGACCACCATTATTATCCAGCACTGCCTTAACCCTCCTGGGCATGGAATTCACCAGAGCTGCACAGGTTGCTACTGGAATCCTCTTCCACTCCTCCATGATGACATCACGGAGCTGGTGGATGTTAGACACCTTGAACTCCTCCACCTTCCACTTGAGGATGCGCCACAGATGCTCAATTGGGTTTAGTCCATCACCTTTACCTTCAGCTTCCTCAGCAAGGCAGTTGTCATCTTGGAGGTTGTGTTTGGGGTCGTTATCCTGTTGGAAAACTGCCATGAGGCCCAGTTTTCGAAGGGAGGGGATCATGCTCTATTTCAGAATGTCACAGTACATGTTGGAATTCATGTTTCCCTCAATGAACCGCAGCTCCCCAGTGCCAGCAACACTCATGCAGCCCAAGACCATGATGCTACCACCACCATGCTTGACTGTAGGCAAGATACAGTTGTCTTGGTACTTCTCACCAGGGCGCCGCCACACATGCTGGACACCATCTGAGCCAAACAAGTTTATCTTGGTCTCGTCAGACCACAGGGCATTCCAGTAATCCATGTTCTTGGACTGCTTGTCTTCAGCAAACTGTTTGCGGGCTTTCTTGTGCGTCAGCTTCCTTCTGGGATGACGACCATGCAGACCGAGTTGATGCAGTGTGCGGCGTATGGTCTGAGCACTGACAGGCTGACCTCCCACGTCTTCAACCTCTGCAGCAATGCTGGCAGCACTCATGTGTCTATTTAAAGCCAACCTCTGGATATGACGCCGAACACGTGGACTCAACTTCTTTGGTCGACCCTGGCGAAGCCTGTTCCGAGTGGAACCTGTCCTGGAAAACCGCTGTATGACCTTGGCCACCATGCTGTAGCTCAGTTTCAGGGTGTTAGCAATCTTCTTATAGCCCAGGCCATCTTTGTGGAGAGCAACAATTCTATTTCTCACATCCTCAGAGAGTTCTTTGCCATGAGGTGCCATGCTGAATATCCAGTGGCCAGTATGAGAGAATTGTACCCAAAACACCAAATTTAACAGCCCTGCTCCCCATTTACACCTGGGACCTTGACACATGACACCAGGGAGGGACAACGACACATTTGGGCACAATTTGGACATGTTCACTGTGGGGTGTACTCACTTATGTTGCCAGCTATTTAGACATTAATGGCTGTGTGTTGAGTTATTTTCAGAAGACAGTAAATCTACACTGCTATACAAGCTGTACACTGACTACTCTAAGTTATATCCAAGTTTCATGTCTATAGTGTTGTCCCATGAAAAGATATAATAAAATATTTGCAGAAATGTGAGGGGTGTACTCACTTTTGTGATACACTGTATGTGCTTTGTTTTTTTTTTTAAGTTTAACATATAATAATTTTTTCCTACCATCCCAGCATTGTTTAGAATGCATTTTCATTTACATAATTAGCAAGTCTTGAGACAAAAGTGCTTTATGCTTTCCTAAGTTTACATGTCCATACTCTAGTTCAGAGGTGTCCAAACAACCATTTCTTAAACAGCCCGTAAGGCATTTTGGAAATAAAATTTAGGTTGGCAGGTTATTTAACAGGTTTTAAAACAAAATTCCTTTTTTCAACACTGGGTGTCGCTACCACAAAAAAGCATTCTAACACGTATTAAGGCCATAATCACAATATACACCGATAAAGCATAACATTATGACCACCTCCTTGTTTCTACACTCACTGTCCATTTTATCAGCTCCACTTACCATATGGACCACCACAGAGCAGGTATTATTTGGGTGGTGGGTCATTCTCAGCACTGCAGTGACACTGACATAATGATGGTGTGTTATTGTGTGTTGTGCTGGTATGAGTGGATAAGACACAGCAGTGCTGATGGAGTTTTTAAACACCTCACTGTCATTGCTGGACTGAGAATAGTCAACCAAACAAAAATATCCAGCCAACAGCGCCCCATGAGCAGCGTCCTGTGACCACTGATGAAGGTCTAGAAGATGACCAACTCAAACAGCAGCAATAGATGAGAGATCATTTCTGACTTTACATCTACAAGTTGGACCAACTAGGTAGGACTGTCTAATAGAGTGGACAGTAAGTGAACACGGTATTTAAAAACTCCAGCAGCGCTGCTGTGTCTGATCTACTCATACCAGCACAACACACACTAACACACCACCATGTCAGTGTCACTGCAGGGCTGAGAATCATTCACCACTTAAATAATACCTGCTCTGTGGGGGTCCTGTCCATTGAAGAACAGAGTAAAAGGTATGTAGAGAAACAGATGGACTACAGTCAGTAATTGTAGAACTACAAAGTGCTTCTATATGGTAAGTGGAGCTGATAAAATGGACAGTGTGTGTAGAAACCAGGAGGTGGTTTTAATGTTATGGCTGATCGGTGTACATAATGGGCTCAAAATGCCTTTGAATAGACATGGCTGCATAAAAAAAAAAAGAAAAACAAACAGCAAATGCAGAATATTGAATGATTTTTTTCTACTGAGTTTTAACTGAGGAAAGCGTATACATTTAACTTGTGAGGAAACAGTTGATGTAATGAAGTAGTAGTCTGTAATAATCTTCCCTTTAGGATTATTAACTGGTGAGGAAAACTATCAAAGATAAAATAAAAAAGAAAGACATTATTTTTAATTTATTCATTTATTTATTTTTTATTACAGACAATTGTGGCTCATGTTTTGCATTTTTCTCCACCTGACACCTGCCTGCGGCGTCTGGTGAGCGTACCACCAGTTCTCAGCGTCGCAGGCATTACAGAGTGACAAACAGCATGGCCTCAAATAGGAGGCCAGCTGATTAGGGCGAACGACCTGCAGCTGCGATCTCCCTCTTTAAGCTCAATTTTGTAGTTTCACGCTTCTGATGGATTATTATCTGGAGATCCGTCCATCTCCACACTCCTTACAAGCTTAAGGGGTTCTCTCTCTCTCAGCCACGTCGTAGCGTAGCGAGATTCGCATTCGTCCTGCGAGTGAGCGACCAGGGATCGCGCCTCGTGTGTATTATCTTTACTTTTGTGTTTTTTCTCTTTTCAGTTGCCTGCGGCATCAGCGGCTTCATTCGGGATTCCCCGAATTGTTTTTTTGTTATCATTATTTATTGTTTACCTTGTATCTTAATTTTTATTGTTAATAAAAATTTATCATTTTTCTCTGCATCTTTGGGTCCAAAGCCTCTCTTTTTTAGATGATAGAAACATGTGACACATCTGACATTAGATTTCAAGGTTATTTCTTGGGTTCTGTATTCCTACATTGTGTGTTGAGGGTTTTTTTTGGAATTCACAGGCACAACTTCTAACCCGACCCAGGCTGTCCCTTCTGTTAATCCTGCCTCCACAGTGATGTTACCAGGGGTTCTCACCACCACTATGACCTCATCAGCGGTTCCTCAAACTAGCCAGTCAGGAGGAAATGGTCGTGTGACATCACCACCGGTTGAGGAGGAGACCACAACGACTCTGATAACCACCACAACAATAACAACAGTTCATGCACCAGGTATTGTAAATAACAGTGGGAATTTCTACACATAGAACTGAGACCTTATTCTTATTTGAGTGTTTTCCTATAGATCACACATTGCTCTTTTCCACATAGAAAATAACGACACATTTGTGAGAATACTGTTTGTACAATTCAGCTCAGCATTCAATACCATTGTTCTTCTAAGGCTTGACAGCAAGATCTGCTGGTCTGAATAGCTTTTTGTGCAGCTGGATCCTGAAATTTCTCAGGTCAATGACAGGTGGTGAGAATGAGTAGCATCACCTCCTTTTCACTAATCCTGAACACTGAACTGCATTGTCATCAACTCTACTGTTCGTATACATATTACTGCACAAACAGACATTGCTCAAATGTCATCATCAAATTTGCAGATGCCATGATGGTCTAATCACTAACAGCAACAGGACAGCCTATAGGGAGGAGTTCAGCCCCCTGGCATTCTGGTTCTATAAAATAACCTTTTAACGGAATGTCAACAAGACTAAGGTGCTAATAGTGGACTTAAGGGAGCAGGAGAAAGTGCACAGGTGCTTCAAGTTCCTTGGTGTTCACACAGTGGATCTTTTGTGGACAGTACACACCACAGGGGTAGTAAAGAAGGCAAAACAACGCCTCAGATGTCAGATAGCTGAAGGTTTGGTATATATCCCTGCATACTGTTGTGGGAATTCAAAATAACCCTTAAAGATTGACACAGACAACCGGGATAATGATAAAAACAAATAATCAATTTATTACTCAGCTGAGGACCCTCTCATAATGCAAACGCTCACACAGCTTTACAGAAGAGAAAGGCGACTACCGTCTGCCCTATCGCAGTATTTACACTCCGCTTTACTGCCCCTCAGCAACCCAGCTCAAGGTCAACTTTCCACACCAAACTTGTTTATCATTTTAGAAGAATGGTCAGTTTGTTAGGAACACAGATGTGTGTGTGTGTGTGTGTGGGTGTGTATCAAGGGCAGTTATCAGTCTTTGAAATTCTGAAACCTTCAAAAGTCTCTTTACCCCTGCTAATTAACTAAAAAACAAAAACTTATGAGTTTAATGCAAATAACTAATAAAATATAAAATTTCCATTCACAATCCCTCCTTTTGTCCTTCCTGGACAACACAAACAAAATATTATATACTAAACAAACTTTGCATTTACAATGAACATCAAACACATACCCTTCCCTTGTCAGAGTTTTAAGGTATTGTTATCATAGAGTAAACACACCTAAAAAAAATTTAATGAAATGAGTATGCTGTGTTTTGTTTTTTTTGTTAGGAATATTTCTGAGAATATCGCTAAGAATAGATTCCCCTCTTTTTGTGACTTTATTAATCACTTATGGGTTTGTGACATAAAGTCTGAATATATAAATGATTAACATAATTGATTAATATAACTGTTACATACTATCTACTTGTTCATCCTGTCATCCCCCAGGGGTGGGCGAAAAACCCTCAGGCTCGTTAGAGAATCCTCACGAGCTAATTATCAACCAATTTCTAATTTAGGGAAAATTCCACACCCTACCCATCTTACCAACCAACCTACCTGATGCGATAGTGTACTCGACACCTCAGTTCACCACAGGATGACTCACATAATAAATGATTACATATAAAATGAACTATATGATTAAGCCTATCAGACAATCATTCTACCTTGATTAAATGCTTCAAAATTTTTCAAAACATTTGAATATCACCAGTAAATATCAGTATACGAGTAAGATAAATGTGAGTAAATAATTGTGTAAATGATTATCAAATACTTCACTAAATATAAAAACCAACAACTCAAAAGACATTAAATCATCAAAATCTTGTAAACGAGTGATAAGATTATTAAAATTCCGTTCAGGAGGTGGAATGGCACCCTCATGGCTTCTTGCCTCAGCTTCTTGTTGAACTTGCGCATGATGTTGCACTGACGCTTGAGGACACGGACTAGGACACCAGATCTGAGTCTGCAACAGATTTAACACACTAGACATCTGCTTTGTTAGTTTTACATGTTCCTTGTAATTTCTGTGCACATTTCTTAGACTCAGTAACCCACATATCAAAACCTTCTCAATTAATACATCTATTTCCTCTTTTTTCTAACAACATTTCAACATTTCTAATTGTCTCTCACTAAAACTACCTTTGGAAGAAAAACCACACTCTTTTATCCAAATTCAAATTTAGTCACTGCTGCTTTACCATAATTAAAATACATAAAAAATAAAACACATTTGGTTTGTCACCCGATTCGAAAAAAAATAATTTCTGTTTGCTTTTGCCACTCCCCATTATGCCTTTTCGTGTCAATCCACCCAATTTAAATTGTCCGTTGTGAATCACCCACACACACATAGATACCTTGTATCTTTATTAAATATATCCAATATTTCATTTGTGTGTGCCCACTAAACACATAACTATTTCATTAATTTTTCTCCCGGGAGACCCATTGCACTAGGTTCATCAACCTGTGGCAGATTTTCTATCCAAGAAATACTGCTAAACCGAGCCGATATCCAATCGACCCTTCCTGGACCAAGTCAATATCCGATTGACCTTTAGCTGACCCGTGCCCATCAACAAAATCCAAGTCAAAATTTTGTTACTTGTGTGATTCACCCCGTACAATTATATTTAAAATTTAATTTACTTACATTCTATAAAATGATAGTAACCCCGGTACCAAGACGGCAAACGAAGTCTGGTCCTGCAACGCAGAATGCCAATTGGGCGTTTCAAGATGAAGTGAAGTCCTTCAGGATACCGACGTCTGTATCCCCAAGAACTTCTCATCTGGTTGGTGCCATGTTTGTTGTGGGAATTCAAAATAACCCTTAAAGATTGACACAGACAACCGGGGTAATCGTGAAAGCAAAATAATCAATTTATTACTCAGCTGAGGACCCTCTCATAATGCAAACGCTCACACAGCTTTACAGAAGAGAAAGGCGACTACTGTCTGCCCTATCGCAGTATTTATACCCCGCTTTACTGCCCCTTCAGGCTAACTCTGCTCAGCAACCCAGCTCAAGGTCAACTTTCCACACCAAACTTGTTTATCATTTTAGAAGAAAGGTTTGTTAGTAACACAGCTGTGTGGGTGTGGGTGTGGGTGTGTGTCAAGGTCAGTTATCAGTCTTTGGAATTCTGAAACCTTCAAAAGTCTCTTTTACCCCTGCTAATTAACTAAGAAAGCAAAAACTTATGAGTTTAATGCAAATAACTAATAAAATTTTCCATTCACAATACTCAGGACATTTTACACATGTACTGAGGAAAGTCTACTGATAGGTAGTATCACCATCTAGTATGGCTATTGATGACAGATTCTTATTTTCCCGTCAGCAGAGTGATTAATTACAAAGGCCACCAATGAACCTCAATGAACCACCAACATGATTATCCACAAGGTTAATCCACACCCTCATTTCACCTTTTCTTGGAAATTCAAAATGTGTTTACATTTACAAAACACATATAAGTTGATCACTGAAAACATTAGAAATCTTTTCCTTTTACTTTTGTCAATTAAATGAAGATGCAAGAGCTTTAACAAATCACAAATTCTTCTTTTTGATTGCATTGTACAAAATGTAATATTAGTAGCTCTTACTAACTTTTGTGCTGCCTTATTGTTGTGGGTGTTGATGTATGATGTATAATAATGGCATATAATTTTTATGCCTTTAAACTCCCCAAAACTGCCCAAAGAGCTCTAAGTAAGAAATACATTTTGAGCATTCCAGGATAACTTCCATGCACCTTCATTTTCATCAACTGCATTATACTGGTCCGGGTTTATGGCAGGTCCGAATTTACCAGAAAATGCATTGCGCAAGGCGGGAATATGCTGCATAAAGCAACAATCCATTACAGGGCTTCCGCCCCTAGACAAAGACAATCATGTCTGCTTTTTCCAGCATAAGCCCGGCCGGCTGATAGCACTGCTGAGATTCATATTCGGATCCTAGTGGTGGTGGACTAACACAGTATTTAATCTTTCACTTAATTAACTTTATTGATGTTTTGTAAATATACATTAAATTCAAATATAATTACTACAACACATTTTAAAGTTGAAATTGGGGCAATAACATACTGGAGGTTTTGTGAAATAATTATAAAAAAACATCTGTTTAATAACTTTCCACAGGTAATTGGTGACAGGTGATGCTACCATGATTGGGTATGAAAGAAGCATTAATAATAGGCTCATAAATGGTTGTTTTTGAGCAAGGATAGGTTAAGGTTTGCCACTTTACAGTTTAAAAGTGTTTCTCAAAGCATCTGTATGTATGTATCTTTGTACTTTTTTAATTGAATGTAGTTTTGGATTTTTTTTATTGATTTTATTTTTACACTGTTCCATAACTTTTGTACTCGGATTTGTAAACATATGATGCACTCTAGTTTCTAGTGCAAAATTAATTCCATAACATTGCTGCCTTTCTCTGTCTCCACTTACCCCCTCCCCAAGTGCTGTGCAATACTAACATGACAGGAATGGAGGGAATAGTGGAATCTCCAGACATGACCTCCTCGTCAACCCTCTTTTCTCCACTGGAATGCACTTACAGCATCACCGTATATCCTGGATATGGGGTGGAAATACAGGTATAACCCAGTTAACACAGTCACCACTGTTGTCTAAAACTGCTCAGCTGGGAAACTGATTGCGGCTATTTAGCCACTGCACACTTGGTGTCAAGCAACTGTAAAATATATTCCATTTAACTGAATCTTGTCAATTACAGGGTAACCAGAGATTCTATTTAGAATATACTTTGATTGAACACACACACACACACACACACACACACACACTATTAGAATAAAATATGTTAAACTACTAGCAAAACTTTTTATCTGAAGCAGTCTAAAATGATTTCTCTCTTTCTGACTAATTATTTTTTGTTTTCACTCATACATATTGTAACCTATTTAATGTCCTATTTAAGTCAAAAAAGATATACACCTGCCGAGCTCTTTATTAGGTACACCTATCTGGAATGTATAATTATTAATTATCAGAGCTACACCTACCATACACATGAACCGTGTGGGTATACAATTACCGAGTCTACTGCTCTGTACACTTTGTCCCCGGTTTGTACCCAATTTCTCTATCGAAAGGGACCCTCATAGGACCCCCACTGACCAGATGACCATTCAGGACCATTCTCAGCACTATGACACTAACATGGTGTTTAAATAGTGACTCTTATTTTTATTTAAATTTACTGGCCTCTTTATTAAGTACACATCCTGTTAAAGGTGTTTTACCTTTCATTGTTGGTTGACAGATAGTAAAAGTTTTTTCTTTTTTCATGCACATTGTGTGTTAATTCTTCTTAAGTGTTATATTGGTGGACAGTTTCTAAAAAGGACAATGTTGGTTTCATATTTTGGATTACCTAATAAAAATTACAAAAAAATGTAAAAGTGCTCGGTGTAAATTAGATATACAGTGCCATCAGAAAGTATTCACACCCCTTCACTTTTTCCACTACGTTACAGACATATTCGAAATCTGATTTGAGTATAGTTTTCTTTTAAAAAATCTACACGAAATAGCCCATAATGACAAAGTGAAAACATGTTTTCAGACATTTTTGTATATCTTTTAAAAATGTAAACATTTAAACATAATAGGTACATAAGTATTCACACCCTTTGCTATGACACTCAAAATGGAGCTCAGGTGCATCCAGTTTACACTGATCATCCTTGAGATGCTTCCACAACTTGATTGGAGACCACCTGTGGTAAATTCAGTTGATTGAACATAATTTGGAATGACACACATGTCTATATAAGGTCTCACAGTTGACAGTGCATATCAGAGCAGAAACCAAGCAATGAAGTCAAAGGAATTGTCTTTAGATGTCCGAGACCGGATTGTGTCAAGGCACAAATCTGGGGAAAGATACAAAAAAATTTCGGCAGCATTGAAGGTCCCAAAAAGCACTGTGGTCCCCATTATTCAGAAATGGAAGAAGTTTGGAACCACCAGAACCCTCCCTAGATCTGGCCACCCGACCAAACTGAGTAATCGGGGAAGAAGGGCCTTGGTCAGAGAGGTGACCAAGAACCCAATGGTCACTAAGGCAGAGCTCCAGAGTTCCCTTGTGGAGACAACCATCCAGTAGGTCAACCATTGCTAACACACTCCACCAATCAGGCCTTTATGTAGAGTAACCAGATGGAAGCCACTTCTCCGCTTGGAGTTTGCCAAAAAGCACCTTAAGGATTCTCAGACCAGAGGAATTAAAATTCTCTGGTCGGATGAAACCAAAATAGAACTTTTTGGCCTGAACTACAAGCGTCATGTCTGGAGAAAAACAGGCACTGCTCATCGCCTGGCTAACACCATCCCTACTGTCAAGCATGGTGGTGGCAGCATCATGCTGTGGGGATGTTTTTCTGTGGCAGGAACTGGGCGACTAGTCCGCATAGAGGGTAAGATGACAGCAGCCAAATATAGAGAGATTCCTCAAGAAAACCTGCTCCAGAGTGCTCTGGAACTCAGACTAGGGCAATGATTCATCTTCCAACACGACAATGACCCAAAGCACACAGCCAAGATAACAAAGGAGTGGCTTTAGGAGCAGTCTGTGAATGTCCTTGAGTGGTCCAGCCAGAGCCCGGACTTGAATCCAATTGAACATCTCTGGAAAGACCTAAAAATGGCTGTCTACAGATGCGGCCCATCCAACCTGACTGAGCTTGAGAGGATCTGCAGAGAAGAATGGGAGAAAATGCCCAAAAACAGGTGTGCCAAGCTTGTGCAGACATACCCAAGAAGACTTGAGGCTGTGATTGCTGCCAAAGTTGCTTCAACAAAATATTAAGCCATGGGTGTGAATACTTATGTACCTATTATGTTTAAAAAATGTCTGAAAACATGTTTTCACTTTGTCATTATGGGCTATTTCATGTAGATTTTTTAAAAAGAAAACTATACTCAAATCGGTTTTCAAATATGTCTGTAACGTAACAAAATGTGGAAAAAGTGAAGGGGTGTGAATACTTTCTGATGGATGGCACTGTATATGTATATATATATATATATACTGTCAGTTACAAGCTTAGAAGAATGCTGCTAAAATAAATGAACACAACTTGCTTTTATGATGAAAATTCAGTTTGATTTGAAGACCTTGATGTTGGCAAATGTCATCTTTTCTACTGACTTACTGCTGTGTCTTAGGTAAGAAAGGTAAACTTATTCAAGGAGGAGACTCTCACCATTTTGGGACTAGGAGGCCCGGAGCCTGAACTCTTAGCCAATGAGACAATGATCAGCGAAGGTCAGGTCATTCGCAGTTCAACCAATCAGGTCCAGATTCACTACCGGAGCCTGAAGCAGACAGATCATGGGATTTTCAACCTTCGCTACCAAGGTAAAGATAATAAAAAGTGGAATACATTGTTTAATATTGTGTATTAACTAGGGTTAATTACGGTTAACATCCAAATAAAAACAAGCAAGGAACTTAAAAATACAAAAATAAGTTTATGTATTTAGTTGTATGTATGTTTTTAACCACCGCTTAATCATGGTCAGGGTCCACTTCCCCACAGTCACTGAGCCAAAAGCAGTAATTCCCCAGACAGGATGCCAATTCATTGCAAGGTCCGACCGGGCGATAGCACCACTAGGAATTTGAGCCCTGGACTTCAGTGGTAGTGAGCTAGCGTTATTTACTGTTGCACCATTTAAGTGCCCCTAACCATTCTTTTTAAAATATATTCCAAATGTATTTTGAGTATGTTAGTATTTTATGAATTTTTATTAAAACCATTACTGAATACATGAGTATTTAGTAATCAACCCTAAGTGTATATTTTTAAAGAAATGTAGATGAAATTTAGATTATTTGTTTACTGTTTGTTTGTTTTCTCCTTAGCATTCCTCCTGTCCTGTCCATTTCCTCTCTCCCCTGAAGGCGGGGGAGTGACGGTGACTGACATTCACCCTGGTGGTCAGGCTCACTTCCACTGTGACCCTAACTTTCAGGTCAGAGGTCATGATGTTGCCACCTGTGTGAATTCTACCAGACCCCACTGGAGCACACCTGAGCCTCAGTGTGTAGGTGAGAAATGATTTATTCAGTTTATTTAATTTGTTAGATTTTATTATCTACAGCTTGAGGCTCAGCTTGAAGTAGAAAAAAAAAAAGGGGAAAAAAAAAAAAAAAAAAAAAATATATATATATATATATATATATATATATATTAACCACTTGATGCTGGTCAGGGTCGCAGTGGGTCTGGTTCAACCAGGAAACACTGGGTGCCAGGAAAAAGAGTGTAAAAAATATTAAATTTTGCGAAAGTTTTTGACATTAATAATAATATCAACGAAACAACAACAACAATAATAATATAAATTCTAAATTTTATCATATATCTTTCTGCAATCACAGGGTTGGTATATGGCATATCCTTGAAAACACTAGATGGAAATGCACACGGCAGAACTTCCATGGCCAACATGAACATCAAATGGCATTACATTATAATTTAAAAGGCTACCAAAGATATTTAAACCCCATTACACTTAAAACCTTTGATAGTTTGTCAGTCTGCACACAATGTGACATAGTGTCTCTACTTAATGGCAAACAGCAATGACAAACATGGTTTGAATGTTCAGTTCAAGAATCAAGTTCAGCTTGAATGTTCAGTGTTAACATTCAGTGATTAAAACAACATTTGTAACAACAGCACAAATGCTCGAAGGTAATCTATGCACTTGTTGCTACTGTTCTCTTTCGTTGTGTGTTTGCTACACCTTCCATTGGCGATGCATCCTTAGTTACAATAAACCAGTTTTTTAAAATGCACCAAGGTTCTAAAAAGCCAGAACAGAGCCAGTTTAAGACCAATAATTATTTTGCCCGAAAAGGCTATCTGAGATCCCATTAAGTATTTGACTTTTACTTAACTTGAGAGGCAACAAATATACTTTGAACTTAACTTGGATTTATGGGTAAAAAGACTTACTTGGCCTGTTAAACTGTTGGCGTAATACACAACTTAAAAGTGTATTCCTGTGTGTGTATTGTGTAAGCCGTCTCCTGTGGTGGATGGATCCGAAATGCTACTGTGGGCTCCATCCTATCTCCCACTGTTCCCTCCAGCAGTAATCTAAGCAGTGGAAGCAATTTAAGCTGTCACTGGCTGCTTGAGGCAAAAGAGGGCCACAGACTACATCTCCACTTTGAAAGAATGGCTTTGGATGAAGACAACGATAAGTAAGTCATTTTTTTAATCTCATATGGAAACTAAGAATTAATACTTTAATTCTTAGTGTTCTTGGGACTCAAAGTTAATAAGTAATGGCTTCAAGTGTTATACTGTATGAGGCTTTCAAGAATTTTTATGCCCATAAAAATCTTACTGGTGCTATACTAATAAAAAATTAGAAAGCAAAGAAAAGCTCTCAGTGGGCACAGGAGGTGAAGTGACGTCCACAGCATGCACATGACACGGGGCAATGTTCTCAGCAGACACAGGAGGTGAAGTGATGTCTTCAGTGGACACAGAAAGAGGAGCGACATCCTTAGTGGACACAGGAAGTGAAGTAATGTGCTCAGTCGACACAAGAAGAGGAGCGACATCCTCATGGGCACATTAAGTAGAGCAACGTCCTCAGCAAACATATGAAGAAAAGCGACGTCTTCAGCACACATAGGAAGCAGACTGGTGCCATCAGAAACTGGCAGCTGGGTAGTCTTTCTGCCTGTGAGGGTAATATTTTATGAGCTTCCTGTGCAGCCATCTGGTCATCACTGACTTGCTGCTTGGGACTTTGAACTCTTGCCTCAACCCTCTCCCACACACCCTTGTGCAAACTGTGTAAAGTTTGTATTAAAACTTGAGTGTTAAATAATATGGATAGTGAAAAAAGTTCAGCATGGTAAGTAAGCAGTGGCGTAACTAGGAGCTCATGGGCCCCAGTGCAAAAAAAAATTTGGAGCCCCCTTAAGCAGGTTACACAGATTCCCCAAATCCATGGCTGTGCACTCACTGTATATTTTTATTACATGTATTCTGATATTTCATTGTCTTTCAGTTATTTTAATATTTTACTTTATTGTCGTGTTTTTACTTTCGTTA
The DNA here is from genome assembly GCF_030014385.1 of Trichomycterus rosablanca. NCBI lineage: Eukaryota > Metazoa > Chordata > Actinopteri > Siluriformes > Trichomycteridae > Trichomycterus > Trichomycterus rosablanca. The sequence goes on along the minus strand of NC_086009.1, from coordinate 10,880,639 downwards.
TCGCCGCACTTTACCGCTAGCATTAGCCACTTGCTATAGAGGGTCATAATACAAAACTAGCTGCAGAACGTCCGAACGCACATGTATAAACCGGGTGCTGCATTTTGATTGGCTGAGCTGAATGTCACTCACATAACGCCGCTACAATATTGTAATATAATAATAACGACCTGGCGAGTGCAGCCAATGAGTGCAGTGAGGGGTGAGTTCATGTCATGGAGGGGCCCCCCCACACCATGGGCCCCAGTGCACCTGCCCCCCCTGCACCCCCGGTAGTTACGCCCCTGTAAGTACTAGAGGATGCAGTTTACTTGTGAGGTGAATTGGTGAAACTTCTGAGTGTTCTGTGACACTGGCAGGACAGAGGAGGCAGGACACAAGTGTTTTAACTACACCTATTGCTTATAGATGAAGTGAAGTCAGTTATGTAAAATATTTTATATGCTACCAAATTTTCCAATGTGCCTGTGCCTGTGCACAAAAATGGCTGTAAAATCATGGTTCATAGTGTGAATAAAATCCAGAGGCCTGCACAAAGCCATGGCCTCAATCTCACTAAACACCTTTAAAATGAACTATTATGATTATTGCAAGGCAAGCCTTTTAATCCAACACCAGTGCTTAACATCTTTGAATTGATTACAATTTTCCATGGACACACATTTCAAAATCTAGTGGAAACTTTTTCACATAAGTGGAGACTGATGTAGCTGTGAAGAGATAGGGGAGGCAACTCCACATTAATGGACATTTTAGAATGGTATAACCAACAAGCTAGTTTGTCACCCTTATTATTACAACAGTATGCATGACTTGCAGCCTCAAATACACCCGTTCATGATTTTAAATCATTGCATAGTCAAGCTCTATCCACACCCACTTATGTATCTTTATAGGCCAGTCACTGTTGAGGTGGGTGGTTAATTTAGACACTTTTTTGTACTAGTCAAGTCAAGTCAACTTTATTTATATAGCACTTTTTACAATAGACATTGTCTCAAAGCAACTTTACAGAATCCAGGATCAACAGACCAAAACCCCTGTTGAGCAAGCCGAGGGTTACAGTGGCAAGGAAAAACTCCCTTAAAATTACAGGAAGAAACCTTGAGAGGAACCAGACTCAGCAGGGACCCATCCTTCTTGAGTGGCCTGGAGAATAATTTGAATAAATAGGATTTACACAATATCATACACACACAAATTTAAATGAACTAAAAGTTATAACTAGCAAAAATAATTGGAGTTATTATTCAGTTCAGTCTGTGATAAACTCTATAGTGAGCGCTTGACATTCTTGGTAAAAACACGCCAGGTTCCCATCACATCTGGCAGGAGCAGCATTGTTGGCACGGCAGTCTCGACTTCATTCCTAAACCTCAGGTGGGTAAACAGGTTTCCCTCAGAAACACCTCGGGGTAAAACAACAGAAAATGTAGTTAAAAATGTAAAATGTGAATTAAGTAAAATATCAGTTTTACAGAGAGTATCTTTAGACTACTTTTTAGGCACCCCTAATTATTACAGCATAACTAAAAGGGAGAGCGAGCAGGTAACAAGGTCATGAAGGCTTTCACAGGACATCAGCGCCCACCTCCCCCACCGTCATCAAACCTGAGTGATCGGACAAGAGAGGCAGAACGACAGCAACCCAACATCCCTGATCACCACAAGTTTCTATGGCCAAGAACCCCTAAGCTCTGCGCCTTTGTCTATATTCGTGGAAGTGGACAGCTCAGCCCAGAGTCCAGAAGCTGGACGCAGCCAGAAGCCAACACACAGCCCCAGCAAATCTGACAAAACATGCAAGCACCAGACCACCCAGACCCCAGATCTCCAGGACTGGAGTCACACACCCCTAGTCTGGAAAAAACTATTCAAAAGCCTGAGTAAATAAATATGTTTTCAGTGTAGACTTAAACATTGAGACTGTGTCCGAATCCTGAATGGAGGCAGGAAGATTATTCCAAAGTTGTGGAGCTTTGTAAGAAAATGCTCTCCCACCAGCTGTGATCTTTTTAATTCTAGAAACTATAAGTAACCCAGCATCTTGTGAGCGAAGTGGACGTGCTGGGTTGTAGTGATCAATAAGTTCACTCAGATACTGTGGAGCCAGACCATGTAGCGCTTTATAAGTTAGTAAAAGTATTTTGTAATCAATGCAGAATTTAACTGGCAGCCAGTGTAACAATGATAGAACAGGAGTAATATGATCAAACTTTCTAGTTCTAGTTAGCACTCGAGCTGCTGCATTTTAAACCAACTGGATTTTGTTTATGGATCTACCAGAGCATCCAGTTAGACGAGCATTACAATAATCTAACCGAGAAGTTATAAATGCATGGATCAATTTTTCAGCATCAATAACAGATAGTATATTTCTTATTTGAAAGATATTACATAAATGAAAGAAAGCAACTCTAGTAATATTATTAACATGTGCCTCAAAGGAAAGATCGGAATCTATTGTGACACCCAAGTTTTTTACATCTGAGCTGGGAGTAACAAAGAAAGTGTTTAGGTTTAGCAACAGGTTAGACAATTTGTCTTTTGCAGCTTTAGATCCAACAAGTTAAATCTCTGTTTTATCTGAATTAAGTAAAAGAAAGTAACACGACATCCAGTTTTTTATGTCATTTACACAATCTTCAATCTTACTGATTGTGTCAGTATCATTTGATTTGGCTGATATATGCATAATTTCTCCTAGTGGTAGCATATAGAGTGTACTACTTTTTTTACTGCACTAAAAACTTCATTTCATACCTATCCAAGCCCTTTTAAAGCTGTAGAAGCCTGCTGAGGACATTAGTCAGTCTTAAGTGACACAGAACCTTATTTACATATATCATACATTTATTGTCATACATATACCAGTGTCATAATGGATTTTTTTTTTATTACAAAACCAATATCATCCACTAAAATAAGTTCCCCTTATGGTATTTCCTTTGCTCTTTTTTGGGTACATAACATCAAGTATGTGACTGAAACAGACATGTCTTTCTTCCTGTCTGATTTTTTAGATTAATTGTCCGTAGTGGGAACAACTCCAACGCCCCTCTCCTCTTTCATTCCGATCTGGATGATGTTCCAGAGCGTGGAATTGTGAGTGAGGGATCATCACTCTATTTGGAGCTAACAGCAGACTCTTCCTCCATTCCTCTGCTCATGGCACTTCGTTACGAGGGTGAGAAGGAGATCATGTCTTGACAACATCTGTTTAAAATGTCATTTTCACCTTAGAAATAATTAGCATTTCATAAAACACCAAGTACAGGCACCGTAGTTAGCCATTACAGAGACTCAGCAGTTTAGGACTCCACTGCAGCATTGTCACTGGCCTGGTTTGGCATTTTGGGGAATGGGGGGAGAGGCTATGTGTTTGGAAGGGAGAACCGAATGCTGCTGTGACAGATATTTATCTCAAAACGTGTGGTGGAGAAATATAGAAAGCATAATATGATGATCCCTACATGTTAGGTCCCTCTGTAATAAGCCAGTGTTGTCTGGTAAAAAAAAAGTGGTCGTGCTTGCAGAAGAATTGCAGTGGGGAATGGGGAATGACTACATTGGAAGAAAAATTGCAAACAATTTTTTTATTGGAAATACTGAAGTGTAGCTTGTAGCTTGGGTGGTCCCCTGAAAGGTGGGTCTTGACTTAAATTAATATGTATATTTTGCACAATGAAAGTACATACAGTATGTTGTTTGAAATACAACAATTTATTGTGTACCTTTTGAGACTTTAAGGTACAGTACATCACACATACAAATATATTTCATTACTTTTATTTCCTAGAGTGTACACTTTTCCTAATCTTGTTAGTACCCCTACTAAAGGATAAGACTGAAATTTACTATTTTAAAGGTGAAATGTAATGTAAAGATCATGTGCATTTATGATTGTTGCTCCTCCACTACCATACAGCTTTTGATGGTGAGCATTGTTATGAACCCTATGTCCCTCATGGAAACTTCAGTAGCAGTGACATCACCTTCCCTATTGGTACAACTGTAACCTTCTCCTGCTCTCCTGGTTTCGTCATGGAGCAGGGCTCAGGGGTCATGGAGTGTGTTGACCCCAGTGATCCTCACTGGAATGAGAGTGAGCCTGTATGCAGAGGTATGACTCAAAACATTTTTTAAGCTACACAATTTAACTAATCTAACTTTATTAGCAATTGGCATACCAGGATAGACTATATGGCGAAAAGTATGTGGACATATTATCACAATCTTGTTGGACATCTCATTCCAAAAGCATGAACGTTTAGCATGAATATGGAGTTTAGCACCACTTTACTGTCTGTGTCTGTAAAATTTGTAACAATTATTTCAAAAGAACATTGGTGTGTTTGAATACTGTTGTAGGCCTGACTCACAAATCCATGTTTCCATTTAGCCCAGAGGTTTAATGAGGTTGAAATCAGGGCTCTGTGCTGGCCTCTGTAGTTTCTTTATACCATACTTGTTAAAGAATGTGCTTATAGGCCATATACTGTACAATGGCAAGCCAAATTATTCACTTGCTACAACAGCATGTCTTTGTAGTAAGAGAGTAAAGATGCTAGATTTAAATAAAAACATGTCAAAAAGTATTTGTATAGCTTTCCATAGTAAAGTCATGAAAAATTTGGGACATTTAGTGAATGCTGTAAAAACAAGAATGTGATATGTCATTTTAAAGCTTTGTTTACCTGACAAATGTACGATGAAAAGATTTTGAATGTTTTCACTGACGTTTGTTTAAAAAAAAAAAAATAATAGATTTTAAATTGGATGCCGGCAGAACACTGAAAAAGATGTGAATGGTTAAATGAAAGAACTGACAACATCTGCCTGCTCTACCAGCTGCATTATTAGCTGTCTCCAGAGCCACTCGGCCTGTTATCTTCATATTCCTCTGAATTTTAAAATGAACAATCATCTTCATTTTTGTTTCTTAATATTCTTAATGGATCAATGCACAAATATAAATTTGGGTTTTCTGATGCTCATTGGTTAGAAACAAAATAGATAGTTTAAATGTGATTGTGATTTGTTAGTTATAAAAATTTACAATACTGATACAAATAAAGCCCAGTAATATTACAAATTATATTATAATCCATTAAAATGCCGTTTTTGTTTTTAAAGTAACATAAATATAATAAGCTAAAATTGCTGAAAAAGGTAGGCATTCTAAGCATTCAAATGGTACCTTGTTTACCAAGAATGTATATGTTGATGATACTGTGGGAGTTGGGTTAAAGGGTCAAGATTTAAGAGTCATAGTTTGCTACTGATGTACGGTAACAATTCATTGCATGGCAACACTTACCTAGGCACAGATGTGGGGCTTTATAAAACATTGAGACTAAGCTGTAATAAGTTGTAGCATTAGTAAAAACTACAAAAAGTGTCCTTCATTAATTGTTGTTTCATTGCTGATTCTACCACCTTCCACATGTTTATTCCTTTACATATGCTTTGTTTCATGTATAGCTCTTTGTGGAGGTGAGCTAACAGATGCATCTGGAACCGTGCTGTCACCTGATTGGCCACAAAGCTATTCCAAGGGGCAGGATTGTGTGTGGCAGATCCGTGTCAGTGAGGACAAGCGCATCGAGCTTGATGTGCAGATGTAAGTGTGTAAAGCTCTGTAATGCCATTTGCAAATTGCAGATTTTTCATTTTTTGACCAATCATTAAGCTTCGAATATTTTACCAGCTTGTTTGAATAAACAACTATGTACTCAACTTGTCAATATGAGAGCAAGAATATGGTATACAACCTCTTATGTATGCTCCAGAAAACTTCATACCACTACACCAGCCCACTGGCTGTCTGGCAGTCATGACATTAGTGTGTCCTGTCTTCTGTTTTTCTTCCTTCGGGCAGATTCTCTTAGCTTTGCTGCCCACAGATAGAGTAAAAATCTTGGTCAACGAGTGCTGACTAATCGAAAGGTGAGGGTAAATTACCTCAGGTGTTCACCTTAGTCTAGGTAATAACCAAATGAGCCGGGTTGTTCCCGAACAAGAACTGGATTTGCAAAGTTTGCCACACAGTTAGAGACCACATTAACTGCTGTTCATATTTGCCAATTATCACATGTGCACACCAATTATCCAGCCAACAAGCTGTTTATTTTGTTCTGAGGCACAATTATTTGGTGTAACCTGACATTTAGTGTACTAGGTAAATGGCTACAGCTATACACAAAGGAGAGGTGAACGCAGCTGGCTTGGGTAATTGCAGGACAAAAGATTTCGAGTAGAGACATACACCATACATGCTGCCATACATGGCCCACTGTTTGTTTGTTTGTTTGTTTATTAGGATTTTAACGTCATGTTTTTACACTTTGGTTACATTCATGACAGGAACGGTAGTTATTCATTACACAAGGTTTATCAGTTCACAAGGTTATTTCAAACACAGTCATGGACAATTAATATCTTCAATTCACCTCACTTGCATGTCTTTGGACTGTGGGAGGAAACCGGAGCACCCGGAGTAAACCCACGCAGACACGGGGAGAACATGCAAACTCCACACAGAAAGGACCCGGACCGCCCCACCTGGGATTCGAACCCAGGAACATGGCCCACTGTAGTAGCAGAGACTGTGAAATCTCTATATGAGGGAAAAAAGGCAAAACAAACGTCTAGAAACTTTCTGTTCATTTTTCCTGAACATTTAGAGAAGGTAGCTGTAACATGGAAGGACAAGCTTTTTACAGTGGGGCCAAATCTTATATTGGAAGGAATGGAGAGGGTAGGCCCTCTCCGTATGCCCCCATGCTTGACTGTTGCTAGTCTAGCATGACAGAAAGGCTATAAAAGCCTATATTAGGGGCTCTAAAAGCCATCTCTATGCTAAGAGAGTCGTAAGATGTCATAGTTAAGTATAGTAAGATGTCAACCACACCGGTTCAAGGACAATGAAGGAGATGTATGTACAGATATTTTACTTTCTCTACAAAAATGTGATGTACCAGTGGCGGCTGCTGGTCTTTCAAAGAGGGGAAGCTCATTGTCGGCTTACATCATAAAATTTGTCAATTTATTTATACATAAATTCTGCCCTCCATTCCTTTTCAAGAAAATGGCCTGAAATGGGTTGCAGTTTGTCTTTCGACTTCACTCGCAAAATCCGCGATGGGACTGAAGCTCCCAGTGATTAAGTGAGGGTGTAGAGATAAAAATAGCTGTCAATCAAAACGGGATTCAGCCTTTCGACTGATCCTCCAATCATCTTGCAGAAGCTCAGCGTCCAGACCCGCCCACAGCTCCATTCACCCCCAGAGACGCTCAGCATCCGGGGGCGGGACAAAATCGTGGCATTTATCCAATGCCCGGCGAGTTTCGAAGCAATGAAAAAAACTCTTCCATGCAGTCCCATTGAAGTGAATAGACGCTCAGCTTCTGTGGGCAAATGCATTGACGCTACGGAAGTTTACAAAATCGAGTCAGTCGATTTGTGATAAGTAGCTGATTCTGAATGAACTTGTCTTCGAGATGAACGTGTTCTAATGCATTTGTAGTCAATGAAATGTTAACACAACTGTACATATTTGACCATTTAATTTTTGACATTTTAGGGGAAGCTGAGCTTCCCTTGCAGTCTTAGAGAAATCGCCACTGTGATGTACATACCGCGGGAAAAGCTATGGCCACCAAGGTGAACCAGGAAAGAGGGCAGTGACTTAACCTGGTTGATTTGTCTGACAGCAAGAAAGAGACCATTTTGAGTGCACCTGTAGTCCCAGGTAGCAACTTCTGCTCTGCTGTAACACTAATGCAGTAAAGGTGTAGGGAGAAAAAAGCGAAGCCCTACAGCTGTACCTACCCAAGAAAACTCATAAAGACTTTAAGGCTTACCCTTGACCCACCTATGCACATCTGGCCTCCAGCTTGGCACATGGTGCCGCCGTTTGTGTCCCCTACATATAAACTGTTTGGAAAGGCAAGCAGTTTGTCTAACATTAGGGTATTTCCTACTATTTTTGAAGAACCGGCATGTGGTCTGTCCCTTGCATATATTGGCACGCAAACTGATATGAGGCAGTGCCCATTTCATTTCTCTGAGAGACACATATGTCCAGAAAGTGTTGAACTGAGGAGCAGACTTATTGTTAGGGGGCAAAAATTCCTTTTACAGGAAATGGAAACAGCAAAGTGTCTGCTGTTCCTCTCTTTGCAAGAATGAAGTGCACCACTGGGAATAGATGCACTAGCCCACAAATGGCTATGCACTCTCCTTTATGTGTTCCCCCCTATAGCACTGATCCACCAGCTCTAGCCAGAATAAGAAAGAATGGTCTGTTAGTAAAGCTAATAGCGCACCCCCCACTCCCCATGGCTAAGGAAACACTGGCTATCAGAGATTTTACAGCTTCTTTATCTTGGCCTCTCCCACTGCATACACACCTACTTTACCATTCCAATTCAGAGCACTTAGATCTATGGGTGTGGCACGTAAGTGGTTCTATTTGAGTATGAGCTGCCATTGAACTTGAAATTATCCAAAATTCTAGATTCTTATATGGATACCCTTAAGTGGCGTGTTTTTGAGCAGTGGTGCGCAGATAAACACAAACCCTCCATTCATTGTTACATGAAGGTCATATTATCTTTCCTGCAGGACCTAATAAATAAGAAAGGTGCACGTCGAATACATATGTAACCTTAAGTTTTCCAAGTACCTTACAATCTACTTACACAGTATGTTTCGAATTCATGCCAAAATATTTTAGGATAAATTACAAACTTTTTTTTGGAAAAGTTGGGACATTGTTTAAAATGCAATAAAACAAGAATCTGTAAGTAACAAGATGCCAGCTGAAGTGGCAGAACACAAATGAGCTGACATTATGAACATATTGAACTTATTAAAATACAAACAAGCAAGACCAAAACAATGAAATATGAAATAACTTTCATATTTATGTATGTTTATATCGTCATTGCTTTTATTCGACCCAGGAAAAGGTTTAATTGCAGTAAGAGCACAAAAAGTGCATGATTTTATAAACTGTTATGAATTATTTTTATTTTGTTCTACAGTTTAAACATCCGACATAATGACATTCTTACCATTTTTGATGGACATGACCTAATGTCCCATGTTATTGGTCAGTACTTGGGATCACGCGAGAGGTTCCGGGTTGTGTCTAGCGGTGCAGAGGTCACTATTCAGTTTCAAAGTGACACTGATGATTCCACCTTCATCCTAAGCCAAGGCTTCCTGATTCATTATCGAGGTATGATTATAAATGTGTTTGTGCCAGATTTTTTAACATTTCTGACATTTTGTTTAAGTAGCTGATTTTGATGCTGCTGCACTTTATTTTATCCAGAGGTGGAGCCTAATGACACATGCCCAGTCCTCCCACCAATTGAATTTGGATTAAGTAGCTCCTCCCACGTCTCACTTGTGAGGGGCAGTGTGTTAACCTATCAGTGCCAACCTGGTTATGATATTGTGGGCTCTGACATCATTACCTGCCAGTGGGATTTGTCATGGAGCAACAGTCCTCCAACCTGTGTAAAAAGTAAGTAAGTTCCAATTCAGATGGTACATGGATAAATAGGTGCAAGAACAAAGACCACTGGTCTGGTCTACTGTTTTGTGACTGTGTCTATTCATTATGAGTGGTTTTTATTCCTGCCTTTTTCCTGCCTTACAGTCCAGCAGTGTCCTGACCCAGGGGAGGTGGTGAATGGAGCACGCTCAGTGCACCCAGAGTTAAGTTTTGCAGTTGGGACAGTGGTGCGCTTTACCTGCAATCAAGGTTATCAGCTAGAGGGCCCGAGTCAGATCTCTTGCCATGGCAGAGACACTGGTCTGCCAAAATGGAGTGACCGTTGCCCCAAATGTGTCTGTAAGTTGACATTATGTTTTTTTGTATTTTTATTTGTAAACTCCACCCTTTGCTTTTGAGTTTTAATTAATACTGAGACTATGCATATGTGTCCAGTGTCACTACTAGGGATGTCAGTGATTAACTATTTAACCAATCAAAGAAATCATTGTTCAATTGATGCTGTTGGTTAAAATGGTCACTTAAATTCATTTTCAACAGCTGTTATTGGTTAAATAGAAATTGGCAACATTTCTAGTTACTACATAATATAAAGAGGACAGTCTTAGGTCAATAAGTTTATATACGTGTTATTAGTTATGTTTTGAAATTTTTGTTATTTTCAGGACCTTTACCTTTTTCAGTTTTTAAGAAAAGTTCTTATATAGCAGTTTTTGGAACACTTCTTGTCCTGGTGAATATGATGTAAACTGGTTCAGCTGATGACTATGGCAGGTAGTTTATTACATAAATAAACATTTATTAATGTTATGAATTGGTTTCCATATTTTATGGCTTTGGGACCATTAGAATTTTTTGCAAACCTGATCTCTCCTTTAGCTCTTATGCTTTCAGCTCTGCATCCTTAGGAATGATAATAGTTTAAGTTAAATTTCTTTGCCTTTGCATCCTACTCTTAAACTTTATTGACACACAAAGACACTAAAATAGATTTTAATTGCAACACAATCCCAGCTACCACTGACTGCAAGGATTGAAATCATAGTGCATATTGTGTATTTTGGTACCGATTATTAATAATGTATTTAAGAAAACTTAGTAAAACAATCTTAAGTTAAGACATTCCAAATACAGTGCTTTAAAAATTATTTGTTCCATTAGTGTTTCTTCTGTGTTTGCATACTTGTCACACTTAGATTTTCCAATCATCAACTGCTTTTAATATTAGAACAGATAACCCAAGTAAACACAAAATGCTTTTTTAAAATGAATTTATTCATTAGAGGAAAATGCTGTTCATCCCTAATTGGTCTTATGTGAAAAAGTAATTGCCCCGTAGCTACACAGTCAACAAATTAACAAAAATTCAACTGGGTTCAATTCCACAAATCACACCTAGTCATGATTGCTGCCAGACCTGTTAAATACATACATCGCTTAAATAGAACCTGTCTTGCAAGTAAAGCAGTCTAGAAGGTCTCAAAAAGCAGCACATGATGCCACATTCTGAAGAGATTTGAATACAGATGAGGAATATTGAAGTCTTTAAAATCTTTAAATCTTTTTAAGCCATTATCCACAAATGGAGAACCTCTGAAACAGTGGTGAAATGGCCGGACTACCAAAATATCCTCAATAACGCAATAACGACTTATTCAGGAGGTCCTAAAAGAACCTAGACAATATTTGAAGACCTGCAGGCCTCACTTGCCTCAGTTTGGGTTAGTGTACACAATTCTACATTAAGAAAGACACTGGGCATAAATGGCATCCATAGGAGAGTTGCAAGGTGTAAATCACTGCTGACCAAATAGAACATAAAGGCTCATCTCCCATTTGTCAAAGAACATCTAGATGGCCCCCAAGACTTCTGAGATAATATTTTGTGTACTGATGAGTCAAAGGTGGAACTTTTCTGGGTTCCGTTACATCTGGCATAAGGCTAAGTAGAACATCATACCTAGAGATAGTAGTGTGATGGTCTGGTGCTGCTTTGTTTCTACAGGACCTGGACAACTTGTCATAACTGATGAAACAATAAATTGTTCTCTCTATTAGAAAAAGAGATTAGTTTAAGACATTATTTTGTGACCTGCAGTTGGATTAAGCAGCAGGACTATGATCCAATGCACACAAGCAAGTTCAGTTCTGTATAGCTCAAAAGAAACAAAATTTAGGTTTTGGAGTAGGCATGTCACTTTATTCCTGATTTAAATCCCATTAAGATACTGTGGCAAGACTTTAACTGGCAGTTCATGCTCAACAACTCTCCAGTGTAACATCATTTAAACAATTCTGCAAAGAAGAGTGGGCCAAATTTCCTCATTGCAAGCTATCACAAACTTTTGATTGTAGCTGTTACTGCCAAAGGTGGCACAATCAGTTATAAGGTTTTGGGGGCATTTTATTTTTCACATGGGTGATATTGGTTTTGCATAAAGTAAATGGAAGTATCTTTTAAAAGCTACATTTTGTGTTTACTTATGTTTAAGCTTGTAATAACATTAGTTGGAATTTCTGAAACATTTAAATGTGACAAATAAGCAAAAACAGAAGAAATCAGGTGAGGGAAAAATACTTTTTCATAGCACTGTAAATCTAATGGTTTTGTTGTGCTACTAGCATATGCTCACATTAAAGCTTTCGCTGCAGCTCATTGCCTTAATGTGGATGTTATTATGTACATTAAGAATTATGACATCTCTTTTTTGTCTATTTACCATCTTTCACACATACAGTGAAGTATGATCCATGCCCAAATCCTGGTGTGCCCGACAATGGTTACCAGACTTTGTACAAACACAGTTACCAAGCAGGGGAGTCTCTGCGCTTTTTCTGTTATGAAGGATATGAGCTGATTGGAGAGGTCACCATTAACTGTGTCCCAGGACACCCCTCTCAGTGGAACAGCCCACCACCTTTCTGCAAAGGTATGAGAAGATACACACAAACACACAAACAAAGTAGCATTCTGACTAAATACACTATTCTGTTATATTATATTATATTGTATTATATTATATTATATCATATCATATTATATTTGTATAGTGGCCTATGAGGAACTGCTGGAAGATCACAAACTGGAAGGTAATACAGCCACACCATAAATCCTAATTGGAATGTTACCCTTAAGGTTAATTCATAACATTAGTATGTCCAAACTCCATTTCCAAAAGACATTTTGTGTATACAAATCCACACTGTTGTAGCGTGTGCTCAATAAGGCCTGGCATTGTCTTGCTGAAATAATCATGGTATTCCAAGTAATCTATTAATCTATTGCAATCTTGTGCTGATAAATGTTCTTTTTAAAGTGATTGGCAATTCTCTTTTTAAATTTGGCAAAGGTAATGACCCATTTGGGTAAAGACCCATGTGGGTTGGACCCATGACCCACCTTTTGTGTGTGTATTGCAGGCATCAAATTCAAAATGTGTTTATATTTACGAAATACAAATAAATAAAATCTAGCTGGACAGCCAAAACATTTAAAATTATTTCTTTGTATTTTTGTCAGTCACATAAAGATAAGATTACGTTTTACAAAATTTCCCAACGTTTCTAGAAATGAGATTTGTATTTTGAAAACAGGACAAAATTTGAGGGGCACAGTTAAAATGAGGTTACACACTTTTACCTTATAGACCACTGTTTTATGTATACATTTGCATTATTTGGACATTGGATAACAGCAAATAGACTAATGTCTTGAAGAAGGCTTGACTATAAAACAACCTCCAGTTAATGTTTGTTAAAATTATGTGGTATGACAAATCAAGAAAGATTTTAATTAAAATTAAAACAGCGCTGGGATTCTGAACTCCCCGAGTTTGAATCTTAGTTCTGCTGCCGGTCAGCTGGGGACCCCCTAGCGGGCACAATTGGCAGTGCCTGCAGCAGACAAAATTGGCCACTAGTCTGCTGGGTGGAAAAGATCGGACTAATAAGTGGGTGGGGTCTTCAATGCTGGGTAAGGACCCTGGTTAGCAATCTGAGGTGCCTGTACAGAAGTTGAGTTGCATGGAGATCAGTGCGTGACTCTCCGTGTGTGATATCCGGCCTCACATGCGAATCCACCGAATTATGGGCAAATATAACCTCCTGGGATGCGGGAACCTTCCTCAGCAGTGGAAGACAAATTGGCTATGCTAAATCGGGAGAAAAGGTGGAAAAACTGCATAAATAATTGGGGCTGTGAACTTGAATACATTTAAAACAGACAGGTGTTTTTTTTTTTGTTTCTGTTAAGTCTCACAGTCATTAGAAGCCTCCCACCAAATGCTGAGTGAGAACATTGCATTGGCTATCATCCTGCCAATTATTCTGGTCATCCTTTTGATTGGGGGAATATACATGTACTACACTAAGTAAGTCTTACCTATTTTTAAAACAAATAAAGTCATATTATTGTAGCAATCATTTTTGGAAATAATTAATTACAACTTTTTATATTCCCTTGCCTTTTTCTTTCTTTATTTTTTCTGTTACTTTTTCTATCTCAGTGTGTGTAGATTGCAGTGGAAGCCATTGTTTTGGAAGTCCCTCTCCCATACTCATTCCTACAGTCCCATTACAGTGGAGTCTGATTTTAACAACCCTCTGTACGAAGCTGGGGTAAGAATTTTAAACCATTTAAATATGATTAAGTCGCATTAAATACAATTATTATACAAAAAATTATGGATTGGACAATAAAGATAAATGATCAATGTATGCAATGAGATTACTGATCTGTTACATTGCTTCAAATTGTAAAATGTTCTTGCTTGTTTAGTTATTACAAAGAAGTGTAAGGACATTGTCTTGATACTCACAAAATGGCTTTTGTATGGCTTATCATGTACAGTATGTATTACTTGTAAATGAACTTATTTCCATTTGGGAAATACACTGTATAGAAAAAAGTACGTGGACATCTGTCAATAAGCTTGTTTGACATTTCATTGTAAAACCATGTTCAAATTAGAATTGCACTTTTCTTCTATAACCTTCTGAAGGTTTTCCTTAATATTAAGGAGTGTGTCTATAGAAATTTGTGCGTTTATGAGGTTAGTTATTGATGTTGAAAAGGAAGGCCTGGCTTCTAACTGGAATATTAATTACAAAAGTGTTCATGTGGGTTAGGGCTCTGCTGCTATAGCTGAAACACTGAAACTCAATATTTTTTTATGAGTGTTACAAAAGTGACATACTTTTGGCCATATGGCTCAAATTAGACATTAGTGTGAAAATTTTTTTATATGCTGTTACATTCTTTAAATTATAATATTACGGCATGGCTGGCTGCCCAGCTGTCTATATTATTATTATTATTGATAAAAATAATATTAAAAATAAATGTTATTATATAACTTTTTTCCTCTCTGTATGTAACGGAGAAGGATGGCTACTCCATGCTTAAAAGAGAGCAAGGCGCAACCCCCACAAGGGTTGGTCGATATTGCCGATTTTCGTACCGTCATACCGTCTTCATAAAATGAATACGGTATTACCGCGGGGGTGGGGGTGGGGGTGGGGGTGGTGGTGCGGACGTCTCTCTGTTAGTAATGGGTCGTTCGCGAGCGATCCGATTCTATTGAACGGCTCTTTCAAATGAACCGAGTCGCATCTCTGGGAACCGTTATATATATGTTTTATGTGTTCTTTTCATTTTTGCGCCGTTCTTATTGGCTGTAATACACCCATTCTGCTTCACATCAGTACGGGGAATTAATCAGTCATAATAAAAGCTGTTTATTGTCGGAATTCAAATCCGAAATCCGAGTATCGCGAATAGTGAGCGCGACACACACACACAGAGATAATATTATATTGTATAAACTTGCACAAGTGTGTTTTTTTGCAAGTTCGGGCTTGTCGGTGAATGTAACCGTATTCGGTACACGGAGATGTTATAGTGACATGCTAGCGCGTTGTGCCACCCCATCCCATGGTTTTGAATGGCAAGATGCTAACTGTTAGCTTAGCAAGCAAAACCCGATGGAATTGCTGTCTAAGTAGCGCGTTCGAATAACCTGCCTTATAATAAGTCATTGACTTATTAGAATCCTCTCTACTGAGGCAGCTGCCTATGTAGGCAGTAAGACAGCAAGGCATCTCACTAGGTGTTTGAACACACCCTATGTAGAGAGCTCCTTAGCTTTTGTGTTATCACCTCAAACAGTGAGCACCTCCACAACCAATCAGTGAGCTCCAACCACCTACAACTCCCGCACCTCCCTTATTGTGGATGCGCGCTGGTCCTAAAGTCTCAGTTTTCAAGGTGGACCTTAAGCAGAAATTTGGCGCTTCACATTTTTTAAATACCGTCACCGGAACGTGTTTTTTCGTGAGAAAAATTTAAGAATAGAGGGATTTACTGTACAAAATGCAGTTTATATTTTACATATGTAATCTAAAATATAAACTGTATTTTTCACTTGGTCTCTCTGCCTAGGGCTACATCTGCCTTCTGAGTGATTCTTGCCCAGGGCACCAAGTGTGCAACGGCCAGCCCAATTTATTGCAAAGAAGTAACAAATAAAATGTTTTGTGCTAATCTAAGAAGTGTAAATACTGAACATTAAAATTATTGTATGTATAGCTGGTTCCATATGACCAAAGCTTACATTTTTTTATTATGTTTGTTATGTGTCTTTGTAGGACACAAGGGAGTATGAGGTGTCTATCTGAAGGGGCAAAAAAGTAAACAGCCAAAACCAAGGATGTGAGGAAGGAAGAATAATTAATTAATAATATAATATCTCTCTTTACCGGACATACATGATCCGCTAACGCATCCTTTTTTCTGTTTCACTCTATATTTAGTCTCTCTCATGTAATTCTGTGTGTGTTTGTGTGTTTTGTGTGTGTGTGCATGTGTGTGTGTACATATGTGTGTGATGACAGAGAAAAGACTCAAGGAGTAAACAATATGTATTAGCTTATGGATTCTACTTACCAGACATGTTTTACATTTGTTGTGGTGCCTTATGGACTTAAAAAAATAAAGCAAGGAAGGGACAGAAAAAGTTATGTGATATGAAAATATGTGAAAGGCTGAGGCTGAGTCAGCAATTATAAAATAGAGACAGAGTTTTAAAAAGAGAGAGGATATGAATTAGACTGTATTTTTCACAAGAACAAGTTAATCTTACAAAGACAGGAGCACACGCCAACAAACACATGAACATATGAACACACACAATACTTTTATGCCTGCTCACACACACACACACACACACATATACATACAGATATTCATGCACATGAGGTTGTCCAATAGCAGTGGGCTAATTTAGAATACAAAAATAATGTATTTGTATTAAGGCCCAAAAAAATACTGAAAGGGCAGTATTCCGAACACAGTTCCTTTATCAAATAGTAGAATAGTTTTCAAACACTGTATTATGCTTAAAGAAAGTTTTAATGAATCTCGTTTGCATTGATTATTGATAGGGGTTCATCTAAAATGTCTTTTTAATTAGAACTAATTATATATTTGTTGACCTTTTCATTGTTTTTAATTTTCTGGAGCTCTATTATGGTTTTGAACAAATTGTATTAACTGTAACATTCAATGAAACTGCAAGTTTTTGTTCATATGATACACCAGATGTCCCTAGTGTACATCCATCAATGATGTGTTCTTCTTAGTTTTCATGCTTTAAATGCTTCTGAACACCTACATAGTGCAGGTCCATTCCCCTTCCGAAGCATTTATTCGTCTTGCAGATGTTGGGCTCTGGGACTTAAGGCTTATGAGATCTGAAAATAAAAAAATCATGGGGCAAACAGAGGGGTCCAAGTTTATTGACACAGCAGCCCTGAACCCCCACCCCACCCCTCCGAAACACCCCAGCTAACAACACAAATAAAAAGTGACAAAGGTGTGTATTTTAAAGGTATTCGTAACATTAATGTTTAATGTATAGTAACAGAATTTGTTTAGGATGATGCCGTTATTTTTTTTTTTATTATTCTGCTCGAACCCTGCATACATATGAATATACAGAATTACATAATGTATTGAATGTAAATAGTTTGTTTAAATATTGAGGCTTATGTATACAAAACTAATTCAGTGCCAAAATATGACATCCCATAATGTGACATTAGTACATTTCACAGGCTGCCATAGTATTTCTCACATTTTAAATGTAATAATGACAAATAATGCCAGCGTTTCAAAATGTTCTTTGCTATTTCTTAAATCTCTTTCTGCTTAATGTTAAATGACTCTGGGTTAAAAGGGTGGAATGTCTTTCATGCTTAGGGCACAAAATGATTGTATTTTATTGCTTTAGCTTAGGATTCATCAACAGTTATCCCTACTATCATTGTTTATTGGATTCGATGTTATTGCATATGCACTGTTAAGAGAAAAAAATGTATGTATTGCATATGCACTATGTTGACACAAATATTTTTTTTAAATCAACTGCTTGCTATGATGCAGTATCAAATTGAACTGCTTTTCATGTTTTTTTAAACATGCTTTATTGTTGCTATTATGCAGTGAGTTTTGTCTCTTCCACTGTGCCATATTTGGAGTCTAGCTGTGGACTCAGTTGCATTAAAATATTATTATTACTCAATTGTTCATATTGTTTAATAATCAACATATTATCCCATCATGAATGCATTATTTATTTGCTAAGATTTATGAATAAATTCAAGTGTTGAATTGTGACTGATTGCCTTATTATTATTATTTTTATCTGACAAACAATAATAAACAAGGCAAATTTATTATGTGTTTATTAAGTATACTTAAGTACAGTGGTGTTCAAAAAAATAGCAGTGGTTTTAAAAAAGTGAATAAAGCACAAAATCATTATAATAACTTTTATTTCCATAAATGCAAATGCACTGAAAATACTACACTTTCAATTCTAAATCAAAACATTAACAAAATTTAGCCAGTTTGTGTTAATCCTTTACAGAAAATTAAGAAAAATGAATATTAGGCTGTTCAAATAAATAGCAGTGCCAGCATTTTTCTTTAAAAACTCAAAAAATTTATCTATAACAAAAAATGTTTGAGGTTTCACTTTACTTTGAATTACTGAACTAATATTTAGTGGCATAACAATTGTTTCCAAAATCTGTGTTGCATCGAGTCGACCAACTTCTGGTACCTCTGAACAGGTATTCCAGTCCAGGATGATTAGGCTACATTTCACAGTTCTTCTGCATTTTTGGGTTTTGCCTCAAAGAAACGCACTTCAGATGTCAGCCCACAAGTTCTCTATGGAATTGAAGTCAGGGGATTGGGCTGGCCAGTCTATTACCTCAATCTTGTTTGTCTGTAACCAAGATGTTTTGGGTCATTGTCATGTTAAAACACCCATTTTAAGGACATTTCGTCTTCGACATAGGGCAACACGATCTCCTCAAGTATTTTGATATATTTAAACTGATCCATGATCCCTCGTATGCGATTAATAGGCGTAACACCATGGTATGAAAAACATCCCCATATCATCATTTTGTTCCACCATGCTTTACTGTCTTCACAGTGAACTTTGGCTTGAATTCAGTGCTCGGGGGTCGTCTGGCATACTGTCTACGGCCACTAGACCCAAAAAGAAAAATTTTGCTTTCACCAGTCCACAAAATGTTGAGCCATTTCCCTTTGGAACAGTCAATGTGTTCTTTGGCAAATGTTAACCCATTCAGGACACGTCTTTTTCTTAACAATGAAACTTTGCAAGGAGTTCTTGCTGGTAAATTGGCTTCACTTAATCATCTGCTGTGCTCACTGGTAACTTCAGATGTTCCTTGATCTTTTTGGAGGTGATCACTGGCTGAGCCTTTGCCATTTTGGCTATTCTTCGATCCATTCGAACAGTAGTTCCACGCTTCCTTCTGCGTC